>NW_017616531.1:317212-333051 GCF_001879475.1 Ipomoea nil
GATTTTTTAGGAATTGGGCGGAAGTTAAAATTTAAGGATTTTGTTTTTATATATAGTATAGATAGATTGTATTACTATTTATAATATTAGAATAGAATTTTAACGCAGAATTATTGTACGAATGGAAAGTAGAAATCAATATATTTTATTAGGAAGAGAGATTTTTTAGGAATTGGGCGGAAGTTAAAATTTAAGGATTTTGTTTTTATATATAGTATAGATAGATTGTATTACACTATTTTATAATATTAGAATAGAATTTTAACGCAGAATTATTGTACGAATGGGAAAGTAGAAATCATATATTTTTATTGAATTGGGGGAAGTTAAAATTTAAGGATTTTGTTTTTATATATAGTATAGATAGATTGTATTACACTATTTATAATATTTAGAATAGAATTTTAACGCAGAATTATTGTACGAATGGGAAAGTAGAAATCAATATATTTTATTAGGAAGAGAGATTTTTTAGGAATTGGGCAAGTTAAAATTTCAGGATTTTGTTTTTAAATATATAGTATAGATTGTATTACACTATTTATAATATTAGAATAGAATTTTAACGCAGAATTATTGTACGAATGGGAAAGTAGAAATCAATATATTTTATTAGGAAGAGAGATTTTTTAGGAATTGGGCGGGAAGTTAAAATTTCAGGATTTTGTTTTTATATAGTATAGATTGTATTACACTATTTTATAATATTAGAATAGAATTTTAACGCAGAATTATTGTACGAATGGGAAAGTAGAAATCAATATATTTTATTAGGAGAGAGATTTTTTAGGAATTGGGCGGGAAGTTAAAATTTAAGGATTTTGTTTTATATATAGTATAGATAGATTGTATTACACTATTTATAATATTAGAATAGAATTTTAACGTAGAATTATTGTACGAATGGGAAAGTAGAAATCAATATATTTTATTAGGAAGAGAGATTTTTTAGGAATTGGGGGGGAATTAAAATTTAAGGATTTTGTTTTTATATTATAGTATAGATAGATTGTATTACACTATTTTATAATATTAGAATAGAATTTTAACGCAGAATTATTGTACGAATGGGAAAGTAGAAATCAATATATTTTATTAGGAAGAGAGATTTTTTAGGAATTGGGCGGGAAGTTAAAATTTAAGGATTTTGTTTTTATATATAGTATAGATAGATTGTATTACACTATTTTATAATATTAGAATAGAATTTTAACGCAAATTATTGTACGAATGGAAAGTAGAAATCAATATATTTTATTAGAGAGATTTTTTAGGAATTGGCGGGAAGTTAAAATTTAAGGATTTTGTTTTTATATATAGTATAGATAGATTGTATTACACTATTTTATAATATTAGAATAGAATTTTAACGCAGATTATTGTACGAATGGGAAAGTAGAAATCATATATTTTATTAGGAAGAGAGATTTTTTAGGAATTGGGCGGGAAGTTAAAATTTAAGGATTTTGTTTTTATATAGTATAGATAGATTGTATTACACTATTTATAATATTAGAATAGAATTTTAACGCAGAATTATTGTACGAATGGGAAAGTAGAAATCAATATATTTTTTAGAAGAGAGATTTTTTAGGAATTGGCGGGAAGTTAAAATTTAAGGATTTTGTTTTTATATATAGTATAGATAGATTGTATTACACTATTTATAATATTAGAATAGAATTTTAACGCAGAATTATTGTACGAATGGGAAAGTAGAAATCAATATATTTTATTAGGAAGAGAGATTTTTTAGGAATTGGCGGGAAGTTAAAATTTAAGGATTTTGTTTTATATATAGTATAGATAGATTGTATTACACTATTTTATAATATTAGAATAGAATTTTAACGCAAATTATTGTACGAATGGGAAAGTAGAAATCAATATTTTATTAGGAAGAGAGATTTTTTAGGAATTGGCGGGAAGTTAAAATTTAAGGATTTTTTTGTTTTATATATAGTATAGATAGATTGTATTACACTATTTTATAATATTAGAATAGAATTTTAACGCAGAATTATTGTACGAATGGGAAAGTAGAAATCAATATATTTATTAGGAAGAGAGATTTTTAGGAATTGGGCGGGAAGTTAAAATTTAAGGATTTTGTTTTTATATATATAGATAGATTGTATTACACTATTTATAATATTAGAATAGAATTTTAACGCAGAATTATTGTACGAATGGGAAAGTAGAAATCAATATATTTTATTAGGAAGAGAGATTTTTTAGGAATTGGGCGGGAAGTTTAAAATTTAAGGATTTTGTTTTTATATATGTATAGATAGATTGTATTACACTATTTTATAATATTAGAATAGAATTTTAACGCAGAATTATTGTACGAATGGGAAAGTAGAAATCAATATATTTTATTAGGAAGAGAGATTTTTTGGAATTGGGCGGGAAGTTAAAATTTAAGGATTTTTGGTTTTTTATATATAGTATAGATAGATTGTATTACACTATTTTATAATATTAGAATAGAATTTTAACGCAAATTATTGTACGAATGGGAAAGTAGAAATCAATATATTTTATGTAGGAAGAGAGATTTTTTAGGAATTGGGCGGGAAGTTAAAATTTAAGGATTTGTTTTTTATATATAGTATAGATAGATTGTATTACACTATTATAATATAAATTAGAATAACGATATTTTAGAATAAGTTAGATCAAGAATTTTATTAGGTAACGGAATTGCGAAGAAGTAGAAATCAATATATTATTAATTAGTAATAAGATGTTTTTTAGAGATAGAAGAGATCATTTTTTTTTAGGAATTTTGTACGGCGGGAAGTTAAAATTTTAAGGATTTTGTTTTTATATATAGTATAGATAGATTGTATTACACTATTTATAATATTAGAATAGAATTTTAACGCAGAATTATTGTACGAATGGGAAAGTAGAAATCAATATATTTTATTAGGAAGAGAGATTTTTTGGAATTGGGCGGGAGTTAAAATTTAAGGATTTTGTTTTTATTATAGTATAGATAGATTGTATTACACTATTTTATAATATTTAGAATGAATTTTAACGCAGAATTATTGTACGAATGGGAAAGTAGAAATCAATATATTTTATTAGGAAGAGAGATTTTTTAGGAATTGGGCGGGAAGTTAAAATTTAAGGATTTTGTTTTTATATATAGTATAGATAGATTGTATTACACTATTTTATAATATTAGAATAGAATTTTAACGTAGAATTATTGTACGAATGGGAAAGTAGAATCAATATATTTTATTAGGAAGAGAGATTTTTTAGGAATTGGGCGGAAGTTAAAATTTAAGGATTTTGTTTTTATATATAGTATAGATAGATTGTATTACACTATTTTATAATATTAGAATAGAATTTTAACGAGATTATTGTACGAATGGGAAAGTAGAATCAATATATTTTATTAGGAAGAGAGATTTTTTAGGAATTGGCGGGAAGTTAAAATTTAAGGATTTTGTTTTTATTATAGTATAGATAGATTGTATTACATATTTTATAATATTAGAATAGAATTTTAACGTAGAATTATTGTACGAATGGGAAAGAGAAATCAATATATTTTATTAGGAAGAGAGATTTTTTAGGAATTGGGCGGAAGTTAAAATTTAAGGATTTTGTTTTTTATATTATAGTATAGATAGATTGTATTACACTATTTTATAATATTAGAATAGAATTTAACGTAGAATTATTGTACGAATGGGAAAGTAGAAATCAATATATTTTTATTAGGAATTGGGCGGGAAGTTAAAATTTAAGGATTTTGTTTTTTATATATAGTATAGATAGATTGTATTACACTATTTTATAATATTAGAATAGAATTTTAACGTAGAATTATTGTACGAATGGGAAAGTAGAAAATATTATTTTATTAGGAAGAGAGATTTTTTAGGAATTGGGCGAAAAGTTAAAATTTCAGGATTTTGTTTTTAATATATAGTATAGATTGTTATTACACTATTTTATAATATTAGAAATAGAATTTTAACGAAGATTATTGTACGAATGGGAAGTAGAAAATCAATATATTTTATTAGGAAGAGAGATTTTTTTGGAATTAGTCGGGAAGTTAAAATTTCAGGATTTTGTTTTTATATATGGTATAGATAGATTGTATTACACTATTTTATAATATTAGAATAGAATTTTAACTCAGATTTATTGTACGAATGGGAAAGTAGAAATCAATATATTTTATTAGGAAGAGAGATTTTTTAGGAATTGGGCGGGAAGTTAAAATTTAAGGATTTTGTTTTTATATATAGTATAGATAAATTGTATTACACTATTTATAATATTAGAATAGAATTTTAACGTAGAATTATTGTACGAATGGGAAAGTAGAAATGAATATATTTTTTTAGGAAGAGAGATTTTTTAGGAATTGGTCGGGAATTTAAAATTTAATGATTTTGTTTTTATATATAGTATAGATAGATTGTATTACACTATTTTATAATATTAGAATAGAATTTTAACGCAGAATTATTGTACGAATGGGAAAGTAGAAATCAATATATTTTATTAGGAAGAGAGATTTTTTAGGAATTGGGCGGAAGTTAAAATTAAGGATTTTGTTTTTATATATAGTATAGATAGATTGTATTACACTATTTTATAATATTAGAATAGAATTTTAACGCAAAATTATTGTACGAATGTGAAAGTAGAAATCAATATATTTTATTAGGAAGAGAGATTTTTTAGGAATTGGGCGGGAAGTTAAAATTTAAGGATTTTGTTTTTATATATGGTATAGATAGATTGTATTACACTATTTTATAATATTAGAATAGAATTTTAACGCAGATTTATTGTACGAATGGGAAAGTAGAAATCATATATTTTATTAGGAAGAGAGATTTTTAGGAATTGGGCGGAAGTCAAAATTTAATGATTTTATTTTTTATATATAGTATAGATAATTTTATTACACTATTTATAATATTAGAATAGAATTTTAACGTAGAATTATTGTACGAATGGGAAAGTAGAAATCAATATATTTTTTAGAAAGAAAGATTTTTTACGAATTGGTCGGGAAGTTAAAATTTAAGGATTTTGTTTTTATATATAGTATAGATAGATTCTATTACACTATTTTATAATATTATAATAGAATTTTAACGCAGAATTATTGTACGAATGGGAAAGTAGAAATCAATATATTTTATTAGGAAGAGAGATTTTTTTAGGAATTGGGCGGGAAGTTAAAATTTAAGGATTTTGTTTTTATATATAGTATAGATAGATTGTATTACACTATTTTATAATATTAGAATAGAATTTTAACGCAAATTATTGTACGAATGGGAAAGTAGAAATCAATATATTTTATTAGGAAGAGAGATTTTTTAGGAATTGGGCAGGAAGTTAAAATTTAAGGATTTTTTTGTTTTTATATATAGTATAGATAGATTGTATTACACTATTTTATAATATTAGTATAGAATTTTAACGCAGAATTATTGTACGAATGGGAAAGTAGAAATCAATATATTTCATTAGGAAGGGAGATTTTTCGGAATTGGGCGGGAAGTTAAAATTTAAGGATTTTGTTTTTTATATAGTATAGATAGATTGTATTACACTATTTTATAATATTAGAATAGAATTTTAACGCAAATTATTGTACGAATGGGAAAGTAGAAATCAATATATTTTATTAGGAAGAGAAATTTTTAAGGAACTGGGCGGGAAGTTAAAATTTAAGGATTTTGTTTTTATATATAGTATAGATAGATTGTATTACACTATTTATAATATTAGAATAGAATTTTAACGTAGAATTATTGTACGAATGGGAAAGTAGAAATCAAATATATTTTATTAGGAAGAGAGATTTTTTGGAATTGGTCGGGAAGTTAAAATTTAAGGATTTTGTTTTTATATATAGTATAGATAGATTGTATTACACTATTTTATAATATTAGAATAGAATTTAAACGTAGAATTATTGTACGAATGGGAAAGTAGAAATCAATATATTTTATTAGGAAATTGGGCGGGAAGTTAAAATTTAAGGATTTTGTTTTTATATATAGTATAGATAGATTGTATTACACTATTTATAATATTAGAATAGAATTTTAACGTAGAATTATTGTACGAAATGGGAAAGTAGAAATCAATTTATTTTATTAGGAAGAGAGATTTTTTTAGGAATTGGGCGGAAAAGTTAAAATTTCAGGATTTTGTTTTTAAATATAGTATAGATTGTATTACACTATTTTTATAATATTAGAATAGAATTTTAACGAAGAATTATTGTACGAATGGGAAAGTAGAAATCAATATATTTTATTAGGAAGAGAGATTTTTTTGGAATTAGTCGGGAAGTTAAAATTTCAGGATTTTGTTTTTATATATGGTATAGATAGATTGTATTACACTATTTTATAATATTAGAATAGAATTTTAACTCAGATTTATTGTACGAATGGGAAAGTAGAAATCAATATATTTTATTAGGAAGAGAGATTTTTTAGGAATTGGGCGGGAAGTTAAAATTTAAGGAATTTTGTTTTTATATATAGTATAGATAAATTGTATTACACTATTTATAATATTAGAATAGAATTTTAACGTAGAATTATTGTACGAATGGGAAAGTAGAAATGAATATATTTTTTTAGGAAAGAGATTTTTTAGGAATTGGTCGGGAATTTAAAATTTAATGATTTTGTTTTTATATATAGTATAGATAGATTGTATTACACTATTTTATAATATTAGAATAGAATTTTAACGCAGAATTATTGTACGAATGGGAAAGTAGAAATCAATATATTTTATTAGGAAGAGAGATTTTTTAGGAATTGGGCGGGAAGTTAAAATTTAAGGATTTTGTTTTTATATATAGTATAGATAGATTGTATTACACTATTTTATAATATTAGAATAGAATTTTAACGCAAAATTATTGTACGAATGTGAAAGTAGAAATCAATATATTTTATTAGGAAGAGAGATTTTTTAGGAATTGGGCGGGAAGTTAAAATTTAAGGATTTTGTTTTTATATATGGTATAGATAGATTGTATTAAACTATTTTATAATATTAGAATAGAATTTTAACGCAGATTTATTGTACGAATGGGAAAGTAGAAATCAATATATTTTATTAGGAAGAGAGATTTTTTAGGAATTGGGCGGGAAGTCAAAATTTAATGATTTTATTTTTATATATAGTATAGATAAATTTTATTACACTATTTATAATATTAGAATAGAATTTTAACGTAGAATTATTGTACGAATGGGAAAGTAGAAATCAATATATTTTTTTAGAAAGAAAGATTTTTTACGAATTGGTCGGGAAGTTAAAATTTAAGGATTTTGTTTTTATATATAGTATAGATAGATTCTATTACACTATTTTATAATATTATAATAGAATTTTAACGCAGAATTATTGTACGAATGGGAAAGTAGAAATCAATATATTTTATTAGGAAGAGAGATTTTTTAGGAATTGGGCGGGAAGTTAAAATTTAAGGATTTTGTTTTTATATATAGTATAGATAGATTGTATTACACTATTTTATAATATTAGAATAGAATTTTAACGCAAAATTATTGTACGAATGGGAAAGTAGAAATCAATATATTTTATTAGGAAGAGAGATTTTTTAGGAATTGGGCAGGAAGTTAAAATTTAAGGATTTTTTTGTTTTTATATATAGTATAGATAGATTGTATTACACTATTTTATAATATTAGTATAGAATTTTAACGCAGAATTATTGTACGAATGGGAAAGTAGAAATCAATATATTTCATTAGGAAGGGAGATTTTTCGGAATTGGGCGGGAAGTTAAAATTTAAGGATTTTGTTTCTATATAGTATAGATAGATTGTATTACACTATTTTATAATATTAGAATAGAATTTTAACGCAAAATTATTGTACGAATGGGAAAGTAGAAATCAATATATTTTATTAGGAAGAGAGATTTTTTAGGAATTGGGCGGGAAGTTAAAATTTAAGGATTTTGTTTTTATATATAGTATAGATAGATTGTATTACACTATTTATAATATTAGAATAGAATTTTAACGTAGAATTATTGTACGAATGGTAAAGTAGAAATCAAAATATTTTATTAGGAAGAGAGATTTTTTGGAATTGGTCGGGAAGTTAAAATTTAAGGATTTTGTTTTTATATATAGTATAGATAGATTGTATTACACTATTTTATAATATTAGAATAGCATTTTAACGCAGAATTATTGTACGAATGGGAAAGTAGAAATCAATATATTTTATTAGGAAGAGAGATTTTTTAGGAATTGGGCGGGAAGTTAAAATTTAAGGATTTTGTTTTTATATATAGTATAGATAGATTGTATTACACTATTTTATAATATTAGAATAGAATTTAAACGTAGAATTATTGTACGAATGGGAAAGTAGAAATCAATATATTTTATTAGGAATTGGGCGGGAAGTTAAAATTTAAGGATTTTGTTTTTATATATAGTATAGATAGATTGTATTACACTATTTATAATATTAGAATAGAATTTTAACGTAGAATTATTGTACGAATGGGAAAGTAGAAATCAATTTATTTTATTAGGAAGAGAGATTTTTTAGGAATTGGGCGAAAAGTTAAAATTTCAGGATTTTGTTTTTAAATATAGTATAGATTGTATTACACTATTTTATAATATTAGAATAGAATTTTAACGAAGAATTATTGTACGAATGGGAAAGTAGAAATCAATATATTTTATTAGGAAGAGAGATTTTTTTGGAATTAGTCGGGAAGTTAAAATTTCAGGATTTTGTTTTTATATATGGTATAGATAGATTGTATTACACTATTTTATAATATTAGAATAGAATTTTAACTCAGATTTATTGTACGAATGGGAAAGTAGAAATCAATATATTTTATTAGGAAGAGAGATTTTTTAGGAATTGGGCGGGAAGTTAAAATTTAAGAATTTTGTTTTTATATATAGTATAGATAAATTGTATTACACTATTTATAATATTAGAATAGAATTTTAACGTAGAATTATTGTACGAATGGGAAAGTAGAAATGAATATATTTTTTTAGGAAGAGAGATTTTTAGGAATTGGTCGGGAATTTAAAATTTAATGATTTTGTTTTATATATAGTATAGATAGATTGTATTACACTATTTTATAATATTAGAATAGAATTTTAACGCAGAATTATTGTACGAATGGGAAAGTAGAAATCAATATATTTTATTAGGAAGAGAGATTTTTTAGGAATTGGGCGGGAAGTTAAAATTTAAGGATTTTGTTTTTATATATAGTATAGATAGATTGTATTACACTATTTTATAATATTAGAATAGAATTTTAACGCAAAATTATTGTACGAATGTGAAAGTAGAAATCAATATATTTTATTAGGAAGAGAGATTTTTTAGGAATTGGGCGGGAAGTTAAAATTTAAGGATTTTGTTTTTATATATGGTATAGATAGATTGTATTACACTATTTTATAATATTAGAATAGAATTTTAACGCAGATTTATTGTACGAATGGGAAAGTAGAAATCAATATATTTTATTAGGAAGAGAGATTTTTTAGGAATTGGGCGGGAAGTCAAAATTTAATGATTTTATTTTTATATATAGTATAGATAAATTTTATTACACTATTTATAATATTAGAATAGAATTTTAACGTAGAATTATTGTACGAATGGGAAAGTAGAAATCAATATATTTTTTAGAAAGAAAGATTTTTTACGAATTGGTCGGGAAGTTAAAATTTAAGGATTTTGTTTTTATATATAGTATAGATAGATTCTATTACACTATTTTATAATATTATAATAGAATTTTAACGCAGAATTATTGTACGAATGGGAAAGTAGAAATCAATATATTTTATTAGGAAGAGAGATTTTTTAGGAATTGGGCGGGAAGTTAAAATTTAAGGATTTTGTTTTTATATATAGTATAGATAGATTGTATTACACTATTTTATAATATTAGAATAGAATTTTAACGCAAAATTATTGTACGAATGGGAAAGTAGAAATCAATATATTTTATTAGGAAGAGAGATTTTTTAGGAATTGGGCAGGAAGTTAAAATTTAAGGATTTTTTGTTTTTATATATAGTATAGATAGATTGTATTACACTATTTTATAATATTAGTATAGAATTTTAACGCAGAATTATTGTACGAATGGGAAAGTAGAAATCAATATATTTCATTAGGAAGGGAGATTTTTCGGAATTGGGCGGGAAGTTAAAATTTAAGGATTTTGTTTTTATATAGTATAGATAGATTGTATTACACTATTTTATAATATTAGAATAGAATTTTAACGCAAAATTATTGTACGAATGGGAAAGTAGAAATCAATATATTTTATTAGGAAGAGAAATTTTTTAAGAACTGGGCGGGAAGTTAAAATTTAAGGATTTTGTTTTTATATATAGTATAGATAGATTGTATTACACTATTTATAATATTAGAATAGAATTTTAACGTAGAATTATTGTACGAATGGGAAAGTAGAAATCAAAATATTTTATTAGGAAGAGAGATTTTTTGGAATTGGTCGGGAAGTTAAAATTTAAGGATTTTGTTTTTATATATAGTATAGATAGATTGTATTACACTATTTTATAATATTAGAATAGAATTTTAACGTAGAATTATTGTACGAATGGGAAAGTAGAAATCAAAATATTTTATTAGGAAGAGAGATTTTTTTGGAATTGGGCGGGAAGTTAAAATTTAAGGATTTTGTTTTTATATATAGTATAGATAGATTGTATTACACCAGGATTATGTGGTCCAATGGTACCCGGGTTGGACTTCCATTTGGAAGGTTGTAAGTTCGAGCCTCAGTGGAGGTATTATTAGCTCTTGTGTTTCAGTAGGTTGAGAAAGAATATGAATAGATACTACAATGTAATAGAGCTAGTAGCATTCAAAACAAAAAAAAAAAAAAAAGATTGTATTACACTAGTTATAATATTAGAATAGAATTTTAACGTAGAATTATTGTACGAATGGGAAAGCAGAAATCAATATATTTTATTAGGAAGAGAGATTTTTTAGGAATTGGGCAGGAAGTTAAAATTTAAGGATTTTTTTTGTTTTTATATATAGTATAGATAGATTGTATTAAACTATTTTATAATATTAGAATAGAATTTTAACGCAAAATTATTGTACGAATGGGAAAGTAGAAATCAATATATTTTATTAGGAAGAGAGATTTTTTAGGAATTGGGTAGGAAGTTAAAATTTAAGGATTTTTTTGTTTTTATATATAGTATAGATAGATTGTATTACACTATTTTATAATATTAGAATAGAATTTTAATGCAGAATTATTGTACGAATGGGAAAGTAGAAATCAATATATTTCATTAGGAAGGGAGATTTTTCGGAATTGGGCGGGAAGTTAAAATTTAAGGATTTTGTTTTTATATAGTATAGATAGATTGTATTACACTATTTTATAATATTAGAATAGAATTTTAACGCAAAATTATTGTACGAATGGGAAAGTAGAAATCAATATATTTTATTAGGAAGAGAGATTTTTTAGGAATTGGGTAGGAAGTTAAAATTTAAGGATTTTTTTGTTTTTATATATAGTATAGATAGATTGTATTACACTATTTTATAATATTAGAATAGAATTTTAATGCAGAATTATTGTACGAATGGGAAAGTAGAAATCAATATATTTCATTAGGAAGGGAGATTTTTCGGAATTGGGCGGGAAGTTAAAATTTAAGGATTTTGTTTTTATATAGTATAGATAGATTGTATTACACTATTTTATAATATTAGAATAGAATTTTAACGCAAAATTATTGTACGAATGGGAAAGTAGAAATCAATATATTTTATTAGGAGGAGAGATTTTTTAAGAATTGGGCGGGAAGTTAAAATTTAAGGATTTTGTTTTTATATATAGTATAGATAGATTGTATTACACTATTTATAATATTAGAATAGAATTTTAACGTAGAATTATTGTACGAATGTGAAAGTAGAAATCAAAATATTTTATTAGGAAGAGAGATTTTTTGGAATTGGTCGGGAAGTTAAAATTTAAGGATTTTGTTTTTATATATAGTATAGATAGATTGTATTACACTATTTTATAATATTAGAATAGAATTTTAACGCAGAATTATTGTATGAATGGGAAAGTAGAAATCAATATATTTTATTAGGAAGAGAGATTTTTTAGGAATTGGGCGGGAAGTTAAAATTTAAGGATTTTGTTTTTATATATAGTATAGATAGATTGTATTACACTATTTATAATATTAGAATAGAATTTTAACGTAGAATTATTGTACGAATGGGAAAGCAGAAATCAATATACTTTATTAGGTAGAGAGATTTTTTAGGAATTGGGCAGGAAGTTAAAATTTAAGGATTTTTTTTGTTTTTATAAATAGTATAGATAGATTGTATTACACTATTTTATAATATTAGAATAGAATTTTAACGCAGAATTATTGTACGAATGGGAAAGTAGAAATCAATATATTTCATTAGGAAGGGAGATTTTTCGGAATTGGGCGGGAAGTTAAAATTTAAGGATTTTGTTTTTATATATAGTATAGATAGATTGTATTACACTATTTTATAATATTAGAATAGAATTTAAACGCAGAATTATTGTACGAATGGGAAAGTAGAAATCAATATATTTTATTAGGAATTGGGCGGAAAGTTAAAATTTAAGGATTTTGTTTTTATATATAGTATAGATAGATTGTATTACACTATTTATAATATTAGAATAGAATTTTAACGTAGAATTATTGTACGAATGGGAAAGTAGAAATCAATTTATTTTATTAGGAAGAGAGATTTTTTAGGAATTGGACGAAAAGTTAAAATTTCAGGATTTTGTTTTTAAATATAGTATAGATTGTATTACACTATTTTATAATATTAGAATAAAATTTTAACGAAGAATTATTGTACGAATGGGAAAGAAGAAATCAATATTTTTTATTAGGAAGAGAGATTTTTTTTGAATTAGTCGGGAAGTTAAAATTTCAGGATTTTGTTTTTATATATGGTATAGATAGATTGTATTACACTATTTTATAATATTAGAATAGAATTTTAACGCAGATTTATTGTACGAATGGGAAAGTAGAAATCAATATATTTTATTAGGAAGAGAGATTTTTTAGGAATTGGGCGGGAAGTTAAAATTTAAGGATTTGTTTTTATATATAGTATAGATAAATTGTATTACACTATTTATAATATTAGAATAGAATTTTAACGTAGAATTTATTGTACGAATGGGAAAGTAGAAATGAATATATATTTTTTTAGGAAAGAGAGATTTTTTTAGGAATTGGTCGGGGGAAGTTTAAAATTTAATGATTTTGTTTTTATATATAGTATAGATAGATTGTATTACACTATTTTATAATATTAAATAGAATTTTAACGCCAGAATTATTGTACGAATGGGAAAGTAGAAATCAATATATTTTATTAGGAAGAGAGATTTTTTAGGAATTGGGCCGGGGGAAGTTAAAATTTAAGGATTTTGTTTTTATATATAGTATAGATAGATTGTATTACACTATTTTATAATATTAGAATAGAATTTTAACGCAAAATTATTGTACGAATGTGAAAGTAGAAATCAATATATTTTATTAGGAAGAGATTTTTTAGGAATTGGGCGGAAGTTAAAATTTAAGGATTTTGTTTTTATATAGTATAGATAGATTGTATTACACTATTTTATAATATTAGAATAGAATTTTAACAAAAATTATTGTACGAATGGGAAAGTAGAAATCAATATATTTTATTAGGAAGAGAGATTTTTTAGGAATTGGCGGAAGTTAAAATTAAGGATTTTTGTTTTTATATAGTGTAGATAGATTGTATTACACTATTTTATAATATTAGAATAGAATTTTAACGCAGATTATTGTACGAATGGGAAAGTAGAAATCAATATATTTTATTAGGAAGAGAGATTTTTTAGGAATTGGGCGGGAAGTTAAATTTAAGGATTTTGTTTTATATATAGTATAGATAGATTGTATTACACTATTTATAATATTAGAATAGAATTTTAACGCAGAATTATTGTACGAATGGGAAAGTAGAAATCAATATATTTTATTAGGAAGAGAGATTTTTTAGGAATTGGCGGGAAGTTAAAATTTAAGGATTTTGTTTTATATATTATAGATAGATTGTATTACACTATTTATAATATTAGAATAGAATTTTAACGTAGAATTATTGTACGAATGGGAAAGTAGAAATCAATATATTTTATTAGGAAGAGAGATTTTTTTGAATTGGCGGGAAGTTAAAATTTAAGGATTTTGTTTTTATATATAGTATAGATAGATTGTATTACACAGGATTATAATGGTATTGGACTTCCATTTGGAAGGTTGTAAGTTCGAGCCTCAGTGGAGGTATTATTAGCTCTTGTGTTTCAGTAGGTTGAAGAAAGAATATGAATAGATACTACAATGTAATAGAGCTAGTAGCATTCAAAACAAAAAAAAAAAAAAAGATTGTATTACACTAGTTATAATATTAGAATAGAATTTTAACGAGAATTATTGTACGAATGGGAAAGCAGAAATCAATATATTTTATTAGGAAGAGAGATTTTTTAGGAATTGGGCAGGAAGTTAAAATTAAGGATTTTTTGTTTTTATATATAGTATAGATAGATTGTATTAAACTATTTTATAATATTAGAAATAGAATTTTAACGCAAAATTATTGTACGAATGGGAAAGTAGAAATCAATATATTTTATTAGGAAGAGAGATTTTTTAGGAATTGGGCGGAAGTTAAAATTTAAGGATTTTGTTTTTATATATAGTATAGATAGATTGTATTACACTATTTTATAATATTAGAATAGAATTTTAATGCAGAATTATTGTACGAATGGGAAAGTAGAAATCAATATATTTCATTAGGAAGGGAGATTTTTCGGAATTGGGCGGGAAGTTAAAATTTAAGGATTTTGTTTTTATATAGTATAGATAGATTGTATTACACTATTTATAATATTAGAATAGAATTTTAACGCAAAATTATTGTACGAATGGGGAAAGTAGAAATCAATATATTTTATTAGGAAGAGAGATTTTTAGGAATTGGGTAGGAAGTTAAAATTTAAGGATTTTGTTTTTATATATAGTATAGATAGATTGTATTACACTATTTTATAATATTAGAAATAGAATTTTAATGCAGAATTATTGTACGAATGGGAAAGTAGAAATCAAATATATTTCATTAGGAAGGGAGATTTTTCGGAATTGGGAAGTTAAAATTTAAGGATTTTGTTTTATATAGTATAGATAGATTGTATTACACTATTTATAATATTAGAATAGAATTTTAACGCAAAATTATTGTACGAATGGGAAAGTAGAAATCAATATATTTTATTAGGAGGAGAGATTTTTTAAGAATTGGGCGGGAAGTTAAAATTTAAGGATTTTGTTTTTATATATAGTATAGATAGATTGTATTACACTTTTATAATATTAGAATAGAATTTTAACGTAGAATTATTGTACGAATGTGAAAGTAGAAATCAAATATTTTATTAGGAAGAGAGATTTTTTGGAATTGGCGGGAAGTTAAAATTTAAGGATTTTGTTTTATATATAGTATAGATAGATTGTATTACACTATTTTATAATATTAGAATAGAATTTTAACGCAGAATTATTGTACGAATGGGAAAAGTAGAAATCAATATATTTTATTAGGAAGAGAGATTTTTAGGAATTGGGCGGGAAGTTAAAATTTAAGGATTTTGTTTT
>NW_017616531.1:333151-872296 GCF_001879475.1 Ipomoea nil
GGAAGAGAGATTTTTTAGGAATTGGGCGAAAAGTTAAAATTTCAGGATTTTGTTTTTATATATAGTATAGATTGTATTACACTATTTTATAATATTAGAATAGAATTTTAACGCAGAATTATTGTACGAATGGGAAAGTAGAAATCAATTATTTTTTTAGGAAGAGAGATTTTTAGGAATTGGCGGAAGTTAAAATTTAAGGATTTTGTTTTTTATATATAGTATAGATAGATTGTATTACACTATTTTATAATATTAGAATAGAATTTTAACGCAGAATTATTGTACGATGGGAAAGTAGAAATCAATATATTTATTAGGAAGAGAGATTTTTTAGGAATTGGGGGGAAGTTAAAATTTAAGGATTTTGTTTTTATATATAGTATAGATAGATTGTATTACACTATTTTATAATATTAGAATAGAATTTTAACGCAGAATTATTGTACGAATGGGAAAGTAGAAATCAATATATTTTATTAGGAAGAGAGATTTTTTAGGAATTGGGCGGAAGTTAAAATTTAAGGATTTTGTTTTTATATATAGTATAGATAGATTGTATTACACTATTTTATAATATTAGAATAGAATTTTAACGCAGAATTATTGTACGAATGGGAAAGTAGAAATCAATATATTTTTTAGGAAGAGATTTTTTAGGAATTGGGCGGGAAGTTAAATTTAAGGATTTTGTTTTATATATAGTATAGATAGATTGTATTACACTATTTTATAATATTAGAATAGAATTTTAACGCAGAATTATTGTACGAATGGAAAGTAGAAATCAATATATTTTATTAGGAAGAGAGATTTTTTAGGAATTTGGCGAAAGTTAAAATTTAAGGATTTTGTTTTTATATATATTATAGATTGTATTACACTATTTTATAATATTAGAATAGAATTTTAACGAAGAATTATTGTACGAATGGGAAAGTAGAAATCAATATATTTTATTAGGAAGAGATTTTTTAGGAATTGGGCGGAAGTTAAAAATTAAGGATTTTTTTTTTTATATATAGTATAGATAGATTGTATTACACTATTTTATAATATTTAATAGAATTTTTAACGCAGAATTATTGTACGAATGGAAAGTAGAAATCAATATATTTTTTTGGAAGAGAGATTTTTTAGGAATTGGGCGGAAGTTAAATTTAAGGATTTTGTTTTTATATATAGTATAGATAGATTGTATTACACTATTTTATAATATTAGAATAGAATTTTAACGCAGAATTATTGTACGAATGGGAAAGTAGAAATCAATATATTTTATTAGGAAGAGAGATTTTTAGGAATTGGGCGGAAGTTAAAATTTAAGGATTTTGTTTTTATATAGTATAGATAGATTGTATTACACTATTTATAATTTAGAATAGAATTTTAACGTAGAATTATTGTACGAATGGAAAAGTAGAAATCAATATATTTATTAGGAAGAGAGATTTTTTAGGAATTGGCGGGAAGTTAAAATTTAAGGATTTTGTTTTTATATATAGTATAGATAGATTGTATTACACTATTTTATAATATTAGAATAGAATTTTAACGGCAGAATTATTGTACGAATGGAAAGTAGAAATCAATATATTTTTTAGGAAGAGAGATTTTTTAGGAATTGGCGGGAAGTTAAAATTTAAGGATTTTGTTTTTATATATAGTATAGATAGATAGATTGTATTACACTATTTATAATATTAGAATAGAATTTTAACGCAGAATTATTGTACGAATGGAAAGTAGAAATCAATATATTTTTTAGGAAGAGAGATTTTTTAGGAATTGGGCGAAAGTTAAAATTTCAGGATTTTTGTTTTATATATATAGTATAGATTGTATTACACTATTTATAATATTAGAATAGAATTTTAACGCAGAATTATTGTACGAATGGGAAAGTAGAAATCAATATTTTATTAGGAAGAGAGATTTTTTAGGAATTGGCGGAAGTTAAAATTTAAGGATTTTGTTTTTTATATATAGTATAGATAGATTGTATTACACTATTTTAATATTAGAATAGAATTTTAACGCAGAATTATTGTACGAATGGAAAGTAGAAATCAATATATTTATTAGGAAGAGAGATTTTTTAGGAATTGGGCGGGAAGTTAAAATTTAAGGATTTTGTTTTTATATATATAGTATAGATTGTATTACACTATTTTATAATATTAGAATAGAATTTTAACCGAATTATTGTACGAATGGGAAAGTAGAAATCAATATATTTTATTAGGAAGAGAGATTTTTTTAGGAATTGGCGGAAGTTAAAATTAAGGATTTTTTTTTTTTATATATAGTATAGATAGATTGTATTACACTATTTTATAATATTAGAATAGAATTTTAACGCAGAATTATTGTACGAATGGGAAAGTAGAAATCAATATATTTTATTAGGAAGAGAGATTTTTTAGGAATTGGCGGGAAGTTAAAATTTAAGGATTTTGTTTTTATATATAGTATAGATAGATTGTATTACACTATTTATAATATTAGAATAGAATTTTAACGCAGAATTATTGTACGAATGGGAAAGTAGAAATCAATATATTTTATTAGGAAGAGAGATTTTTTAGGAATTGGGCGAAAGTTAAAATTTAAGGATTTTGTTTTTATATATATTATAGATTGTATTACACTATTTTATAATATTAGAATAGAATTTTAACGAAGAATTATTGTACGAATGGGAAAGTAGAAATCAATATATTTTATTAGGAAGAGAGATTTTTTAGGAATTGGGCGGGAAGTTAAAATTTAAGGATTTTGTTTTTATATATATAGATAGATTGTATTACACTATTTATAATATTAGAATAGAATTTTAACGCAGAATTATTGTACGAATGGAAAGTAGAAATCAATATTTTTTATTAGGAAGAGAGATTTTTTAGGAATTGGGCGGAAGTTAAAATTTAAGGATTTTGTTTTATATATAGTATAGATAGATTGTATTACACTATTTTATAATATTAGAATAGAATTTTAACGCAGAATTATTGTACGAATGGGAAAGTAGAAATCAATATATTTTATTAGGAAGAGAGATTTTTTAGGAATTGGCGGGAAGTTAAAATTTAAGGATTTTGTTTTTATATATAGTATAGATAGATTGTATTACACTATTTTATAATATTAGAATAGAATTTTAACGCAGAATTATTGTACGAATGGAAAGTAGAAATCAAATATTTATTAGGAAGAGATTTTTTAGGAATTGGCGGGAAGTTAAAATTTAAGGATTTTGTTTTTATATATAGTATAGATAGATTGTATTACACTATTTTATAATATTAGAATAGAATTTTAACGCAGAATTATTGTACGAATGGAAAGTAGAAATCAATATATTTTTTAGGAAGAGAGATTTTTTAGGAATTGGGCGGGAAGTTAAAATTTAAGGATTTTGTTTTTATATATAGTATATAGATAGATTGTATTACACTATTTATAATATTAGAATAGAATTTTAACGCAGAATTATTGTACGAATGGGAAAGTAGAAATCAATATATTTTTTTAGGAAGAGAGATTTTTTAGGAATTGGGCAAGTTAAAATTTTCAGGATTTTGTTTTTATATATATATATAGATTGTATTACTATTTTATAATATTAGAATAGAATTTTAACGCAGAATTATTGTACGAATGGGAAAGTAGAAATCAATATATTTTTTTAGGAGAGAGATTTTTTAGGAATTGGGCGGGAAGTTAAAATTTAAGGATTTTTTTTTATATATAGTATAGATAGATTGTATTACACTATTTTATAATATTAGAATAGAATTTTAACGCAGAATTATTGTACGAATGGGAAAGTAGAAATCAATATATTTTATTAGGAAGAGAGATTTTTTAGGAATTGGGGGGAAGTTAAAATTTAAGGATTTTTTTTTATATATAGTATAGATAGATTGTATTACACTATTTTATAATATTAGAATAGAATTTTAACGCAGAATTATTGTACGAATGGGAAAGTAGAAATCAATATATTTTATTAGGAAGAGAGATTTTTAGGAATTGGCGAAAGTTAAAATTTCAGGATTTTGTTTTTATATATAGTATAGTAGATTGTATTACACTATTTTATAATATTAGAATAGAATTTTAACAGAATTATTGTACGAATGGGAAAGTAGAAATCAATATATTTTATTAGGAAAGAGATTTTTTAGGAATTTTGGGAAGTTAAAATTTCAGGATTTTGTTTTTATATATAGTATAGATAGATTGTATTACACTATTTTATAATATTAGAATAGAATTTTAACGCAGAATTATTGTACGAATGGGAAAGTAGAAATCAATATATTTTATTAGGAGAGATTTTTTAGGAATTGGGCGAAAGTTAAAATTTAAGGATTTTGTTTTTATATAGTATAGATAGATTGTATTACACTATTTTATAATATTAGAATAGAATTTTAACGCAGAATTATTGTACGAATGGGAAAGTAGAAATCAATATATTTATTAGGAAGAGAGATTTTTTGGAATTGGGCGAAGTTAAAATTTCAGGATTTTGTTTTTATATATAGTATAGATTGTATTACACTATTTTATAATTAGAATAGAATTTTAACGCAGAATTATTGTACGAATGGGAAAGTAGAAATCAATATATTTTATTAGGAAGAGAGATTTTTTAGGAATTTGGCGGGAAGTTAAAATTTAAGGATTTTGTTTTTATATTAGTATAGATTGTATTACACTATTTTATAATATTAGAATAGAATTTTAACGCAGAATTATTGTACGAATGGGAAAGTAGAAATCAATATATTTTATTAGGAAGAGAGATTTTTTAGGAATTGGGCGGAAGTTAAAATTTCAGGATTTTGTTTTTATATATAGTATAGATAGATTGTATTACACTATTTTATAATATTAGAATAGAATTTTAACAGAATTATTGTACGAATGGGAAAGTAGAAATCAATATATTTTATTAGGAAGAGAGATTTTTTAGGAATTGGGAAAGTTAAAATTTCAGGTTTTTTTTATATATAGTATAGATTGTATTACACTATTTTATAATATTAGAATAGAATTTTAACGCAGAATTATTGTACGAATGGGAAAGTAGAAATCAATATATTTTATTAGGAAGAGAGATTTTTTAGGAATTGGCGGGAAGTTTAAATTTAAGGATTTTGTTTTTATATATAGTATAGATAGATTGTTATTACACTATTTTATAATATTAGAATAGAATTTTAACGCAGAATTATTGTACGAATGGGAAAGTAGAAATCAATATATTTTATTAGGAAGAGAGATTTTTTAGGAATTGGCGGGAAGTTAAAATTTAAGGATTTTGTTTTTATATATAGTATAGATTGTATTACACTATTTATAATATTAGAATAGAATTTTAACGCAGAATTATTGTACGAATGGGAAAGTAGAAATCAATATATTTTATTAGGAAGAGAGATTTTTTAGGAATTGGCGGAAGTTAAAATTTAAGGATTTTGTTTTTATTTATAGTATAGATAGATTGTATTTATTGGAATAGAATTTTGTAACGGATTTTGTTTAATTATTGTATAGTATAGATTGTATTACTATTTTATAATATTAGAATAGAATTTTAACGCAGAATTATTGTACGAATGGGAAAGTATCAATATATTTTATTAGGAAGAGAGATTTTTTAGGAATTGGGCGGAAGTTAAAATTTAAGGATTTTGTTTTATATATAGTATAGATAGATTGTATTACACTATTTATAATATTAGAATAGAATTTTAACGCAGAATTATTGTACGAATGGGAAAGTAGAAATCAATATATTTTATTAGGAAGAGAGATTTTTACGAAGGGAATTGGCGAAAGAATCAATTATAAATTAATTATTAGGAAGAGAGATTTTTTTTGGAATTGGATATAGTATAGATAGATTGTATTACACTATTTTATAATATTAGAATAGAATTTTAACGCAGAATTATTGTACGAATGGAAAGTAGAAATCAATATATTTTTTTGGAAGAGAGATTTTTTAGGAATTGGGCGGAAGTTAAATTTAAGGATTTTTTTTATATATAGTATATAGATTGTATTACACTATTTTATAATATTAGAATAGAATTTTAACGCAATTATTGTACGAATGGGAAAGTAGAAATCAATATTTTTATTAGGAAGAGAGATTTTTTAGGAATTGGGCGGAAGTTAAAATTTAAGGATTTTGTTTTTATATATAGTATAGATAGATTGTATTACACTATTATAATATTAGAATAGAATTTTAACGCAGAATTATTGTACGAATGGAAAGTAGAAATCAATATATTTTTAGGAAGAGAGATTTTTTGGAATTGGCGCACTATTTTATAATATTAGAATAGAATTTTAACGGAATTATTGTACGAATGGAAAGTAGAAATCAATATATTTTTTAGGAAGAGAGATTTTTTAGGAATTGGGCGGGAAGTTAAAATTTAAGGATTTTGTTTTTATATATAGTATAGATAGATTGTATTACACTATTTTATAATATTAGAATAGAATTTTAACGCAGAATTATTGTACGAATGGGAAAGTAGAAATCAATATATTTTTTTATTAGGAAGAGAGATTTTTTAGGAATTGGGCGGAAGTTAAAATTTAAGGATTTTGTTTTATATATAGTATAGATAGATACACTATTTATAATATTAGAATAGAATTTTAACGCAGAATTATTGTACGAATGGGAAAGTAGAAATCAATATATTTTTTAGGAAGAGAGATTTTTAGGAATTGGGCGGGAAGTTAAAATTTAAGGATTTTGTTTTTTATATATAGTATAGATTGTATTAACTATTTTATAATATTAGAATATTTAACGCAGAATTATTGTACGAATGGGAAAGTAGAAATCAATATATTTAGGAAGAGAGATTTTTTAGGAATTGGAAGTTAAAATTTAGATTTTTTTTTATATAGTATAGAATTACACTATTTTATAATATTAGAATAGAATTTTAACGCAGAATTATTGTACGAATGGGAAAGTAGAAATCAATATATTTTATTAGGAAGAGAGATTTTTTAGGAATTGGGCGGGAAGTTAAAATTTAGGATTTTGTTTTTATATATAGTATAGATAGATTGTATTACACTATTTTATAATATTAGAATAGAATTTTAACGAGAATTATTGTACGAATGGGAAAGTAGAAATCAATATATTTTATTAGGAAGAGAGATTTTTTAGGAATTGGGCGGAAGTTAAAATTTAGGATTTTGTTTTTATATATAGTATAGATAGATTGTATTACACTATTTTATAATATTAGAATAGAATTTTAACGCAGAATTATTGTACGAATGGGAAAGTAGAAATCAATATATTTTATTAGGAAGAGAGATTGTTTAGGAATTGGATTTTGTTTTTATATATAGTATAGATAGATTGTATTACACTATTTTATAATATTAGAATAGAATTTTAACGCAGAATTATTGTACGAATGGGAAAGTAGAAATCAATATATTTTATTAGGAAGAGAGATTTTTTAGGAATTGGTGAAAGTTAAAATTTCAGGATTTTGTTTTTATATATAGTATAGATTGTATTACACTATTTTATAATATTAGAATAGAATTTTAACGCAGAATTATTGTACGAATGGAAAGTAGAAATCAATATATTTTACGAAGGGAAAAGTAGAGATTTTTACAATATATTTTAGAATTGGAAGCGAAGTTAAAATTGGAATTTTGTTTTATATTATAGTATAGATAGATTGTATTACACTATTTTATAATATTAGAATAGAATTTTAACGCAGAATTATTGTACGAATGGAAAGTAGAAATCAATATATTTTTTAGGAAGAGAGATTTTTTAGGAATTGGGCGGAAGTTAAAATTTAAGGATTTTGTTTTTATATATAGTATAGATATTACACTATTTTATAATATTAGAATAGAATTTTAACGCAGAATTATTGTACGAATGGGAAAGTAGAATTATCAATATATTTAGCAGAATTATTGTACGAATGGAAAGTAGAAATCAATATATTTTTTAGGAATTGGAAGCGGGAAGTTAAAATTTAAGGATTTTGTTTTATATATAGTATAGATAGATTGTATTACACTATTTATAAATAGCGAATTAAAATTTCAGGATTTTGTTTTAATTATTGTATATAGTATAGATTGTATTACACTATTTATAATATTAGAATAGAATTTTAACGAAGAATTATTGTACGAATGGAAAGTCAATATATTTTTTAGGAAAGAGATTTTTTAGGAATTGGCGGAAGAGAGTTAAAATTTAAGATTTTGGGCGGAAGTTAAAATTTAAGGATTTTGTTTTTATAATATAGTATAGATGATTGTATTACACTATTTTATAATATTATAATAGAATTTTAACGCAGAATTATTGTTCGAATGGGAAAGTAGAAATCAATATATTTTTTGTAGGAAGAGAGATTTTTTAGGAATTGGGCGGGAAGTTAATATTTAAGGATTTTGATTTTATATATAGTATAGATAGATTGTATTAAACTATTTTATAATATTAGAATAGAATTTTAACGCCAGAATTATTGTACGAATGGGAAAGTAGAAATCAATATATTTTATTAGGAAGAGAGATTTTTTAGGAATTGGGCGGGAAGTTAAAATTTAAGGATTTTGTTTTTATATATAGTATAGATAGAGTGTATTACACTATTTATAATTTTAGAATAGAATTTTAACGTAGAATTATTGTACGAATGGGTAAGCAGAAATCAATATATTTTATTAGGAAGAGAGATTTTTTTGGAATTGGTCGGGATGTTAAAATTTAAGGATTTTGTTTTTATATATAGTATAGATAGACTGTATTACACTATTTTATAATATTAGAATAGAATTTTAACGCAGAATTATTGTACGAATGGGAAAGTAAAAATCAATATATTTTATTAGGAAGAGAGATTTTTTAGGAATTGGGCGGGAAGTTAAAATTTAAGGATTTTGTTTTTATATATAGTATAGATAGATTGTATTACACTATTTTATAATATTAGAATAGAATTTTAACGCAGAATTATTGTACGAATGAGAAAGTAGAAATCAATATATTTTATTAGGATGAGAGATTTTTTAGGAATTGGGCGTGAAGTTAAAATTTACGGATTTTTTATTTTGATATATAGTATAGATAGATTGTATTACACTATTTTATAATATTAGACAAGAATTTTAACGCAGAATTACTCTACAAATGGGAAAGTAGAAATCAATATATATTTTTAGGAAGAGACATTTTTTAGGAATTGGGCGTGAAGTTAAAATTTAAGGATTTTGTTTTTATATATAGTATAGATAGATAGATTGTATTACACTATTTAATTATATTAAAATAGAATTTTAACGCAGAATTATTGTACGAATAGGAAAGTAGAAATCAATATATTTTTTTAGGAAGAGAGATTTTTTACGAATTGGGCGAAAACTTAAAATTTCAGGATTTTGTTTTTATATATATAGTATAGATTGTATTACACTATTTTATAATATTAGAATAGAATTTTAACGAAGAATTATTGTACGAATGGAAAAGTAGAAATCAATATATTTTTTTAGGAAGAGAGATTTTTAGTAATTGGGCAGGAAGTTAAAATTTAAGGATTTTGTTTTTATATATAGTATAGATAGAATGTATTACACTATTTTATAATATTAGAATAGAATTTTAACGCAGAATTATTGTACGAATGGGAAAGTAGAGATCAATATATTTTATTAGGAAGAGAGATTTTTTAGGAATAGGGCGGGAAGTCAAAATTTAAGGATTTTTTGGTTTTAAAGTATAGTATAGATTGATTGTATTACACTATTTTGTACTTTCAAAAAAAAAAAAGTATTACACTATTTTGTAATATTAGAATAGAATTTTAACGCAGAATTATTGTACGAATGAGAAAGTAGAAATCAATATATTTTTTTAGGAAGAGAGATTTTTTTGGAATTGGTCGGGAAGTTAAAATTTAAGGATTTTGTTTTTATATATAGTATAGATAGATTGTATTACACTATTTATAATATTAGAATAGAATTTTAACGCAGAATTATTGTACGAATGGGAAAGTAGAAATCAATATATTTTATTAGGAAGAGAGATTTTTTAGGAATTGGGCGGGAAGTTAAAATTTAAGGATTTTGTTTTAACGCAGAATTATTGTACGAATGGGAAAGTAGAAATCAATAAATTTTATTAGGAAGAGAGATTTTTTAGGAATTGGGCGGGAAGTTAAAATTTAAGGATTTTGTTTTTATATATAGTATAGATAGATTGTATTACACTATTTTATAATATTAGAATAGAATTTTAACGCAGAATTATTGTACGAATGGAAAAGTAGAAATCAATATATTTTATTAGGAAGAGAAATTTTTTAGGAATTGGGCGAAAAGTTAAAATTTCAGGATTTTGTTTTTATATATAGTATAAATAGATTGTATTACACTATTTTATAATATTAGAATAGAATTTTAACGCAGAATTATTGTACGAATGGGAAAGTAGAAATCAATATATTTTATTAGGAAGAGAGATTTTTTAGGAATTGGGCAGGAAGTTAAAATTTAAGGATTTTTTTGTTTTTATATATAGTATAGATAGATTGTATTACAATATTTTATAATATTAGATTAGAATTTTAACGCAGAATTATTGTACAAATGAGAAAGTAGAAATCAATATATTTTTTTAGGAAGAGAGATTTTTAGTAATTGGGCGGGAAGTTAAAATTTAAGGATTTTGTTTTTATATATAATATAGATAGATTGTATTACACTATTTTATAATATTAGAATAGAATTTTAACGCAGAATTATTGTACGAATGGGAAAGTAGAAATCAATATATTTTATTAGGAAGAGAGATTTTTTAGGAATTGGGCGGGAAGTCAAAATTTAAGGATTTTTTTGTTTTAAAGTGTAGTATAGATAGATTGTATTACACTATTTTGTAATATTAGAATAGAATTTTAACGTAGAATTATTGTACAAATGGGAAAGTAGAAATCAATATATTTTTTTAGGAAGAGAGATTTTTTAGGAATTGGGCGGAAAGTTAAAATTTAAGGATTTTGTTTTTATATATAGTATAGATAGATTGTATTACACTATTTTATAATATTAGAATAGAATTTTAACGCAGAATTATTGTAGGAATGGGAAAGTAGAAATCAATATATTTCATTAGGAAGGAAAATTTTTTCGGAATTGGGTGGGAAGTTAAAATTTAAGGATTTTGTTTTTATATATAGTATAGATAGAATGTATTACACTATTTTATAATATTAGAATAGAATTTTAACGAAGAATTATTGTACGAATGGGAAAGTAGAAATCAATATATTTTATTAGGAAGAGAGATTTTTTAGGAATTGGGCGAAAAATTAAAATTTCAGGATTTTGTTTTTATATATAGTATAGATAGATTGTATTAAACTATTTTATAATATTAGAATAGAATTTTAACGCAGAATTATTGTACGAATGGGAAAGTAGAAATCAATATATTTTATTAGGAAGAGAGATTGTTTAGGAATTGGACGAAAAGTTAAAATTTCAGGATTTTGTTTTTATATATAGTATAGATAGATTGTATTACACTATTTTATAATATTAGAATAGATTTTTACCGCAGAATTATTGTACGAATGGGAAAGTAGAAATCAATATATTTTATTAGGTAAGAGATTTTTTAGGAATTGGGTGAAAAGTTAAAATTTCAGGATTTTGTTTTTATATATAGTATAGATAGATTGTATTACACTTGTTTATAATATTAGAATAGAATTTTAACGCAGAATTATTGTACGAATGGGAATGTAGAAATCAATATATTTTATTAGGTAAGAGATTTTTTAGGAATTGGGCGAAAAGTTAAAATTTCAGGATTTTGTTTTTATATATAGTATAGATAGATTGTATTAAACTATTTTATAATATTAGAATAGAATTTTAACGCAGAATTATTGTACGAATGGGAAAGTAGAAATCAATATATTTAATTAGGAAGAGAGATTATTTTGGAATTGGGCGAAAAGTTAAAATTTCAGGATTTTGTTTTTATATATAGTATAGATAGATTGTATTACACTATTTTATAATATTAGAATAGAATTTTAACGCAGAATTATTGTACGAATGGGAAAGTAGAAATCAATATATTTTATTAGGAAAAGAGATTTTTTAGGAATTGGGCGGGAATTTAAAATTTAAGGATTTTGTTTTTATATATAGTATAGATTGTATTACACTATTTTATAATATTAGAATAGAATTTTAACGCAGAATTATTGTACGAATGGGAAAGTAGAAATCAATATATTTTTTTTAGGAAGAGAGATTTTTTAGGAATTGGGCGGGAAGTTAAAATTTCAGGATTTTGTTTTTATATATAGTATAGATAGATTGTATTACACTATTTTATAATATTAGAATAGAATTTTTAACGATAGAATTATTGTACGAATGGTAAAAGTAGAAATCAATATATTTTATTAGGAAGAGAGATTTTTTAGGAATTAGGTGGGAAGTTAGAATTTAAGGATTTTGTTTTTATATATAGTATAGATAGATAGATTGTATTACACTATTTATAATATTAGAATAGAATTTTAACGTGGAATTATTGTACAAATGGGAAAGTAGAAATCAATATATTTTATTAGGAAGAGAGATTTTTTAGGAAATGGGCGAAAAGTTAAAATTTCAGGATTTTTTTTTTTTATATATAGTGTAGATTGTATTACACTATTTTATAATATTAGAATAGAATTTTAACGAAGAATTATTGTACGAATGGGAGAGTAGAAATCAATTAATTTTTGTAGGAAGAGAGATTTTTTAGGAATTGGTTGGGAAGTTAAAATTTAAGGATTTTGTTTTTATATATAGTATAGATAGATTGTATTACACTATTTTATAATATTAGAATAGAATTTTAACGCAGAATTATTGTACGAATGGGAATGTAGAAATCAATATATTTTATTAGGAAGAGAGATTTCTTTGGAATTGGGCGGGAAGTTAAAATTTAAGGATTTTACAATAACGCAGAATTATTGTACAAATGGAAAAGTAGAAATCAATATATTTTTTTTTTGAAGAGAGATTTTTTAGGAATTGGGCAGGAAGTTAAAATTTAAGGATTTTGCTTTTATATATAGTATAGATAGATTGTATTACATTATTTTATAATATTAGAATAGAATTTTAACCCAGAATTATTGTACGAATGGGAAAGTTGAAATCAATATATTTTTTTAGGAAGAGAGATTTTTTAGGAATTGGGCGGGAAGTTAAAATTTAAGGATTTTGTTTTTATATATAGTATAGATTGTATTACACTATTTTATAATATTTGAATAGAATTTTAACGCAGAAATATTGTACGAATGGGAAAGAAGAAATCAATATATTTTTTTAGGAAGAGAGATTTTTTAGGAATTGTGTGGGAAGTTAAAATTTCAGGATTTTGTTTATATATATAGTATAGATAGATTGTATTACACTATTTTATAATATTAGAATAGAATTTTAACGAAGAATTATTGTACGAATGGGAAAGTAGAAATCAATTTATTTTTTTAGGAGGAGAGATTTTTTAGGAATTGGGCGGGAAGTTAAAATTGAAGGATTTTGTTTTTATATATAGTATAGATAGATTGTATTAAACTATTTTATAATATTAGAATAGAATTTTAACGCAGAATTATTGTACGAATGGAAAAGTAGAAATCAATATATTTTATTAGAAAGAGAGATTATTTAGGAATTCGGCGAAAAGTTAAAATTTCAGGATTTTGTTTTTATGTATAGTATAGATTGTATTACACTATTTTATAATATTAGAATAGAATTTTAACGAAGAATTATTGTACGAATGGGAAAATAGAAATAAATATATTTTTTTAGGAAGAGAGATTTTTTAAGAATTGGTCGGGAAGTTAAAATTTAAGGATTTTGTTTTTATATATAGTATAGATAGATTATATTATACTATTTTATAATATTAGAATAGAATTTTAACGCAGAATTATTGTACGAATGAGAAAGTAGAAATCAATATATTTTATTATGAAGAGAGATTTTTTAGGAATTGGGCGGGAACTTAAAATTTAAGGATTTTGTTTTTATATATAGTATAGATTGTATTACACTATTTTATAATATTAGAATAGAATTTTAACGCAGAATTATTGTACGAATGGGAAAGTAGAAATCAATATATTTTTTTAGGAAGAGAGATTTTTTTAGGAATTGGGCGGGAAGTTAAAATTTCAGGATTTTGTTTTTATATATAGTATAGATAGATTGTATTACACTATTTTATAATATTAGAATAGAATTTTTAACGCAGAATTATTGTACGAATGGTAAAAGTAGAAATCAATATATTTTATTAGGAAGAGAGATTTTTTAGGAATTAGGTGGGAAGTTAGAATTTAAGGATTTTGTTTTTATATATAGTATAGATAGATAGATTGTATTACACTATTTATAATATTAGAATAGAATTTTAACGTGGAATTATTGTACAAATGGGAAAGTAGAAATCAATATATTTTATTAGGAAGAGAGATTTTTTAGGAAATGGGCGAAAAGTTAAAATTTCAGGATTTTTTTTTATATATAGTATAGATTGTATTACACTATTTTATAATATTAGAATAGAATTTTAACGAAGAATTATTGTACGAATGGGAGAGTAGAAATCAATTAATTTTTGTAGGAAGAGAGATTTTTTAGGAATTGGTTGGGAAGTTAAAATTTAAGGATTTTTTTTTATATATAGTATAGATAGATTGTATTACACTATTTTATAATATTAGAATAGAATTTTAACGCAGAATTATTGTACGAATGGGAATGTAGAAATCAATATATTTTATTAGGAAGAGAGATTTCTTTGGAATTGGGCAGGAAGTTAAAATTTAAGGATTTTTCGTTTTTATATATAGTATAGATATATTGTATTACACTATTTTATAATTTTAGAATACAATTTTAACGCAGAATTATTGTACAAATGGAAAAGTAGAAATCAATATATTTTTTTTTTGAAGAGAGATTTTTTAGGAATTGGGCAGGAAGTTAAAATTTAAGGATTTTCCTTTTATATATAGTATAGATAGATTGTATTACATTATTTTATAATATTAGAATAGAATTTTAACCCAGAATTATTGTACGAATTGGAAAGTAGAAATCAATTAATTTTTTTAGGAAGAGAGATTTCTTAGGAAATGGGCGAAAAGTTAAAATTTCAGGATTTTGTTTTTATATATAGTATAGATTGTATTACACTATTTTATAATATTAGAATAGAATTTTAACGAAGAATTATTGTACGAATGGGAAAGTAGAAATAAATATATTTTTTTAGGAAGAGAGATTTTTTATGAATTGGTCGGGAAGTTAAATATTAAGGATTTTTTTGTTTTTATATATAGTATAGATAGATTGTATTACACTATTTTATAATATTATAATAGAATTTTAACGCAGAATTATTGTACGAATGGGAAAGTAGAAATCAATATATTTTTGTAGGAAGAGAGATTTTTTAGGAATTGGGCGGGAAGTTAAAATTTCAGGATTTTGTTTTTATATATAGTATAGATAGATTGTATTACACTATTTTATAATATTAGAATAGAATTTTTAACGCAGAATTATTGTACGAATGGTAAAAGTAGAAATCAATATATTTTATTAGGAAGAGAGATTTTTTAGGAATTAGGTGGGAAGTTAGAATTTAAGGATTTTGTTTTTATATATAGTATAGATAGATTGTATTACACTATTTATAATATTAGAATAGAATTTTAACGTGGAATTATTGTACAAATTCGAAAGTAGAAATCAATATATTTTATTAGGAAGAGAGATTTTTTAGGAAATGGGCGAAAAGTTAAAATTTCAGGATTTTTTTTTTTTTTTTATATATAGTATAGATTGTATTACACTATTTTATAATATTAGAATAGAATTTTAACGAAGAATTATTGTACGAATGGGAGAGTAGAAATCAATTAATTTTTTTAGGAAGAGAGAATTTTTAGGAATTGGGCGGGAAGTTAAAATTTAAGGATTTTGTTTTTATATATAGTATAGATTGTATTACACTATTTTATAATATTTGAATAGAATTTTAACGCAGAAATATTGTACGAATGGGAAAGAAGAAATCAATATATTTTTTTAGGAAGAGAGATTTTTTAGGAATTGTGTGGGAAGTTAAAATTTCAGGATTTTGTTTATATATATAGTATAGATAGATTGTATTACACTATTTTATAATATTAGAATAGAATTTTAACGAAGAATTATTGTACGAATGGGAAAGTAGAAATCAATATATTTTATTAGGAAGAGAGATTTTTTAGGAATTGGGCGAAAAATTAAAATTTCAGGATTTTGTTTTTATATATAGTATGGATAGATTGTATTAAACTATTTTCTAATATTAGAATAGAATTTTAACGCAGAATTATTGTACGAATGGGAAAGTAGAAATCAATATATTTTATTAGGAAGAGAGATTATTTAGGAATTCGGCGAAAAGTTAAAATTTCAGGATTTTGTTTTTATATATAGTATAGATAGATTATATTACACTATTTTATAATATTAGAATAGAATTTTAACGCAGAATTATTGTACGAATGGGAAAGTAGAAATCAATATATTTTTTTAAGAAGAGAGATTTTTTAGGAATTGGGCGGGAAGTTAAAATTTCAGGATTTTGTTTTTATATATAGTATAGATAGATTGTATTACACTATTTTATAATATTAGAATAGAATTTTTAACGCAGAATTATTGTACGAATGGTAAAAGTAGAAATCAATATATTTTATTAGGAAGAGAGATTTTTTAGGAATTAGGTGGGAAGTTAGAATTTAAGGATTTTGTTTTTATATATAGTATAGATAGATTGTATTACACTATTTATAATATTAGAATAGAATTTTAACGTGGAATTATTGTACAAATTGGAAAGTAGAAATCAATATATTTTATTAGGAAGAGAGATTTTTTAGGAAATGGGCGAAAAGTTAAAATTTCAGGATTTTTTTTTTATATATAGTATCGATTGTATTACACTATTTTATAATATTAGAATAGAATTTTAACGAAGAATTATTGTACGAATGGGAGAGTAGAAATCAATTAATTTTTTTAGGAAGAGAGATTTTTTAGGAATTGGGCGGGAAGTTAAAATTTAAGGATTTTGTTTTTATATATAGTATAGATTGTATTACACTATTTTATAATATTTGAATAGAATTTTAACGCAGAAATATTGTACGAATGGGAAAGAAGAAATCAATATATTTTTTTAGGAAGAGAGATTTTTTAGGAATTGTGTGGGAAGTTAAAATTTCAGGATTTTGTTTATATATATAGTATAGATAGATTGTATTACACTATTTTATAATATTAGAATAGAATTTTAACGAAGAATTATTGTACGAATGGGAAAGTAGAAATCAATTTATTTTTTTAGGAGGAGAGATTTTTTAGGAATTGGGCGGGAAGTTAAAATTAAAGGATTTTGTTTTTATATATAGTATAGATAGATTATATTACACTATTTTATAATATTAGAATAGAATTTTAACGCAGAATTATTGTACGAATGGGAAAGTAGAAATCAATATATTTTTTTAGGAAGAGAGATTTTTTAGGAATTGGTCGGGAAGTTAAAATTTAAGGATTTTGTTTTTATATATATTATAGATAGATTGTATTACACAATTTTATAATCTATACTATATATAAAAACAAAATCCTGAAATTTTAACTTTCCGCCCAATTCCTAAAAAATCTCTCATCCTAATAACTTTTGACTTTTGACACTAAGTTGTAAAGTGTCAAAAGTTCGGCAAGGCATAACTTTTGAAATCGCGTATTTTTTCGAGATCTATCCACCGCAAACTGCCGTAGGCGGTTTGGCCCACCAATTTCTAAAAAAAAAAAATACTTTATTTAAGAGTTTCTAAAAAAAAAACTATGAGAACCTTATGTTTTATTAATGAATTTTTAAAATTTTTAATTAAACAATTGCCCCGTGCATTATTTAATAATCCTTCTTTATAATTGGTCAAATTATTTAATTACGGTAAATTTGGGAATAATTAATGATGGTAATAGAAATCCTAGAAGAATATAGAATTGAACAATATTTAATTATTGTTATATTATTATTGTGATTCACGGAATACAAGAGTTAATGCCATTTTTGGTCCTAGACTTATTGGGGCATTGACACTTTTCATCCTCCATAATAAAAATTGCCACTTAGTAGCCACTGTTATTGATCGTTGGACAGTGTTGATCCTCCGTCAATGACGTCGTTTGTTGACCGTGAATTAGAAGGGTTTTTCTGTCTTTTTATGTTCTAATCCTTGTATTTCTCCATCCATTGGTCACTGCTACATCCATTTCTTCAAACTGAGGTTATCCGCTTAAGTCCTTTCAAACATTAAGAAACCATCTTCACCCAACTAACAATCACGAATTTTACATTTGACATCAATCTCAAGATAATAGAAACAAGTGCAGTTGGAATAGAAAGGGTGTTAGTCCATGCCTATGGAAATTTTGTCGAGCATACAACATAACTAGCAAAGTCAGGAATATCACCCAACCCCTCCCTTAACCTTTCTGCATCAACTATAATAGGTATGCCCCTACTCTTTGCCTCCTGCACTACAATCAAAGCAGTTTCATGTAGCCTTCCATATAAGTAGACAATATTTACTCCAAGCGCTGAAGACAATTTTGATTTGGGTATGTAGACCCTCAGATATCATGGGTGGATATCCTGGAGTGAAAATGCACGTGCGAGTTTTTTTTTTTTTTTTTTGGTTGTCAACAATGACATATGTGAATGGTGAGTTTCCTCCTTTGGACACCACCATAAAAGATGTATCAATACCATCCCTTTCAAGCTCATCAAGTATTCTTTCGCCATGCGAGTCATCAGCATCCTTAGATATGATCCTTGGATTAAGACCAAGACAAATTTTATCATCCGGGTTTTATCAAAGCATTGTCAGTGTTACCACCTCCTTGAACCTCAAAGCTGGTGCTCCGAATTTTATCATCCGGGTTGGGGAATGAAGCTACAGCAGCCAGGAAGTCAACACCGGCTATTCCAACACCTCAGACAATGCAATTTTTGGGGAGCGGCGGATTCCACATTTTCAGCTTGAAACTTCAATGAATTTCAGGTAGAATAACAGAGTTTTTGAGTTTGTGCACCAAGTAGTTGAGGTCAGAGAGAGAGAGAGAGATCGGAAGGATATTTGTGGTCAATATGGAAGGGAGGACTTACAGGTGCAAATTCTACATCACGCCATCTACAACTACAACTGCTATTTACCATAGGAGGGTTCGCCGACCTGCTGCCCTCTCTGCTTCGCCGGAACCAAAAACCACCGGTGAAGGCCCCAACCTCGCCGGATCTGTTGTTGCACCGCCAGATCTGCCTTACTGGTCCATCGCCGGAAGGAGTTACTGCCTCGTATGCTCGCCGCCGTACCCACAACTCGACGGAGAAGAACCTCGCTGCTACTCACTACCGACGGTTACTACTTAGCCGCCAAGTCTCGCCATCTCGCCTCACAGGAGTCACAGCAGCGCTGGTCTAAACAAGATTAAAAGAATAAGACATAAAAAAGACAGAAAACCCCATCTAATTCACGGTCAACAAACGGCTTCATTGACGGAGGATCAAAACTGTCCAACGACCAATAACAGTGTCTACTAAGTGACAATTTTTATTATGGAGGATGAAAAGTGTCAATGCTTCAATAAGTCTAGGACAAAAAATGGCATTAACTCCGGAATACAATACAAGAATATTTAATTATGGTTATATTATTATTGTGCCTCACGACCATTATATACTAACAGTACTTGAAAAGAAACTAATAATAATAATAATATAATAATAATATAAGTGGTAATAATAATATCTAAAAGTAATTAAGTGTTAATAATAATAGTAAGAATATTAACGTAAGAGTTGTAACATAGAATAAATCGTAATAATTAATAACTATAGTCTATGATTAAATTTGGAATGGTCAGGAAAGATAAACGACCTCTGGTGAAATTAACTCTTAAATAATTATATATCGATTTAAATATTCTTAATATATTACAACAATTCCATTCCGTACATCGCACGGGTGAAAATACTAGTATTAGAATAGAATTTTAACGCAGAATTATTGTACGAATGGGAAAGTAGAAATCAATATATTTTATTAGGAAGAGAGATTTTTTAGGAATTGGGCGAAAAGTTAAAATTTCAGGATTTTGTTTTTATATATAGTATAGATAGATTCTATTACACTATTTTATAATATTACAATAGAATTTTAACGCAGAATTACTGTACGAATGGGAAAGTAGAAATCAATATATTTTTTTAGGAAGAGAGATTTTTTAGGAATTGGGCGGAAAGTTAAAATTTCAGGATTTTGTTTTTATATATAGTATAGATAGATTGTATTACACTATTTTATAATATTAGAATAGAATTTTAACGCAGAATTATTGTACGAATGGGAAAGTAGAAATCAATATATTTTTTTTAGGAAGAGAGATTTTTTAGGAATTGGGCGGGAAGTTAAAATTTAAGTATTTTGTTTTTATATATAGTATAGATAGATTGTATTACACTATTTTATAATATTAGTATAGAATTTTAACGCAGAATTATTGTACGAATGGGAAAGTAGAAATCAATATATTTTATTAGGAAGAGAGATTTTTTAGGAATTGGGCGAAAAGTTAAAATTTCAGGATTTTGTTTTTATATATAGTATAGATTGTATTACACTATTTTATAATATTTGAATAGAATTTTAACGAAGAATTATTGTACGAATGGGAAAGTAGAAATCAATATATTTTTTTAGGAAGAGAGATTTTTTAGGAATTGGTCGGGAAGATAAAATTTAAGGATTTTGTTTTTATATATATTATAGATTATAGATAGATTGTATTACACTATTTTATAATATTAGAATAGAATTTTTACGCAGAATTATTGTACGAATGGGAAAGTAGAAATCAATATATTTTATTAGGAAGAGAGATTTTTTAGGAATTGGGCGGGAAGTTAAAATTTAAGGATTTTGTTTTTATATATAGTATAGATTGTATTACACTATTTTATTTTATAATATTAGAATAGAATTTTAACGCAGAATTATTGTACGATTGGGAAAGTAGAAATCAGTATATTTTATTAGGAAGAGAGATTTTTTAGGAATTGGGCGAAAAGTTAAAATTTCAGGATTTTGTTTTTATATATAATATAGATTGTATTACACTATTTTATAATATTAGAATAGAATTTTAACGCAGAATTATTGTACAAATGGGAAAGTTGAAATCAATATATTTTATTAGGACATTAAGCTTGAAACTCTAGGTATTTAGGAACATAGGATTCAGGAAACTTAGGACACGCGGTTGATTGCTGTAATTTGGGGCAAACAAATAATACCCGGAGTATTCGGGTTGTCGAACCACAGAGAGGTGGTGTACTAATCACTAGCTACTAGGTTACTCATATGAAACTAGTCCGAACAAAACTTGAAGGTTGATTGATTGCATAAAATAACAAGCAGAATAAAATAAGTAGCAAGGTTTTGTAGACAATAGAGCAAAATAGGATTCTTGGGATCACAATGTTTAATCACCTAGTGCCAATTAACGTTTGTAATATTTGGTTTGGAATTAAGATTTGTATGGGAATGCAAAGTGGAATCGAATTACTCCCGTAATCTCTATTCCTAGTGAATTTCCACTCCCATGGCTTAAACATCCAATAAGATCAAAGATCAGCATTCAATTATTCCTAATTACTACCATCTCCCGATGAGCAATAATCTAGAATAAACTTCCCCTAATAAGTTCCCCTTTCCCAAGGACCAACCATTAGGTGCAATCGTGTGTGCCCTAATTTATGCCCCAATTCCCATTGGTGACACAAACATGGCTGTGAAGCTAGTAATTTAGGCCTTTAACCACCAACAACAACAGATTAAAACAAGATTGCAACACAAATCATAAAACCAAACATAAATATATTAAGAAATTAACGAACTAGGCACATAGGTTCATAAACAAATTCACCCAAAAATCCCTAAGGAATTTAGCCGAGCATGGCTAAATTATACATAGCAAATATGAATAAAGGATTACAAATCATCAGAAGAGTACAAGAATTAACCAAGCGATTCTCCCAAATCTCCCTGGCTTCCTCCTTGCTTCCAAAGACGACTTGAGCCTCTCGATTTCTCTCTTTCTTGTCTACAAAGAACTCTCAAAATCTCTCGGTCTTTTTTAGGGTTGAGGAAGGAGGGATTTTATAGTGGGTACAAAGTTGAGATGAAATAGGAATCTTGTACAAAATTGGACTCAAATTATAATTCCTATTTAAATAAAGAATTGCTGTCCTTCACATTAATTTGGAAATTAATGTAGCTTAGCAAACTTTGACTTTGGAAATAGTGCCTAATGATTAGGAAATCATTGCCTCATGATTTAATGCTTTTGTTATGTAATGTTGCCACCCCTTTTCTTTCGCAATAACAGCGCCCTCCTTTGTTTTCAGCGTCTTCGCTCGACGCGTCGAGCTGAGTCTCGACGCGTCGAGACCAGCAGGTCCCGATCACCGAACTTTCTGGAAATTTTCGACGCGTCGAGTACTCTGGGCCCCAAACTTGTCCAAAATTGCTCCAAACTCATCCTTGAACTTCCCTTGCTCATAGAATTGACCTACAATGGTTCAAAAACACTAACAAACACCGTAAAACATTCAAAACAAGTGTGAACCATAATTAAATGATAATAGCAAGGAAAAGATGTAATAAATAAGCAAAATTAAAGAACTTAAATACTGAGATGATTCAAAATAACTATAATAACAAGCAAAGATGTGATAACATCAGCGGTAAGATTGTGAGCCTACCTATCATTGCATAACCTTCTCCACACTCTATTCTACACATAAAGAACTCCCCCTACGCTTATCGCATCAAGATATGGGTGCAACACACTAACTTATCATTACAATAAACATTGGCCCCGTAGACCATCGGCATGGCACCAAACAGAAGACAATCAAGGACCCCCGAACCCACCACTCACTTGTTACTTCTTAATCAATAATAACTCCAATCACCCCTTAACACAACATTAACCTTAAACATCATTAACAGTAAACTTTTACCTTAAACCATGATTAATCTTCTTACACCATCATCTTCTTCCCTGATTCTGCCAACGTCGAACAACGCCATTGTCGACTCTGCTCAACCACAAAACACACCATGCCGGGGCAAGGGAGGGGGAAGAGGATTCTCACCTGCTTTGCTTCACCAGAAAACAACCCAACGCCAGAGTTTCGATTCCGTCGTCGTCGCGCCTCGCCCCTGACATGTTCTGTGACACCCCGAAATCCAAATTCAATTAAGGGATTAATTGAGTAATTAATCCTATTTCAATTGGTGAATTAATTCCTAAAATCCTGAAAATTCAATAGTCGGGGACTAGTAATTGACTAGTCAACCCCAAAGTCAAAGTTGTACCTTAAGCTTTGTAAGGAGTTCCCTTGTTCCTTACACTTCCTTATGTTAGTAAGGGTATTCTTGACCTTTCACTTGGTGTTAGTATTGTAACCTAACCTAGTAGATCATCTTCATTCTTTCCTTACACTTTCTAAAAATCTAGCTCCGCCTTCTCTCTAAAAAGGTGGGTAGCTTTTCTTCCAAGCCAAGTTGGAGCCTTGCCAAAACTTCAAGAGTTGCTTCCAAGATTCAACCTTTCATATATTTTGGCATCTAGGAGGGTAAGATCTAAGTTCATCTTGTGTTTTTGGTTTCATCTTAGGTGTCTTTTCTTAAAGATAGGATCTTTATGATCTTTTGGTATGTTCTTGAAGTGGGTTTGGAAGGTGAGCCTTGTGAGGAGCTTGTTGAGGTGTAAAGTGAAGGTTTTTAGTCTTCAAGAGGTAACCCATGTTCTACAAAATCTATTTTGGACTTGAATTTGAGCTTGGAGTTGAAAATCCCTGAAGGGATTATTTGTGCAGGTGTATGTACCCGCGGGCGGAACGGCGGGCAGTGGTCTACCCGCCGCCCACCCGCGGGGAACAGGCCGGACGTGGGTATGTACCCACGGGTGGAACCGCGGGTAGGGACCTACCCGTGGGTCCACCCGCGGGGTACGATGTATGGTTGTTGGGGGATTTGTTCCCCGTGATTCTTTTGACTCGGTATTTGGTCTTTTGACTTCCCGATGTTCTTTTGTGGAACTATTTGAGTGTATTCTTGATGTTCGTATGTCTAGAACTATATGGTAGGTATCCATGTAGGTTTTGGTGTCTTGAATCGTGCTAAGTGTTCAACATTGTGTTTCGTTGAACCATGATGAGTCTTGTGTGTTCCTCGGAACTACCTTTGGTTTACCCGTTTGATGAGCATGCTAGTTTGGTGTCTAAATGCTAGCGTGTGTGTTGTTTGTACCTTCCGATTGGTTGATGATAACTTGTCTTATTCATCGTTGTAGTTGTTGGACTGTGTTCCATTCCTTGATTGAGTATGGTTTCATATCTTCGTTGTGATCCGTTGATTGATTCCTGTTGAGGTGTGATGCGTGTGTGGCTTTACCTGGATTGCACGATTTCGGTTTATGGGGCCTTAATCACCAAGGTATTGCAGCGGTCCTCGTGGTGGCCGTGACGCGATTATGGAGTTTGTGGCCTTTGTGTAAGGTTCACGTGTTTCTTGGGTGGCATGTGTTGCCGTGTGTGTGATCGGTACCTTCGTGTACTATGAAATTGGTGGTCTCGTTGGTGGTCGTTGGTGGGGGACGACGGTCCCAGGAGGGAAAAGGTTGGACTTGGTTGTACAGGGGTCCTGGAGGTAATGGTTGGAAGAATAAATAAGGTTGGGGGTAGCCATAAGGTTGGAACCGGGCATAAGGAAGGCATATCAACTCGTGATGGGTGATGTCACGAGGGCTTGTGTAGCCGTTGGTTTGAGTTCTTCTCTAGTGACGTGTGTAGTCACAAAGGCAAGTGTTGCCTTGGCATGTGTTGCCGTGGGTGAGTCTTATTCCTTTGCGTTGTGCATGTCGGGTTTTGATCTATTGTGTGATGATAGATCATGCCTTGAGAATTCTTGTGAGTCATGTTGTTCTTTGTGGTCTTGGGATGTGTTCCCGTGTTATCGTTGAGAGTGTTGAGTCTTATGTTGGCTATTACTCTTGGTTTTGCACTTATATATATATATATATATATATATATATATATGTATGTATTCCGTTTCGAAAATGGCTTTACAACTTATATCTTACCTATGTATGTTATTTCACATGTATTGGTGGGTTACCAGCATTATTCGCTGACCGGGCGTCGTCCCATGTTTTATTGTGTTCTTTCAGGTGATGTCTAGGCGAGTGCGCGGTCTAGTACTTGCTAGTATAGCTTCTCCCTTACGTTTTGTGGCCTGTGTGCCAGCTTAGAAGTAGAACTTTGAGACAATGGGATTAGATGTAAACATTGCAGATGTTGCCTGTGCGTTCATCTCTTTTTGGTGAACGTGGCATAGCACCCTGTATTCCAGATATTATCTATCTATCTATCTTTCAGTCTTCCGCTGTGTTTGTTGTTTAGTTCAGTTATATGCATGTTTAAGGCTTTTATATAGCATGTTTTTAGGGGGTGTTACATGTTCAGCTTCCACCAGGGCCACCGCTCAATGCCACCTCTGCCCCTGTTTCGCCGGAGGAAGAACACTGCCGAACCCATCGCCGAACCAACGCAGCTACTGTCGCCCTGCTTCACCTCCATCAACGTCGGCCACCCGTTCTCATCTCTGGACGCTGGCGCATGAGGAAAGGAGTCAGAGAAGGACGGGAACGATAGAGGAAGGTGATATAGTCGGTCACCTTTGGTAACTTCACCGCCGAAGGAGAGAAACCGCCGCCGGAGCTGCTACTTCATCAGAGCTTTGTCATCTACCCAAGGCCGTCAGATTCTAGCTGCTTGCTGCTACGTCGGAGGGGAGGAGACATGCTGGTAAAATCTGCCGGCAAGGGAGGAAGAGAAATGGAAACGGAGTGATTTTTTGGCTGCTAACTAAAAAAAACATCTATATACACATATTATAAGTTGATAGGGTTTCCAAATGTGGATTGGGTTAGGCTAAATATAGAAGACTGGGCCATGTAGGTTGGGTTTGGGCTTAGGCTAGTTGAGTCAAGATTAAATACACTTGGGCTTGTTACTTTGTGTCATGGCTAAAAGGTAGATTAAATACTTGGGCTTGACTAGTTGGGTTCAAGGCTAGATAGGAAATAGTTACATTTGGGCTTAGGAATAAAATCATTGTAGGCTCAAGGCATTTTTGTATTAAAATAATGGTTTATATAATAAATAGACCATAGCCAATTTTTATTTAAATATCGGGACAATAAGTATTTTAGGAAAACACGGGGTGTCACACTTATTTGGTTGATTACATAGAAACCTTCTCCCCGGTTGCTAAGTTAACTTCTGTGTAAATTTTTATTTCTCTAGCTACTGTTAATGCTTGGCCATTATATCAATTAGATGTTAAAAATGTATTTTTACATGGTGATTTGGTTGAAGAAGTCTATATCAAGAAACCACCTCGGTTTGTTGCTCAGGGGGGGAAATGGAAGGTTTGTAAGTTGAGGAAATCATTGTATGGGTTAAAGCAGTCTCCGAGAGCGTGGTTTTGGAGATGCAGTGGTGTAATCACTGTGTTTGGCATGCACCATAGTGCCTGTGATCATACTCTATTTTGCAAACACTCTAACCATGGTAGTATTTTGTTACTTGTCAATGTTGATGATATTGTGATAAGAGGTGATGATGTAAGAGGAGTTGATGCGCTTAAGTCTTTTCTTAAAGTGAAATTCCATACGAAAGATCTGGGGGTGTTGAAGTACTTCCTTGGGATTGAAGTTGTTCATTCTAAGAGAGGCATATTTCTTTCACAACGGAAATATGTGCTAGATTTACTTGAAGACTCTAGGCTCTTAGGGTCAAAGCCCTATGAGACTCTTATGGACCAGAGTGTTAAACTTGTAACTAGTGAGTGGGAATTTCTTGAAGACCCGGAGAGGTATAGGAGACTGGTTGGTAAGTTGAACTATCTTACTATCACTCGTCTTGATATTGCCTTTCCAGTAAGTGTGGTGAGTCAGTTCATGGCGTCTCCTACTAAACTTCATTGAGAAGCTGCAATTCGAATTGTAAAGCATTTGAAGGGTGCTCCTGGGAAAGGAATCTTGTATGCCAGTCATGGGCATGTAAGTGTTGAAGCCTTTTCTGTCGTTGATTGGGTTGGGTCACCGAGTGACAAGAGATCTATAATTGGATATTGTGTGTTCTTTGGTGGCAATCTAGTCTCGTGGAAGAGTTGGAAGTAGAATGTTGTGTCTCGCTCTAGTGCTGAATCTGAGTATAGGGCAATGACTCATGTATCATGTGAGGTAATGTGGATGTGTAATGTTCTTGGTGAGATTGGTGTATTGGTGAATACACTAGTTCCTTTGTGGTGTGACAATAAAACTGCTATGCATATTTCAAATAATCATGTATTTCATGATCGCACTAAGCATATTGAAGTAGATTCTTACCTCGTCCGGGACAAGATTCAACAAGGGCTATTCTCTATTGTTCATGTTTGAAGCAGTGATCAATTAGCATAATTGTTCATAAAAGGTCTTAGTAAGGCCAGGGTTGAGTTTATTTATAACAAGTTGGGCATGATTAACATTTATACTCCAACTTAAGGGGGAGTGTTAGATGAATAAAGAGAGTTAGAGGATACTGTTAGAGTTCTACTCTTATCCTAGCATTTTCTCTTTTGAATTATATGGTAGTACTTCATTACCTATGTATTGTGTCTATTTATAGTGGTAGCCGAGTGTTTAAGTGCGATGATGAGGGTTTAGGGGGAGGAGGGAGCTTTGCATGGGATTTAGATAGCTAGGAATGCCCCGTCCGTCTCTCATTTATTCTTTGCGGATGATTGTTTGATTTTCTTTAGCGGGAGTGGTGAAAGCTATTCTAACCGAATATGGGGTGGTGAAACTCTAACAACCCTTATTCATCTAACACTCCCCCTCAAGCTGGAGCATAGATGTCAATCATGCCCAGCTTGTTATAAATATACTCAACCCTGGCTCTACTAAGACCTTTCGTAAGCAGATTTGCTAGTTGATCACCAATTCGTGGGCCTCCACGTCCTCCACGAACTCTCTAAGAACCCCCACATCCTTTGGAGCGGTTATTACCCCCTCCTCGAGAGCCATAATTTTCACCGGTACTTGGATCCATATTACCTTGTGACATAAAGGCATTTCTTTCCTGGAGCTCGTTTGAATCATTATTTCCCGATGCATTCTGTAGCATGGAAAATACTTGATCCAAAGACTAAATCCTTATTTCCTAACAGTTGAGATCTAATGACATCATATTCTTTATCCAGGCCAGCAATCCAGCTAAAAACAAGTAATTTGTCACGTTTTTTTTTTCATTTCATCCACATCATTTGTTATTGGCATCGCATCACACAAAGCAATACATACACTTTTAAAGTCATAGTAATAATCTCTAAGCTCACACCCCTTTTGGTTAGAACGATATGCTTCCTGAGATAACTGGTATAATTTTCTCAAATTACTAGTTCCACTGAACCATTTGTTCACTAAATCCCATATTTCTTTAACAGTTTCGCAGTGTTGCATAGACAAAATAATTCTCCTATCAATGCAATTAATTACACGTAACATTAAGGGTTTATCAGTAGTTTTCCAGTCCGTAGCTAAAGTAGAATCTGTAGGACACTCTTTTTCCAAGTGATCACCCTTCCCCATACCATCTAAATTTACTTTAACCAAAAATTTCCAATCAGGAAAATTATTCCCATCTGGAGCCAGAACTATGTCAATTAATTTAAATGGCGTGGAAATAACAGCGATATTCATTTCCTGTGCCATTTTAGCCTTTACCCGACAAATTCAAAAAATAAACAGCACCACAACCTTACGCATTAAGGAAAACATACACTGCTCATACCTCTTTCATCAGAAGACCCAACCAGATCGAAAACATTCAACACATCTCACCTCCCTGGAATCAGCACAACGGTGCGAGACTGGAGAACCGAAAACCGACTAGCGACGTCACCGGAAAACGCCTCACGCGCCGGCGCGTGGCGTCAGAGCAGTGATGTGAGTCTAATTGTGCATATTTTTAGTATTGGTTTAATTATATTTGTTAGGCTTGGATCCATAATTTTGGTATTTAATTGCATAATCCCTTGTTTTTATTGTTTAGTTATGGTTCACACTTGTTTTGAATGTTTTACGGTGTTTGTTAGTGTTTTGAACCATTGTAAGTCAAAGTTATGAGTAAGGGAAGTTCTAGGACAAATTTGGGGTCAAAAGTGGACCGAATGACAGCTGATGAGAAGATTGAAGAGATACTTGATGGTGTAGAAGATGAGCCAACTGTTGTGCAAAATAATTCACAAGTTCAAAAGAAAGTAGAGAAGCCCGTAAGAAGGTATGTACCACAATTTCCTTTTCCTCAAAAATTTGAAACAGCAAAAGAAAGTAGGTGGAAAAAGTTTTTGGAGATTATTGAGAGTTTGAAAGTTTCAGTTCCCTTACTTGATTTGCTTTCACAAGTTCCCTCTTATGGAAATTTTTGAGGGAGATTCTAGCTATAAAAAAAAATATGGGGAACGAGAGATGGTTGTTGTGGCACAAGAGTATTGGGCATTGACGCCAGGTATTGGGAGGAATATACCTAAGCATAGAGATCCGGGGAAGTTCACAATCCCTTGTGTTATTGGAGGCCGACCTTTAAAGGGATCCCTTTGTGATTTAGGAGCCAGTGTGAGTGTTATGCATCTTACTCTTTGTCAAAAGTTGGGGTTGGGAGAATAAAACCAATCCAATTCACTTTGCAAATGGCGGATCAATCGATCACAAAGCCTATTGGAATTCTTGAAGATGTCCCAGTTCGTGTGGATAAGTATTTTGTGCCTTGTGACTTTATTGTGATAGTAGCCCCAATGAATCCAGACATCCCACTCATTTTGGGGAGACCTTTCTTAGCCACTACTGGAGCAATAATTGATGCAAGGAAAGACTCCATGATCTTTGACTTTGGGGGGGGGGGGGGGGGGGGAGGTGGAATTTAATGTTCTTGATGAGTCAAAGGTCATTGATTGCAAGTCAATTTTTCACCTTGACCCTACTTTCAAGGTGACACATGATGAGTATATGCATTTGAAGAGTTTATGGGGTGATGAGATCAAACTCGCGGATCAACCGGGATGAGCATTCCATAACCAGGTTAGGTCGAGCTAGCGACGTTAAACTTAGCGCTTCATGGGAGGCACCCCATGTGGCCATGTTATCTTTTATCGCTTTCCTATTTATTGCTTTCTAGTTTAGTTTTACTGCTTTCTAGTTTCAAATTATTTTAGTTTTATTGCTTTTTAGTTCGTGTTATTTTTGTTTTCTCTTTTCTCTTGTTCTCCTCTCTTTTGTTTTGCATCAGGGACGATGCAAATTTTTAAGTGTGAGGGAGGAGTCATTAATTTGGGGATAAATTTAAAATTTTAAAATTTTTGCTTTTGCTTGGATGACTTATATGCTATTTTTGGTGAATAAGTTATTTGTTTTAGCATGCAATTGCAATTACTCTCTCTTGTTGGTTAGTGGTTTGTTTTAGTGGTGCTTGCTGCATCTCAATTTGTGATTGATGATTTGAGGTGTAACACATAATTGATCTATTCCATTGCCAATAGCTTTGTTAACCACTTAATAAATTGGATTACTTCTTGATCTTGTATGTTATGCATTGCTAGTGAAGGCTTATGTGAGATTCCAGTCATGGGTGTTTTGCTAGAACTTGCCTCATTACTCCTTAAGTGATGTCTAAGTTTTGCATGTTTTGAAGTGATTTAGGCGATTTTTGTTTAGCCATAGCCTTTAAACATGTCCCTACATATGTTTTATCCTTTGTGTTCCCATTGTGCCTTTCGTTTGTTTAAATAAGTGCTAAGCACTTATCCCCTCATTGTGATTGTTTTTCTTCAATTTACCCCCGTTATTATAACCCTTAGCCCTTGGCCAAATATTTCCCTTCCACCCTTTGAGAGAATGAAACTTTTATATTTATTATTTCTATAAGAAGAGTTTTATGGAGTTGTGCCAAAAAGCAGCTGATATTAAAAATGTTCAAGTGTGGGGGAGTTGAAAGATTGGATTAAAATTGTCTTGCTATATTCAAAAGAGATCCAAAGAAAAGAATCAATGAAAAGAAGAGAAAAGAAAAGAAAAGAATGAAAGAAAGAAAGATTGGAAATTTTGAGTTTGGACCCCTACTTTCCAAAGAGTTGCTGAGTTCTTAAAAGAAATTTGCTCCTTGAAATTGTGATTTATCTCATCTCTTTCAAGTTTTGAAAGTTTAGATAAATTGTGACATTCTCTCTTTTTGTTAATTTTTCCATACCACTTCTTTGTTAGCCATCACACGTATCCCCATTATAAGCTTAATAAAGTCCTAGTTGATCTTAGCATGAATTCTTAGATTTGATCTAGGGGGTATGAAGGGCAAGCCTATGGAATCTCATCCATGAGTCGTGTCTTGCATAATCTCAACTGAGTATTTGTGCACACTTGATCCTCACACACTTTAATAAATTCTTGGTGCTTGGTTATTGGCTTGAGAATGGGTCTTATGTGCCAAGCTAATTTGATTCTTGAAACTTGTTGTTTTGTAGCGAGTTGGTTAGTGGTTTGAACGGTTGTGCTAGAGAGAGTAGGAGTAATTTGTATGTTTTGACTTGTAATTTATTTCTTGGGTTTGCTTGAGGACAAACAAAAGCTTAAGTGTTGGGGAGTTGATGTGAGTCCAATTGTGCATATTTTTAGTATTGATTTAATTATATTTGTTAGGCTTGGGTCCATAATTTTGGTATTTAATTGCATAATCCCTTGTTTTTATTGTTTAGTTATGGTTCACACTTGTTTTGAATGTTTTACGGTGTTTGTTAGTGTTTTTGAACCATTGTAGGTCAAAGTTATGAGCAAGGGAAATCCTAAAACAAATTTAGGGTCAAAAGTGGACCGAATGATATATACAGAGCGAGTTCGACGCGTCGAATTTTTGGCTCGACGCGTCTAAAATTTTCAGAAAGAGTTCCGGACGAGACCAGAGAGTCTCGACGCTTCGAGCGAGCGGCGCGACGTACAGTTCTAATAATTAAGGCGCGATTTCAATTTCCAATTCAGATGTCAACTCCAATTCAAAGCAATTTTAGCAGCAAAATTTAGTCCAACTTCAATTTTAAATTAATAGCGGCAATTTCTATAAAATAATTAAAAGAATTCTAATTTCGGTCTAGATACAATTTCAGTCCAATTTTGTACAGAATTTCTATTTCAATCAGGACTGGTTCTAGGCTTCTAGCTATAAAATCCCACCTTTTCCAACCCTAATATTCATTCAGAGATTTTTGAAGACAAGATAGGGAGAAATCAAGAGCCACAAGTTATCTTGGGAAGCAAGAAGAACACTAAGGAGATTCGGGAGAATTGTCTGGTTCATTCTTGTTCTCTTTTGATGATCTGTAATTCTTTATTTATATTTGCTATGTATAATTTAGCCATGCTTGGCTAAATTCCATTAGAGATTCTTGGGTTAAAGTGTTTATGAACCTATTTGCCTAAGCTCTCAGATTCTTTAATATATTATTATTTGGGTTTAATACTTGTGTTACAATAGTGATTTGTATTGTTGTTGTTAGTAGTTAAACGGCCGTAATTACTTGCTTCATAGCCATATTCATGTCTGAACGGGAGTTAGGCATAAATTAGGGCATTACACAATTGCACCTAATTGTTGCACATTGGGAAAGGGTAATTTATTAAGGAGATTTAATTCTTGATTATTGTCCGTTCCGGAGATGGTAGTAGTTAGAGATTTATTATGAGGCATGTTTTTGTTTTATTGGGTGGTTATCGCACGAGAGTGGATATTCACCAGTGTTAGTAACTACAGGAGTAGCTCTAACCGCTTTGTATCCTCACACTCGTATGAACCCAGATTTAATATTACATTAGGTTAGACACTAGGGGAATAAACACTTAAATCTCAGTCTTTCCTCATTGTTTTCGAAACCTCTGAATCATAGCTTTATTTTATTTAATTTATGCAACCAGTCATTCAAGTCAATTGTTAGGATTGACTTTGAAGAATAAATTAGTAACTAGTGCTTAATACAACCACTTCCCTGTGGATCGACAACTCGTACTCCGAGTATTTATTTGTTTGCAAATATACTACGCATCAAGCTTCTCTGCGACGACGGCGCGTGACACCTCCGACGGCGACCGAACTTCTTACAGCGGCGGCGTCCGTCGTTCCCAGACCTAGCCCAGACACTCACTCTCACTAACCTAGCTCTGATACCATGTTAAGTGTTGGAACTATAAAACAGTATGTATATTCATCTATTGATGTACAGGAAGGGTGACTATTTATACACAAGCTGAAAGACTACTAGCCATAGGATTCAAAATTCAAATTAAAGACTCAGCATCTAACTCTAACAACCCTTATTCATCTAACGCTTTGGTTATGATGGTCTTTAAAGCCCGGTATTTTCCCAAGTGCTTATTTTTAGAGGCAAAGTTAGGATCCAATCCATCGTTTGTGTGTGTTAGTATTAGGGAGTCACAAGGGATGCTGAGCGAGGGGGTTAGATGGAGAATTGGTGATGGGAGAGAGGTGAGAGTTTGGGGGATCCTTGGTTACCTGATAGTCAAAATCCCTATATTATTACACATGAGCTAGATTATCTACATAATCTTTTGGTTACTACTCTTTTTTGCCCAGACACTACTACTTGGGATTATAACCTTATTCATGACATTTTTAATACTAGAGATGCCCAACAAATTTTGATTGTTCCCACCACAAATATGCCCCGTTGTGAATTGCGATATTGGGTGGGGGAGCATCATGGGTTTTATTCTATAAAGAGCGGGTATAGGCAACTCATAAGGAATAGAGGGAGGGGGAGTGTTACGGTTTGGTCGGGGGTGTGGAACTTAGATATTCCTCATTTGAAGCAGATAGTTCACAATGCTTCTTCTATAGATACTGGAGATGTTAATTCTGAGTGGGAAATGTTCAATTTCAAGGGATAATAAAAGGTTTCTTTGGCTTGCCAAAGAGGTCAAATGTTTTTGTTGGGCTATGTGCACTAGGCAGTTGTCTACTAAAGATCTTCTAATTATTAAACAGGTGGCATGTGATCGTACTTGTATCCTATGTTCGGTAATTGTTCCTTTGTGAAAGCCTGGTGGCGTGAGGTGGAGAACAAGTGGTAAAATCGAGACGGTTGTTATTGTTTGCTGGGCTTTGTGGGAAAATAGAAACAACTTGATGTGGAATGCTAAATCTGTTGACTCTAAAACTTTTGTACCTCAACAACACTAGGTAAAGAAATTGAAACCTATACGCACATTGCACCTCATAACAACCGTTCTTCCTTTGCTATCTTTCGTGCCAAAAATCGTTCCTTAGCTGAAGCCAGTGCATCACAGCTTCTTTTATGATGATTCTCCGGTGCAGGACATGCGGCCTGTCGAGGCATATCTCGGGGCACAGTGTTTGGGATCTCTGACTCTCCACCTCCAAAACCGACCTTAGCTGAAGCCAGTGCCTCACAGCTTCTTTTATGATGATTTTCTTGTGCATTTGGGATCTCTGACTCTCCACCTCCAAAAGCGAATTTACTTGCCAGGCTGAAGTAGAAGTCACTAATAATGTCTGTCTTCCTAGTAACCTGTCAAAGGAAAGAGACAAAAGTAGGAGCAACAAGAGTTTAGAAATTTATGTTCAACTCACTCAAAAATTTAAGTTCACAAGATATTGTAATGTGTAAATCAGAGAGAGAGAAGATGAAGAAGAAGAAGAAAAAAGAAACATGATAGTTACACATCAATAGGATAAATCAAGAAAAATCAAACAAGAAATCAACTTACATTTTCTTTTGCCTCTCTTAGCTCACGAAGACGCTCTTCCTGCATCCACTTTTCCTGCTCTTGAAGTTTCTTCTTGTATGCACTAGCGAGAAATTTATCTTTGTCTGCAAAGAGGTGGTCATCTTTAGTTCTCTCTTTGGCAAGTTTCCTCTCATATATTATCCCCAGTTTGCATTCATGCTGCTTGGCCTTATCAATTAGTTGTTGAATCTATTTTGACTGCAAAGGAATCAAGGTGGCAAGAAATGAATATTCAGTAACCCTAAAATAATAATAAAAAAATAACAATAATAAATGCAATGTTAAAAGTACCTTCCTCTCCTTACGGTCTTGTGCTCGAGGTTGAACAGCCTTCATTTTCAAGTCGTCATATACTCCACCATAATCAAACACTGATGGATCCTCTTCTAGAGCCTTCTTATGCTGCTCCTCGATCTGCCATAGGCCCAGAAGCAGCAAGAAAAAGGAATTTTGTTGAAATTATGATAAATAAAAACCAGTTTTAGAAAGGAAAAAAAAAAGATTAAACATAATCTTGTTAATATAGCTTGACTTACATCTCTCAGAGCCTTGTTCTTGGAAGCTTGGCGAGAGATTTCTTTCTCAACATCATCATCATCCCCATCACCAAAACCAAGTGCAGTGGGGAGTGGGGGTCTTGTTGCAGGCTGTTTCTTCTGCTGGGAAGGTGGAGCTCTAAGCTGTAATCCATATCCTGACTATTTTGTTATCTTTATCTGTAAATTAGATGGATAAAATGAACTTATTTAGAATCCAAAAAGCTGGTTCATCCAAGAATCATTCTAGAATGCACATAGAAAAAAGAGTTTGAATAAAAACAAAGTCCAATTTGAGTGGTAATGATGAATTTCAAGACAGAATGGGAGGAGATTTCTCATAGTTGATTATGCAATAATCTGCACTATGTCAAGTATTCAAGGAGTATGATCATTTCTACTCTTCTGGTAGTAGCATTGTTTTTTATTATATGTAGTTTTGTCTAGATGCACTCAAGGATCATAATCCATTGGGTGATTAATTACTAATAACTGAGTAGCTATTTACTTATTTAATTCACTCTTCTCCTTCCAGAGTGATCCCTGGCCCTAATTGAGAACTAAAGAAGCTAACACAATACAAAAATGTAACATGCCTCCACACTGCGCATATCTACTGAAGCACAATTAATAAGAGGAAGAAAATTTTAGTCGATGACCATTTGAAGGAAGCAAAGAATTACCAGTTCTGATGATCTATTTCAAGTTTGAAGGACTCTAACATTGTTCAAGTTTGAATGTTTGTGAAAACATGGAAATTTCAAATCCAAAATTTCTTTACAAAAAGTTTCCTACAAACAAAAAATAAATAAAACAAAACACAACAAAAACAAAAACAAGACAAAACATAAACAAAAACAAAAAACAAAACAAAACATAACAAAAAACACGAAGGTACAGAAATAAAAACTGATTCAAGGAAAGTTTTTGGGAAAAAAAATGGTAACATGAAAAGATGTGCTTGCAAGAGTCAATAAGCTCTGTGCAATCCTGGCCTGAAGAGGAATACAATAGAAAGAAAGATAATAACTAGGGAAGAGCTGGAATGCTACTTTATAATGATATAAGCGATCTACTTCTACAACATTCACTTCATTTATTTACTTCCAGGGTTTTACAGAGTATCAAGGTTAGGAAATGTTTGGTTGAAAATTGGACCAGAACTCTCATATGGACATTTCAATAAGACCTTATCTATTTATCTTTTTACTTGTCCACCAATTTAAACTACTACCACATAATAGACTGACACCAATGAGGCAATGACCAACCTACTTATATATCCACAACCTAACATCTCTCATTTCCCTAACTTGCATCCTACATTCACTGATCAGAAACCATTAACTTTCTCAAGCAAAAAAGTTTCAATAAGTTCAAATAGTGGCTTTAAGGAGTGTTCACAAAGTTTTTGAACCAATATTAATAAAATAGAGATAGGGTTTAGATGGTTTACAGTTTTTTTTTTTTTTTTTTTTTTTTTTTTTGTAATTTAAGGCTAAGCAGCTGCAACATGTTCAAATTGTCAAATGAAGCTAAGAATGGGTAGTTTTATTTATCTAACCTTAGGACCTATACCATCTTGACTAACAAAAATATACACTAATTTCTTGCTACCCCATTTTCAGAACTTCAATGCATATTGCATTATTGCCAAATTCAATTCAACTTCTCATGCCCTTACATTCAATGCACTTGTTATCACATTAAATTCCACATTCAATAACTTTCTTATATACACAAAGATAATTGGGAGGTTGAATTTTGTAAAGATATTAAATATCATAGTAAGGGGAACAATACTTGCTTTAACTTTTAACTTAGAAAATTTCCAATTAGCAGTTTTTCAAAACAATATAGTTACAAATCAAATTCATAAATTGGTCAAATATTTCTTTTTGTACAGTTTTTCCTTGTTCAACTACTAGCAAGGACTTGTATCGGAACACTTTACCTGATTTAGATTTGAAGTAAGAGATAAGTGAGTTGGCATTATTACTGTGAAGTCTATAATCTCCCCTACCAAAAAGTTCAACAAAAATTTTCGCCAATAATACATTTCAACAATACAACATACTCTAAATTTAGTAGGAAAACTATAGTATAAACATAATTAAGTACATGGGATATCACTGAATCCTAGGTGGTTGGGGTGGGGGGTCCACAAATCATGTCATACAAATGACTAAACAAATCAAACTACCACGATAATTTATCAGAACTCCTAGAAAAGAAGCTCTTAAATTTTTGGAAATCTGCCATTCCAAGAGGCAAGGAATCATTTGCTGAAGTGTCCATGAAGATGTCCTAAATGCATATAGTTTTCTATTCAAGAATAACTTATCTCAAGATTCTTCAAAAAATGGCCGAAATATCACTAGTATTCTAGTCTTAAATTCTAAATGGAAATGTTTAACTAAACACTACATAACGGGTGTGCGTGTGTGTGTGTGTTTGGTGAGTATGAATTTCACTAAGAGGCACTGTACAACCCAATGTCAAAAAATCTACGAAAGAAAGAGCTCTAAGGAGTCTACCACTAAGTCCAAAATAAGAGTGGAAGAACAAATAGATCTTTGAATTGTCTCAAAGAAAATTGATATCCTTAGAACCATTGCATACTTTTTTTCATTACAAATTAAACTGAGAGAAGTGAAACCATATCACTGGTGTATTCCAAGAGGTTTTATTACAACATGCAATGAAAGTAACACACTCTCAGTAGTACAAAGAAAAATTATTTTCCATATTGTGCTCGCTTAAGAAAGCCTATTGATTTGTGCCATTAGCCACTAAATGAACTCAATAGAAAACGTATTAAAAACAAATGTAATGTTGGATAAATAAGGTTGATAATGTGAAAATAAATGAATGAAATAACCATTGCCATAGGAGCAAATTCGCAGCTACCGGTGCAGGTTCACAACGGCATCACCCCCAAGGTTAACACAACAATCCCTATCTCCATACACCCGAAGCAGGGATTGGAACTTACACGACATTCTCCAAGTGGACAAAAGGGATAAGAAAGGTATCAAACAATTTTTTAGGTTTATTGTTTGAACTCAATAACAACCCTATTTAAATAGTAGAGGTCAAACAATTATGGCCACATTAAAAAGTCTTGACCAGTCATCATCTTGTGGTGAAAATTAAACCAAGATTTAAATAATCATGATAGTTGAGAACCAAAAAAACCCCATTGACTTTGCATTTTTCCAACAATCCCGACAAATGCCAAGGCAAGACAATGAAGACTCTTAATTAAGAAGCGTAAAGGTTTGACACTTAAGTGAATATCCACTTCCATGGCGGTTATTCCGCGGCATAACATTCCTTTATTTTCACATTATCAACCTTATTTCCCCAACATGTAATTCATGGCACAATTTCCTATTTTAAGATTATGTATATGGTGGCTTCCCATGCTCACTGGAAGGGATTATGATTTATGAAATGTTGGGTAATATGGTTGAAAATTCCCAAAAATAATAATCCTACGAAAAGATTAATATTATATGGGAAAACAGAAAGAATTGGGAAGGAAAAGGTTGAGTGTTTGGGTAGGGATTTAGCACGAGTTCGAACACGAAGTTCTTTTCCTTAAAACCTTATTTGCTACCTCCCACAAGTGCTAGGAGCGTTGTAGCCTAGGTTTCCCAGGATAAAACGTGCTACGATTCCTTGTTTAAGCACCTAAACAAGGAACCCGGCAAACAAAGCAAAACTTAGAACACAGGTTGGCTAAAAGAAGAGAGTAGACAGCAGAGTTTTGAGATGAAAAGCTACTGGAATTCCTTTGTTTCTCACTGTGTGTAAAATGCTACTGCTTCTACCTCTCTTTATATAGGGATGTTGGAGTGATAGCATTCAACATGGCCATTAAATTGGTGTTAAAACCAATTGTGTAACACCTGTAACGGTCACCACTAAGTAGGATTAAACTCAGAATTTAAAAATTGGAATTAAAACAGTATTAATTCCGTAACAGATGAGTTTAATCTGTACAACAGGCTGAACTTTCGGGTTTCAGACCGTTGGGGTGCAGGTTCACACGAACCAGGCAACACGAGAGTACATCTCTCGTGTGCACTGTGGTGCAACCCGAGAGTGCACTACTCTCGTGGTCACAGATGCACGAGAGTTGTGCTCTCGGTGCACCACAACCTCTCGTGCTACACACGAGAGTAGGTGCTCTCGGTTCGGTTCTGGCCGAACCAAGTGACTATACCAGATGGTAAATGATACCGAAGTTAGGCATAACTTAGCCCATTCCCGAGTATCCCGCATACTCACATATGTCAACCGACATTCGAATCACTAAAGCATTTAACATGCTAACCTTGTGCGGGAGCCACTGTTTCTAACGAGGAGTGGTAGGGAATCCGAGACCCCCACAGTGACACGCTCCGTTCCATAATTTAGTTGTCCCATTGAACCTAGGTGCCAGCTAGGTTGGGTGTCCACTATAGAACTTTATACCAAGGGCTTTAGACCCATTCCTCGTCTCAACTTCTCCACAGCTACTCTACATAACCCTTTGGTTAGCGGATCCGCTATATTGTCTTCTGACTTTACGTAGTCAATCGAGACAACACCAGTTGTGAGAAGTTGTCTAATGGTATTATGTCTACGACGCACATGTCTAGACTTACCATTATACATATGGTTTTGTACTCGTCCAATTGCAGCTTGACTATCGCAATGCACACACATTGGAGGTACAGGTCTTTCCCAATTAGGAATATCCTCTAAAAAATGGCGTAGCCATTCAGCCTCTTCACAACATTTGTCCAAGGCTATCAGCTCAGATTCCATCGTGGATCTAGCTATCACGGTCTGTTTAGAGGATTTCCATGCAACGGCTGCACCGGCTAGTGTAAACATGTAGCCACTTGTGGATTTGGAGTCCTTAATATCGGATATCCAGCTAGCGTCGCTATACCCTTCAAGTACAGCAGGATATCTCCCATAGTGCAGTCCAAGGTCTCGAGTATACCTTAAGTATTTCAGAACCTTCACTATTGCCGTCCAGTGCATGGCACCGGGGTTACTCGTATATCTACTGAGTTTACTAACCACAAAGGCAATATCTGGTCTAGTACAGCTCATTAGATACATCAAACTACCAATAACCCGAGCATATTCTACTTGAGAAATACACTCCCCGTGGTTCTTGGTTAGATGAACGCTTCGATCTAATGGCGTCCTAGTCCCTTGATGATTATCCTTGTTAAATTTTTCAAGGATTTTATCAATATAATGTGATTGGCTTAACACCAGACCATCAGGTCTTCTAATGATTCTAATCCCGAGGATTAAATCAGCCAAACCCATATCCTTCATGTCAAATCTCGCATTTAACATGTTTTTGGTAGACTTGATCATTCGATCGTTACTACCAACGATGAGCATGTCATCTACGTATAAACAAAGAATGACATAACCGTCTATCGTTTCTTTAACGTAGACACATTTGTCACTTTCGTTTATTTTAAATCCATTAGTCAACATCGCATGGTCAAACTTCTCGTGCCATTGCTTAGGCGCTTGTTTTAAACCATATAGCGATTTAACCAACTTACACACTTTCCTTTCTTGGCCCGGAACTACGAACCCTTCGGGTTGTTCCATATAGATTTCCTCATCTAGTTCGCCATTTAGGAAAGCGGTTTTAACGTCCATTTGATGAACTTCCAAATTCCGCAGCGCGGCTATAGCAAGTATCATTCTAATGGAGTTTATTCTCGTCACGGGAGAATACGTGTCGAAGTAATCAAGGCCCTCGCGTTGCCTGTAACCCTTGATTACAAGCCTAGCCATATACTTCTCGATGGAACCATCGGGTTTGATCTTCCTTTTAAAGACCCACTTGGATCCTAAGGGTTTACTACCCGGAGGAAGATCAACAAGTTCCCAAGTGTGATTCTGTAAAATAGAATCCACTTCACTTTTAATAGCATCTTTCCACATTGGTCCTTCTGTAGAAGTCACGGCTTCTCCGTACGTTCGAGGCTCGTTTTCTATCAAGCAAGATATAAAATCGGGTTCATTTTCTAATAAATAAGTTAGAGTACTCGAATCATACTCCAACAAGTAAGTTAGAAAATCAGGACCAAATGATTTTCCAACTCTCGCCCGCTTACTGCGTCTCGGCTCGAGCTCGGGTTCTCTCTCGGATTCCCCACTATCATTATCCATAGCTTCGTCAAACGTTCGTTTTGACGAACTCGGTCCCTCGTTGGACCTACAAGGAAATACATTTTCAAAGAAAGATGCATTCCTTGATTCTATTATCGTGTTCTCGTGTACGTCCGGATTATGGGACTCGTGTACTAAGAACCGATAAGCACTACTATTATGTGCATAGCCAATAAAGATACAGTCCACCGTCTTAGGACCTATCTTTACTTTCTTAGGTGTTGGCACCAAAACTTTGGCAAGACACCCCCACACTTTCAGGTACTGGTAGGAAGGTTTCCTACCGTTCCACAGCTCATAAGGAGTCTTATCAAGCTTCTTGTGGGGTACCTTATTTAAAAGGTAATTACTTGTCAAAATAGCCTCACCCCACGCGTCTTGAGGTAGGCCCGAACTTATAAGCATCGCATTCATCATATCTTTCAATGTACGATTCTTTCGTTCGGCAACACCGTTCGATTGAGGTGAGTAAGGTGCAGTACGCTCGTGTATTATACCTACACTCGCACAGAAGTCACCAATAGGCGCTTCGTACTCACCACCTCGATCGCTTCTAACTTTCTTAATTTTACAATTAAGTTGGTTTTCAACTTCATTCTTATAAAGAATGAATTTTTCCAAGGCTTCGTCTTTGCTTTTCAGCAAATACACATAGCAATAACGTGTGCTATCGTCGATAAACGTGATAAAATATTTATTACCACCTCTCGTTTGTATCGATCTAAAATCGCACAAATCACTATGGATTAATTCTAGTGGTTCAGTTTCCCTTTCAACCGATTTGAAAGGTACTTTTGTTAATTTTGCCTCAACACAAATTTCACATTTGTTATTTGTGTTAATTTGAAAATTAGGAATATGGTCCATGTTAATTAATCTACGTATAGAATTATAATTAACGTGACCTAGTCTACCATGCCACAAATTGGAAGACTCAAGCAAGTAAACGGAATTAACTTTGCTCTTATTCATGATAATAGGCATTACATTGAGCTTAAAAAGCCCATCAGTTACATAACCTTTGCCTACAAACATTCCTAACTTAGACAAAACAACCTTGTCTGACTCGAACACCATGCGAAAGCCATGCTTGTTCAACAGTGAGCCAGACACCAGATTCTTCCTCAGCTCTGGAACATACAGCACGTTGTTCAACGTCAGTTCCTTCCCGGAAGTCATCTTCAGAACCACCTTGCCCACGCCTTCCACAGCAGACTGAGCAGAGTTTCCCATCCAAACCTTCTCGCCCTCAACGGTCTCAAAGGTGTTGAACATTTCTCGGTTGCAACACAAGTGCCTTGTTGCACCAGTGTCGATGAACCACTCTCGTGGGTTCGAGTCCACGAGGTTCACCTCGGTCACCATAGCCGAAAGGCTAATCTCGACCTCCTTCTGATTGCTTTCCTCAACCATGTTGGCTTCAGAACTCTTGTTCTTCTTCTTTGGAACTTTGCACTTAGAGGACTTGTGGCCAGTCTTGCCACAATTGAAGCATTTTCCATGAAATTTCTTCTTGGTAATGCTTCCTTTCGGACCTAGCTTTTGCTTGTCCTTCTTGTTCTTCTTGGAGTTTTTAGCATGCTCCACAACATTGGCTTTAGCACCAATAGTGACAGAATTTCTTCCATCATTCGTCCTGTTCCCCTCCTCAATTCGAAGTCGCTGGATCAGGTCCTCCAGGTTCATTTCCTTTCGCTTATGCTTAAGGTAATTCTTGAAGTCCTTCCACCCTGGAGGCAGCAAGTGGATAACAGATCCCACTAGGAAGGCTTCACTCAACGTCATGCCTTCGTCACGGATTTCATCAAAGATTAGTTGTAAATCTTCAACCTGACTTAGCACGGTTTTGGAATCAACCATTTTGAAGTCAAGGAATCGGCCAACCACAAATTTCTTTGCGCCGGCATCCTCAGTTCGGTATTTATGACCCAAAGCTTCCCACAACGCTTTCGCTATGCCAATCTTGCGATATACATCGTATAACGCATCACACAATCCATTTAGGATGTAGTTTCGGCATAGGAAGTCCGAATCCTTCCAATAGCCAACTGCCATCACGGATTGGGCATCCTGTTCCCTTAGTTCGGGAACCTTCTCGGTCAAAAATCTCGCCAAGCCGAGAGTTGCTAGGTAGAACAACATCTTTTGTTGCCACCTTTTGAAATTCGGTCCAATACCGGTGAATTTCTTCGGTCTTTCGGCCGAACCACTCGGTACCGTAGGTACCCGAGTCATGGGAATATATCCCTCGGTGCTCCCACCATCTTGTGAACCAACGTTCACTGGTGTAGCTTGGGAATTAGCAACATTATTGCCATTCCCACCACTTTTGTTCTCAACAACATTCTCCTCCCCGAGAGCTGGCAAAACTGGATTCTCCATTTCTTCTAGGAAATTAGAGATAAACAACCAACGGGAAACGGAAATAAGGTTTTAAGATTGTTGGGTAATATGGTTGAAAATTCCCAAAAATAATAATCCTACGAAAAGATTAATATTATATGGGAAAACAGAAAGAATTGGGAAGGAAAAGGTTGAGTGTTTGGGTAGGGATTTAGCACGAGTTCGAACACGAAGTTCTTTTCCTTAAAACCTTATTTGCTACCTCCCACAAGTGCTAGGAGCGTTGTAGCCTAGGTTTCCCAGGATAAAACGTGCTACGATTCCTTGTTTAAGCACCTAAACAAGGAACCCGGCAAACAAAGCAAAACTTAGAACACAGGTTGGCTAAAAGAAGAGAGTAGAAGCAGAGTTTTGAGATGAAAAGCTACTGGAATTCCTTTGTTTCTCACTGTGTGTAAAATGCTACTGCTTCTACCTCTCTTTATATAGGGATGTTGGAGTGATAGCATTCAACATGGCCATTAAATTGGTGTTAAAACCAATTGTGTAACACCTGTAACGGTCACCACTAAGTAGGATTAAACTCAGAATTTAAAAATTGGAATTAAAACAGTATTAATTCCGTAACAGATGAGTTTAATCTGTACAACAGGCTGAACTTTCGGGTTTCAGACCGTTGGGGTGCAGGTTCACACGAACCAGGCAACACGAGAGTACATCTCTCGTGTGCACTGTGGTGCAACCCGAGAGTGCACTACTCTCGTGGTCACAGATGCACGAGAGTTGTGCTCTCGGTGCACCACAACTTCTCGTGCTACACACGAGAGTAGGTGCTCTCGGTTCGGTTCTGGCCGAACCAAGTGACTATACCATATGGAAAATGATACCGAAGTTAGGCATAACTTAGCCCGCAAGGCCAGCCCATTTCCGGACGACATTCGTGCCCGCAGGGGCCGGCGCACGCGAGCTCGGGCTTGATTTCAAGCCTTTTTGATGTCCTCTAGTTGGATTTTGATTTGCACCCCCCCCCCCCTCGCGCGAGAGAGCCTCTATGCTATACAATTCTACAAGCTTGAAAAGAGCTCATGTATATAAGGGGGGCAAATCTTGTTTCCAAACCAATGTGGGACAAAGTCCTACATTTTCCCTTCATTTCCCAACTTAAATGGGTCTACTTTGAGAATCAATATCCCATTCACCCATTATCCGTTTTGAGCGTACAATATATCAATCTCTTCGTCTTACTACGAAGAATCCGAATCCACTTTGACCCAACCCAAATCGGAGGTGGACCCCACTGATAATTGTACCACAAAATAGCCACTTAATATGCCATTTTATGCCATTTTAAGCTAATTTTTCCAACATGAAATACTTGGATAATGGATTATGGTTAAAGTATTTACTCAATTAACAAGTTATCTTGAAGTTGCTGATTCTATTGGCATAAGCCAGCAGACTTCCTAAAACTAGTTCATGGAAGTTGGAAATACTACAAAAAATTCAAATATTAGAAGTTTTCCAACATGTAGTAAGATCAACAAGAATAGGCTGCTTTCAAGACAGATTAATAAGGCAACACTAAATCAGTTGTCAAATGACATTCTGTCATAACCTTATGTTACATGTTTAATAACATCAACGATTCTGCAGAAATGTTGGCAACCTACTAGAGTAAAACGCTGAACAACACTAAAGTTAAGTTATTAACAGACAATTTATACACAATAAATGTGATACCTTATAGCCTCAAGGTATTAAGCAATACACTTTTCCAAATAATGAATTCATCTTTAGTAGTTATCTCAAACAGAGGTTTAAATAGAACCTTAAAATGAGGTTTTAATTGCAGCACATTTGAGCAATAGAGACCAATAAACAAACAATTATCCATAACAAAAACAAATGAGATAGCATTCATCAAAATAAATAAAAATAGGTTAACATAATTACTTTGGGTTTGGACAAAGATCCTACAGGAGATTTTGGAGAGTATCGGTTAACTGTTAATGGAATTGCCTGGTTGTGCGGCTCGCCGGGCGGAGGGGGAAATAAGGGAAAAGGGGAAAATGAAAAGAGGGAAAGGGGACTGCTTGGGGAAAAACAGGCAGGACAAAAAGGAAACGAAACGCTAAAGGGATTGCTGGGGAAAAGGGGAGTAAGGGCTTCCCTAAATTGGAAAATTGAGGAGTTTGCTCCAATTTTCCACTTAATAAAGTTCAATTTCCAAAACAGAGAAAAGCTTCCCTAAATTTCCTTTGCTTTACCCTAATTAACACAATGAAAATCGTAGAAAAGGAAAGGAGAAGCCAAAACCAACCAAGTGCTTACACAAAAATTTCAATCTTCAGGGCTCAAAGTTCGCAGTCGAAGACTATCTGAAAGCTAGATTGTATAAAAGAAGATTCTGATATTGGTTGTAAGAGTTTGAGGAAGACAGAGTAGATTCCACTGCCTTCAGCTTCAGAGAGGAAGATGGAAATTTCATAGACGAAAGCTGATTGCGAAAGTCTAGACCTGCGATTCGCGCCTTATATTTAAAATAAAATAAAAATAATCACCGTCGTCTGTGGTCTGTCAAGGCGTCAACGACTCGAAGTGATTTATATACAAATTATTATTTTTTTAAGAGAAAATAGTCAAATATGTCCCTAAACATTTGACTAAAAATTAATTAATCCAAAGAATTTTTAAAAAGTTCAATTGACCCCATTAACTGGTAACTTATTTTGTAGACACCGGTAATTACTCTCGTGACACGCCACATAAGCGTTGGAGTGGATACTTGGTTGCCACATAAGCATAAATAAAAAAATTAAATAAAAATAAATAAAAGAAAATTTAAAATAAGAATAATTCAGTCCTAATCGTGCGTTCATTCAATTCTGTTAGTTTCTGAGTTTCTCATACCAATTTTTCGATACAGATCCGTTCATTCAATCAATTTCAGAAAAAAAAAAAAAAAAAACATTCTTAATTTCTTTCTTGAATTCTTTGATGTTGCGTATTGTGTTCTTGATGTTTGAGATTAATGTCTCCTGTTTTGAGTGAAATCCTCCGTTCCGGGTTTATGATAAGTTCCTCACTCAGACTCAGGACCCATCTTGATCAATCTTTCTCCGTTGTCTTCCTCCACTGCTTCTATGTCTTTTCATAAATAAGCTCCCATCTCATCATCGACGTCGTTCTGATCTTTACGTATATAATAACTACTAATTCCAAATGATCTTTACGTATATAATAACTACTAATTCCAACTTAAATATTGATAGATATATATTAATAATCTGGATCTAGGTCCGACGTCTTTTGATTTGTTTTTAGGTTAACATTGTTAAATTATCAGTACCTAAAGAGATTTTTTTTTTTAACGGACCATGAACTTTGATTCCACATCAAAGAGAGGCACAAAGCCTTACAGACGCCATAGGCCCAAAAGTGACCTATGGCCAAATTTTATAAGAGGCCAAAAACCTTAACCAAGATAAGGGCCCAAAGTGGCCTAAAATGTCAAAGGGGCCAAAGCCTTACAAAATAAAGACTAAGGACATGTTTGGTAAATGGCTGTTAGCTGATTGTGTTAATTAGAGGGTATAATTAGTTGATAACATTAGCTGTTCTAGAAAAGTGTTTGGTAAATTAAGTGTTAGCTGATAGCTGTTTGATACAATTTATTTTCTCAAAAAGCTAATTGAAAAAGTTGCTAGGAGTAGCTTTTTGAATTTTAACACTTTAGAGTTGCAAAAAGTTAATTAACCAAACACTTATATTGATATTTTAACTAAATCAATCAATTAATAGTGGTCAAATAACCCAAAATTGAGGCAAATTATGATGTGGAGTCGTGTCCACAATGCATTGTGGAGACAAGTCCAAAACAACGTCGTTTTAATGGAAAACGCGGCCTTCCAGTTAAAAAAAAAAAAAAGATTTTGTCTCGCCGTTAACGGCGTTATTCGTTTGTAGCATTATGAATGTACAGTTTTGGAATTGTGAATGTATAGTTATGCAATTATGAATGTACAATTATGGAATTATGAATGTAAGTTATGGAATTATGAACACAGAGCTCTGACATTATGAACTTACAATAATGAACATATAGTGATAAAATTATGAATATAGAGCTCTAAAATTGTGAACAGAGAGTTTCGAAAATTATGAATTTACAGTTATTGAATTATGAATGTACAATTATGGAATTATGAATGTACAGTTATGCAATTATGAACACATAGCTCTGACATTATTAACTTACAATTATGAACATATAGTGATAAAACTATGAACCTATAACAAAGTGGTCTGAAATTAAATAAATAAAAAAAGTGGAAGAGAACGGTGCCACTAACGGCACCGTTACCGTGTCTAGCATGCATGCTGGACACGAGTCCATAGCATAACGATTCGATAATTTGGGAAAATTATTGTATGTACCATGGTCCATACAGTGGTGTGTGGACCATAACAAAAAGTACATTTTTAATATACTAAATGTACATTATTTGTGTACTGAATGTACATTATATAATATAATGTACACTCAGTACAAAAATAATATACATTTTCTGAATATAATGTACATTATTTTTGTATTGAATGTACATTTTTTTTGTACTGAATATACATTATTTTATATTATACAAAATATGACCCACACAATTTATATAGACCATGGTATGTTCCATACAATAATTATTGAAAAATTGGTCTATAGGCCAATTTTTTTACCAAACAGAGCCTAAACTAGTCTAAGAATTACAAGGCCCAAAAGAGGCTAAATTAGTCTCCAAGCCTTAAAAAATTAAAAACAAGCCCAAGTCTCCTCATTAGGAATTAAATTCCCAATTAGCATTACAGCCAGGCCCATTCGGCCAGGTCCTTTAAACAGCCCAGCCTGGCTTCTATTTCCAGAATATAAAGGCCCAAAGCCTTGTAAATCCCAAACAATCACACGGCCCAATCCAAGCCTAATCGGCCTTCATTAACCATCTTCATCTTCACTGATTTATCACCATAAAGAATTCTTCAACTTAGCAACAGTGGTCCACCAAGGTACATGGACCATTCTAGGCCCAGCCCCTGCAAATCTGCTTTGCTAGAAGAGATCATCATCTGCATCATTAAGTCGGTAAATTATTCTATGGACCATGGTCTACACAATGTTACGTGAACCATAACAAAAAGTACATTTTTAATATACTAAATGTACATTATTTTTGTACTGATTGTACACTATACAATATAATGTACACTCAGAACAAAAATAATGTATATCCCCTGTATACAATATATTATTTTTGTACTGAATATACATTATTTTTGTACTGAATGTACATTATTTTTGTACTGAATGTACATATTTTATAATAGACAAAATATGGTCCACACAACTTGTATGGACCATGGTCCACACAATAATGATTGCATTAAGTCTCACAACTCCACCCTAATGGTTTCATTTTGCAGCCAAAGAGATCAAAAGACAATTCCATTGCAAAGTATGCTGTACGGTTGCAAAAACGACATCGTTTTGACTAAAAACGCGCGTCCCACTTAAAAAAAAATTTCAGGTTCGATTCCCGGTAATAACATTTTTTAAGGCTTGGAGACGAAACTGAATTTTTTTTTTAAATGGGACGCGCGTCTTTAGTCAAAATGACGTCGTTTTGCAACCATGGTGCACACGGTTGCACAACATAACTATTGCAATTCCATAGTCCACCAAGGAAGTGGACCTCCTTATTCCTCCACTCCAAGTAGAATGATTGTCGTCGATGATGGTGGTCGAGCGTTGAAGGTGGTCGTCGATGATGGGCGAAGCCGGACAACAGACTGGACAGACACGCGAAGTACCCACTCCGTCGATGGTGGTCGAGCATCGATAGTGGTCGCAAGATTATCAAAATCAATGGTAGCATATCAGCAGCAGAAAAAAACTAGCATATCAGCGTCGATTTTTTTCTTCTTATTTTAAAATTTCTTTTATTTTCTTTAATTTAATTTTTTTTATTTATGTTTATGTGGCAGCCAAGTACCCACTCCAATGCTTATGTGGCGCGCCACAGGAGCAATTACCGACTTTTACTCGATAAGTTACCAGCTAATGGGGTCAACTAACTAAAAATCGTGTGTTCATGTGTTCAATTGAACGTTTTAAAAGTTCGTGGGACTAATTGACTTTTAGCGAAATGTAATTTTGCATTTCCTTTTTTTAATCAGATTAACTGGATTAACCAACTGATGAAATGAACTGACCCATTCAGTGATGAAGTCAGTCAGTGATAACAGATCATAGAGATGTTTAAAGAAAGAGATAACATCGCAAAGCAAAAGACACAAGATGTTTACCCAGTTCGATACAGTGTGTATCTACGTCTGGGGGACGATCACATAGGCGTCCAATCCACTAAATCATAATCCAATGTACAAAGGTAGAGAAACAGTAATCTCACCCAAGTGCCCCACACAAGGTACATACCCAGTCTACACAGGTTTAGTGGATTGTTGAAGGTGGAGAGCCATGCATACAGAAGTCCAATGAAATCCCTTCACTTGGAGAGCCAACTCTGATGCAGTCCACTTCAATGACGCTCTTTACAGTTGTTCCCACAACAGTGTGATCACAATGTCCTTTCGTTTAAGCAGCAGTGATTCTTCTCAAGTTCGTCATCTTAATCACCATGAACATGTTGTATTGAGAAGATGCATGATAATCAAAGATCTGATCTCATAAAACTGATGTGGAGTGTTTCTTCTCTCTAAAGGCGTAACCCTAATTCGCTTCGAATGAGGATACTTATAGATCCGTCAAAAGAACACTCCTTCCATAGATGTCTTTGATTGTAGATGGTAAGACAATATTTGAAGAATGTAATATTAAAGATTCGGTCCATACCTTTCCAAACCAGATGCGCTGATCTTCTTTCCAAATCTGTCTTCTGTAAAACCGCATACAACTTTTAAGTAAACAGCTTCTTAAATCAGATCTTCAATGTCAGTCCTTCTGTTGTTGCTTCTGATTGATCAGTCTTCTATAGAGCTGAACGGACACTAAGCTAAACCTATCTTAGTATGCCATAATAATATTGTCAATTATAAGATGGGGTTTTTGAACAATTAAAACACTAACACGAAATGTTTAAGGGCCTATTTGACCATTTTTTTTTATTAAAACGAAATCTTGTGATTTTGGTTAGTTAATTTATAAATGATCAATTCATATAAAAATTTACAAAATAATTTTTCAACATTATAATAAAAATTTTCACATCTTTTATATAATCTTGGACGAAACTATTATTATTACTAGTACTCCACCTGTGCGATGCATGGACAAAGTGTGTGTGTGTGTGTGTGTATATATATATATATATATATATATATATATATATATATATATATATATATATATATATATATATATTTGTATTTTTATATAATTATTTTAATTGGAGTTTGTATTTTTTATGATAAGTTTGAAACATATAAGAGCTCAAAGGATCATGTATGTTGAAAAATGTTGGTGTTATAGGTGTGTAAAATCATGAGATTGCATATGCATTTTCTTAGCAATTTTCATTAAACAAACTGAATTTTTTTTTATCAATATCTATGTAACAAAGAATTTATATACTCTCTATTGTCGTTACAAATAAGTAACTTAAGACCATTCAGATCACTAACTCTAGACAAAGCTACATACAGTTGACCATGAACAAAAATTGATTTTTGTTTATATTTATAACAATAATATCACCATGTATGCTACCCGTGCGTTGCACGGTATGAAAACATTAAATGGATTGTGAAAAATATAATTAAATCTGTTTTTAAAAAATTGTTATTGAAGTTGTAATAAAAAAAGTATAGAACGAAGCACTATTCTTCAAAATGCATTGCGAGATGTATAGTTTTAGCAATAATAAAATGGCTATTTATATTTAACATGATAATGTACGATCAACACATATTACAATTTATAAAGATCTATTTTATTAGGTATTACATGATATTTAAAATTTTTAAATTTAAATAAATAAAATATGCGTATAAAATGAAAACAACACCTAAACTACATTATTATGGAAATAAATAATATTTTGTACATGCAACAAAATGATATTCATTCAACTTATATAGATACAAAAAAAAAAAAAAGTAAAATTCACTAAGATCCATTTACATATCTAAATTACAAATTACTAAAGACTAAAAAAAAAATACTTAGTTAAAGATTAATATTCTCCATTCTCAACACACATTAGGATTTTTAAATCTCTTGAACTGCTAACTCTCGATATCTACTATATATATATATATATATATATATATATATATATATATATATATATACTAATAAGAGCTCAAGAGAGTTAGGCCTATAATGGGTAGAAAAAATGGCGGTCAAATTTTTTAATCAAATGAATGGCTCAAATTGATCAGATTTTAATTTTTTCTTAAGATTTTTCTAATTTATCCTTAATGAATATGATTATCCGTTAACTTCTCCGTTAAATATTATCTTTTCCGTTAATTTCTGTTAGTTCACCGTTAACTTACTCATTGATTTCAATAAGAAATGTCTTAGGTTCGAACCTCATCCCAATCAAAGTTGGCATAATTAGTATTCTATTTTACTCTTATTAAATTAAATAATAATTTAGTAGCTACAACAAAAAATAATACATATGCATTTATTTAATTTAGAATTATGTGTTTACAATGTCTTTATTTAAAAAAAATATTTATTATCAATAAATTAAATAAGAAAAATAATTTCATTAGTTATATTGTTTTATTTTTCCCCAATATGAAAATTATTTACATTCAAATTCATCAGTTGATTATATTCGCTACATTGTTCCTACAGTGTCTTTATTAAAAAAAAATATTCATTATCAATAAATTAATTAAGAGAAATAATTTTATTAGTTATATTGTCTTTATTTTTATCCAATGTACGTAAAAAATTTTTACATTCAAATTCATCAATTGATTATATTCACTACACTGTATATTATCTTTTTTTGTGCATTATTTTTTTTAATTAACTATCAAAGTTATAATACAAAATAATGCTATATATTTATTTACCAAGTATTATATTAATACCATGACAAAATTTAAAAAATATAATTAATAAAGCCAAACATATTAACTACTTGAGGGATTTGTTGACAAAGAGAGTATTCAAATCACACAACAAATTGAAGTGAGAACTATCTCGCAATGTTCTTGTTTGACAATCAGCAGTTAGCGGTTAGCGTTAGCGGATTTGACTAGCGAATTATATCAACGGTTGGTAAAAAGATATTTGAAAAAATTAGCTGTTTAAATTAACATGTAAAATGACATAAGGGTATACATATAATATCTACTATCTACTATACTAATATGAGCCCAATAGAGTTAGGCCTATAATGGGTAGAAAAAATAGCGGTCAAATTTTTTAATCAAATGAATGGCTCAGATTGATCAGATTTTAATTTTTTCTTAAGATTTTCCTAATTTATCATTAATGAATATGATTATCCGTTAACTTTTCCGTTAAATATTATCATTTACATTAATTTTTGTTAGTTCACCATTAACTTACTCATTGATTTCAATAAGAAATGTCTTAGGTTCGAACCTCATCCCAATCAATGTTGGCATAATTAGTACTCTATTTTATTCTTATTAAATTAAAAAATAATTTAGTAGCTACAATAAAATATAATACATATGCATTTCTTTAATTTAGAATTATACGTCTACAATGTCTTTATTCAAAAAAAAATATTCATTATCAATAAATTAAATATGAAAAATAATTTCATTAGTTATATTGTCTTTATTTTTCTCCAATGAAAATTCTTTAGCGGATTTGACCAGCGAATTATATCAACGGTTGGTAAAATGATATTTGAAAAAATTAGCTGTTTAGATTAACATGTAAAATGGCATAAGGGTATACATATAATAATAATAATAATAATAATAATAATAATAATAATAATAATAATAATAATAATAATAATAATAATAATAATAATAATAATAATAATAATAATAATAATAATAATAGTTTCAAAAAAAATATAATTAAGCCAATCATATTAAGTACTTGGGGGATTTATTGACAAAAGAGAATTCAAATCACACAACAAATTGAAGTGGGAAACTATCTCGCATCTCGCAATATCTTTGTTTGGCAATCAGCGCTTAGCTCTTCAATATTAGTATATATTTAGTATTTTATGCCCTAATTTTTATTTGCTCTCCCTTATGTCCCGTATTTGATTTCAACCATATCTATACAATTATTTTATTGACAATTATAATCAATCTTGACTATATTATCTTGCATTTGTAAACTTAGAATTACCTATTCAAATACGCAAATTCAACATTCAATTATCTATGCATGAACAATTCCAATATAATCTTACCTTGATATACTTTAAAATACTTATTAAAAAAAACATTGGGCATTATTCCAATCGTGCAATGCGCGTAAAAAACTAGTACACTAATAAGAGCCCAAGAGAGTTAGGCCTATAATGAGTAGAAAAAAATGGCGGTCAAATTTTTTAATCATATGAATGGCTCAGATTGATCAGATTTTAATTTTTCTTTTAGAGTTCCTAATTTATCAATATGATTATCTGTTAACTTTTCCGTTAAATATTATTTTTTCTATTAATTTCTATTAGTTCACCGTTAACTTACTCATTGATTTCAATAAGAAAGGTCTTTGGTTCGAACATCATCCCAATCAAAGTTGACATAATTAGTACTCTATTTTACTCTTATTAAATTAAATAATAATTTAGTAGCTACAACAAAAAATAATACATATGCATTTCTTTATTTTAGAATTATGTGTCTACAATGTCTTTATTCAAAAAAAAAATTTATTCATTATCAATAAATTAAATAAGAGAAATAATTTCTTTAGTTATATTGTCTTTATTTTTATTCAATATAAAAATTCTTTACATTCAAATTCATCAATTGATTATATTCACTACGACACTACATTGTCTATTATCTTTTTTGTGCACTATTTTTTAATTAAATATCAAAGTTATAATACAAAATAATGCTATATATTTATTTACCAAGTATTTTATTAAATACCATGAAAAAATTAAAGAAAAATATAATTAATAAATCCAATTATATACCAAGACTATGTGGTCTAATGGTACCCGGGTTGGACTTCCATTTGGAAGGTTGTGAGTTTGAGCCTCAGTGGAGGTGTTATTGGTTCTTAAAAAAAAAATATCAACGTTTGGTAAAAAAATATTTGAAAAAATTAACTGTTTAGTTAACATGTAAAATGACATAATAATAATTGTTTAAAAAAATAAAAAATATAATTAAGCCAATCATATTCAAATTACACAACAAATTAAGATGGGAAACTACATTGCAATGTCCTTGTTTGGCAATCAGCAATTAGCTCTTCAATATTAGTATATATTCAATATTTTATACCATAATTTTTATTTGCTCTCCCTTATGTCACGTATTTGGTTTCAACCATACCTATATTATTTTATTGACAATTATAATCAATATTGACTATATTATCTTGCATTTGTAAACTTAGAATTACCAATTTAAATACGCAAATTCAACATTCAATTATCGAGAGCAAATTACCAAAATGGTCCCTCAACTATGTCGATTTCAACAATTTAGTCCTAGTCATTTTGATTTCTTTAATCAAATCCTCCGACTATCAAAATTTTAACAATTTTAGTCCTCCGGTGACTTGGATGACATATTTTGAGGGATATTATTGGAAGTTCACTATGCTCCGTTCACCGGCTATTTGTTCGTTGTTCACGCCCAGAAACCTAATCGATGAAGCAAGATCTGCAACGAAGCCACAACACTGCTTCTTCGTCTCCGTCTGCGATTCTCTCCACGTCTCCAACCAACAACACTGCTTCTTCGACTCCAACATGGGCGATAGGTCCTCTTTTTCCTGCCAATCAGATCAGAGGGTTCATCATTACGGTGAGTTCATATCAGTTCCTAATTGTAATTGTGGGCAATTGTTGAATCTGAAAACGTCGTGGACAAATGATAATCCTGGGAGAAGATATTGGGAATGCTCTCGTTCAAATGTAATTTTTTTTTTTTTTTTTTTTTTGTAATCCTAGTTGGGAATTTTGATCACCATGTTTTTGTTGAAGTTCGAATGTGAAAATTTGGGATTTTTTTTTTGTACAGGGCAATGTGTTTGGATGTGGGTTTATTAAATGGTTCGATCCTCCCATGTGCTCAAGGTCGAAGAAAATAATTCCAGGATTATTGCGAAGAATAAATCGAAATGAAGAAGAAAATGAGGCATTGAGAAGGAAAATTAGGGTAGCTGGCAATACTAGAATGAATGGCAAATCAAGTGTGAATTGGAAGTTTACTCTTAAACTATTGTTCGTTTGGACTGTAATCTTAGTGTTGGCAATGTTGTATTTTTGTCATCTGTATCTAGTGTTGAAGTTAAGGACAAGAGGCTTAAAATGTTGGCTTGATATTATGTTGTAACATGTTAACTTGAGTTGAATCAATGAAATGGTTGCTATGTTTATGAACCTTAAAATGGTCTACTATGTTTTGTATGATTTTGTCTGCTCGGTTTGGTGTAGTTTATAATGTTAACTTGGTATGTTGTTTATTGGTGTTGAATGGTACTGAGCATAGAGCTGTCTATGTTGTTTATTGGTGTTGAATGGTACTGAGAAGAGAGGTGTCTATGTTGTTTATTGGTGTGGTTTATAATGTTAACTTGGTCTATTTGAATGGTATTGAGCAGAGAGCTATTAAGTCAAAATGGTTCACTGCCAAAATAGAAGTTTGGTTTAATTAGGGCTGTGCAATACCCGAACTACCCGAAGAACCCGCCCGACCCGAATCAGCGCTTACCGAACGGAGATGAGACCCGACGTGTTCGGGTCATATCCGAACCGACCCCACGCAACGTGGCTATTAAAGACGGACGGGTAGGGTTAGGAAATATCCCATCCGAACCCGTCCGAGATCCGAAATTTGGCCTAAGTATAAAACGTTGCGTAGACCTAGGGTTTGCCATTCTATCATTATCCACTCGGCCACTCCCCACTCCCCAGAGCTTCTTCTCGAAATCTCCTTAGTCTCCTACTCTCCTCTAGCCATCCCCATCCGATCTTCAGTCCTTCTCATCTAATCTTCTTCCTTAATCTCCTTCTCCGGTGAATCTCTGATTCTCTGAAGTCTGAACTCTGAGTCTCAACTGAGAGTCTGAGAGTATCTGTGGTTCTGAACTCCCCTTCGACTCCTTCGAGGCTTCGAGTCTTCGACAGTTCGACGGGAATCTTGTGGAAGTGTCTGTGGCTCTGTGCAAACTGGAAAGACGGCAAGAAGGAAGAAGCCGGACGACAGTGGAAGTGGAAGTTTGACGCCTTGAAGCCCTAGATCTCAGAGGGAACCTTTGAGAAAACAAGTAAAATGTAACTCTGTCATTTTTTTCTTATTTTCCTGTTGCATGTTTGTGAGTTTGTCTGTTCTGTTCTAGTTCTATGATGTTGCATGCACCCTAATTTGTAATTGAACCCTAATTTTAAGGGGTTTCCACATACGTGATGAATTTGTGCTTATTCTGATATAGTGATATGTGATGAATTTGTGCTTATTCTGATATGTGTTTGTAAGTTTATGGTTAAAGGACCCTTAAATTTGTTATTCAAAATGTATGGTGGTGGTGGAAGTGTGGAACTGTGGAAGCCTACTAAATTTGTAATTGATATTATGAATTTGTGCTTATGAATTTATGATGTCCATGCTGGAAGCATACTGAATTTGTAAATTGTAATACTGTTGAATGTTGTTGAATACTTGAATTGTTGATGGGTTGATGGTTGACTGTGGAAGTGTTAATCCCTAATTTGTGGCCATTTCCATAAAATGATGAGTTCATGATTCATGAATCATGACTCCTGATTATGGAATGAATTTGTTAATGTGTTATATACTTATATGTAATTAAGTCCTATAATCAGGACTCCATAAAATGAGGAGTTCATGATTCATGAATCATGACTCCTGATTATGGAATGAATTTGTTAATGTGTTATATACTTATATGTAATTAAGTCTTAAAATCAGGACTCCATAAAATGAGGAGTTCATGAATCATGAATCCTGATTATGGAATACATATCACTGTGACAGTGTATGGCCTTATGTGTGCTTGTGTGAAATTTGAATCCTATTTGCTCATCCATAAATCTTTATAGATGGAGAGCAATCAAAATATAAGTGGAAGTGGAACTGGACCTCTTCCATCTTCAACAGTGGATGAACAAGGAGTACAAACCCCAGGCATTGAGACAAGTGCTCAACAGCCTATGGCCACTCCTAAAGTTCCTGCTATTAAGAAGAGGAAGGAAATAGAGTCTAGATCCATAGTGTGGGAGCACTTTGAACAGATCAAAGATCCTGAAACTAATAAAGTGCTTAAAGACAAATGCCTTTACTGTGCAAAAGAGTATTTTTGTGAAACTAAAAAACATGGCACATCATCATTAAGAAATCATATGGGCAATTGTCTTAAAAATCCTCATTCAAAGGATATAAGGCAGTCTCTACTCACATTCAACACTTTGTCCACTTCTGAGGATGGAACAGAGGCTCCTGTGGGTGTTTTGGGGACATGGGTATTTAATCAAGATGCCATTAGGAGGGCCCTTTGTGAGATGATAATCATAGATGAGCTCCCTTTTAGGTTTGTAGAGGGCCAGGGGTTCAAGAGGTTTATTCTGGTTGCTTGTCCTAGGTTTCTTATCCCTTCTAGGTGGACCATTTCTAGGGACATCTACCAAATATTTCTTGATGAGAGGCTAAACCTTAAGAAGTTGTTTAGAGTGGGAACTCAAAGGGTTAGTCTAACAACAGATACATGGACTTCTGTCCAGAGAATCAACTATATGTGCATTACTGCACATTTTTTAGATGACCAGTGGAAGCTTCAAAAAAAAATTATATCCTTTGTCCCAGTTTCTTCTCATAAGGGGGAGTACATTGCAAAAGCCCTAGAGAGTTGTTTATTAGAGTGGGGAATTAAGAATGTGTTTACTGTAACAGTGGATAATGCCTCCTCTAATGACATAGTTATGGGGTTTTTTAAGAGTAAACTGTTATCTTGGGGTTCTTCTTCTGTTAAGGTTCAGTACATGCACATGAGGTGCATAGCCCATATCCTCAATTTAGTGGTCCAAGATGGGTTGAAGTTTGCAGATGAGTCAGTTAAGAGGGTGAGGGATGCAGTGAGATGGGTTAGGAACTCACCAGCTAGGCTGACAAAGTTCAGAGAGTTTGCTGAACTGTTTGGTGTGGAAGCTAAATCAGCTTTGCATCTTGATGTCCCTACAAGGTGGAACAGCACCTACATTATGCTCAACACTGCAATTCAATATCAAGTAGTATTTGATGCATATGAGAGAAATGACCCCTCTTATTCTGCTGACTTGGGGAGTGCTCCTACCTTCTTGGATTGGTGTTCTGTGGAAAGCTTAGTGAAGCTGTTGAAAGCATTTTATGATATGACAGTGAGGATCTCTGGTTCACTTTATGTCACATCTAACACATTCTTCTCTGAGATCTCTGATCTTAGTTGCATGCTTGAAGATATGGTGAACTCTGAGCAGGGGACTGAAAAGGTAATCTCATTTATCTTTCAATTTGTTTGCTTATTGTTTTTTGTATTTCCTGTAATTCTGTTAACTAATAAATTGTTTTTTTTTTTCTGTTTTAGGCAATGGGGACACAAATGAGGAACAAGTTTGACAAATATTGGGGGGATCCAGAAAAAATGAACTCTATCATTTGTTTTTGCCAATATTCTGGATCCCAGAGATAAGTTGGAGTACATGCCTCATCAATTTGTCCAGTTGTATGGAGAAGAGAAAGGCAAAGCTTGTTTTACCAAGGTCCAATCTGCAATGGCTGCTTTATATGATGACTATGCAGCTACATACTCGCTCAGTTCTACCCAGACAGCATCCTCTACTCAAGCAGTCCAGTGTGAGGCTAACCAGGCTACTACTTGTACAGTTGGTAGGCCTCAATCATCTTTGAAGAGCCAACTTAAAAAAAAGAGATTGGAAAGTAGTGGAAGCAGTAAGCAAACTGAGCTGCAAGTATACTTAAGTGAAAGTATTGTGGAGGATGATGAATCTGTCCCATTTGATGTGTTAAAGTGGTGGAAGAGCCATAGTGAGAGATTTCCTATTCTCTCCAAAATGGCTAGAGATGTCCTTTCAGTTCCTATCTCCACAGTTGCTTCTGAGAGTTGTTTTAGTACATCTGGAAGGGTACTTGATCCATTTAGGAGTTCCTTGACTCCTAAAATAGTGGAAGCACTAATATGTACTCAAGATTGGTTGAGGGCACCTAATCAGCCAATCCAAGTTGAGGAGAACCTGGAGGAGGTTGAAAGATTAGAGAAAGGTAACACTTATCACTTTCTTAGTTACTTTTTTTTTTTTTTTTTATTATTATACTAAGTTTATTTCCTTTTCACTTTCTTTCTTACTTGTTATGTTTTTCACTTTTGCAGAATTGCCCACTGGAGCTTCATCTACTATACCATCAATGTTGCCTGCAATCACTGTAATGTTTTTAATATCAGTTTACAATGTGTTCATTTCTTTACTGAGTTTGATATTATGTTATGTACTCATGTTGTTGCAAGTGGTGTTTAGCCTCTAAGTGGCTTGGCAACTTTCTGTTATTGATTTGTTGCTGTCATTAGATGAGTTGAGCCCAATTTTGCCCATTTCTCTGCACTCTGGAATTATGGTATAACTCTTCCTTGCTCTGTTTTCAGTTTGAATGTATTTGTTTTATTTGGTGGCTATGATGAAGCTTCCACTATTGTCTGAATAAATGGAATGGAGTTGGTATGTTGCCAATGTGTTAATATAACACATTCAGAGCAATTTGCCCACATTCTTACTTGATATGGAAAAATGCACTCTGAGCCACTTAGCGTAGTGAATAATTGCTTAGTATTGTTACTCTAAATGTCTGATTGTCTGTTTTCTAAACTCTAAACACTAATATCATTTTAAGTTTGAATACTAGCAGGAAGAAGAGTAGATTATCTAGATGACTATATTAGTGTTGATTTTGCTGAATTGCTGAAAGAAGAACTGAAGAGTACCGGTGCTGACAGCTCAAGTCTATGATTTTTTGTATAATGATTAACTTAGTAGTATGTTTTGCTAGTTGAAAATATGTAATTATTAACTTAGTTTGAAACTGTTATAGTTGTATAGTAGTATGTTTTGCTAGTTGCTACGCTATGGTAATGAAACTCAGTATTACTATTATCTATTTTAGAATTTTTTGAATTTAGAATTTGTTTTATTTTAATTTATTATATCCGATTTCAATCCGAAATCCGACAACGGATATCCGAAATTCGAACCTAAGCAATCCGATAGGATCTGTCCAAAAAAATAAACGGATAGGGGGGTACAAAAGAAATCCGAAATCCGATCGGATGGACGGATTGGACATCCGATCCGTCCGAATCCGACCGATGCTCAGCCCTAGGTTTAATTGACAACTAACAAAAAGAGTCAAAACATCCTATCCTATATATAAAAAAGCCAAACGGATTAGGCTCAATTGTCCCGCCCAAAATTTTTGAATTTAATTTAGAATTATTTTTTTTTGACAAATTGCATGACTGACCGGCCCAAGATTTTACAATATCTTACCAAAAAATATTTACACCTTTTTCATTTTTCAAAGCTAATTATTACGGAGCACTGCTTAACTGATAAAGGTATGCAGTGATTGACATAAAGTTCTGGCAGCATTGACAGGTAATTAATAACTACTCCGTATCATTTATTACCAATGCACAAGCAAGCTGCTAAAATATAATTATTACATATTTTTGAAACTGAATTTTTGTGAGATGCTAGCTATGAATACAATGAAACACAAGAGAAAGTGAAACTCCACATTTACACGGAAACACAAGAGAAAGATAGTGAAACCCACATTTACAATGAAACACAATAGAAAGTGAAACCTCACATTTACACTGTACAGAAACACAAGAGAAAGATCAAGAAACAGGAGGTAATATTTTCCTCTCTATCTCACGAAACTTCTTCCTTTTTAAGATTTATAAAGTGATGCTCATTTGTTTTGGGGAAACTTGAACTGGGAGAGGCAAAACTTGCACAGAAAAATGTTAGATCCCAATTTTTTAAGTGAAATTATACGGGAAAGATAAAGTCAAAATAAAATGCTATAGAATTAATTCACCTTAGAGATAGGAAGGTGTAAAGGCCAACCAAGAAGTGTATCAATGCCTAAGAGTGATCCTTGATACTCCATAGGTTAAGGCATGTTATGTCCAAAGACCACATACTGTAGAAAGAAAACTAATTATTGCAGGTAGTATTTCCAATGGAACAGACCAGAAAGAACAAATATATCATGAGCAGTCAGTAGAAACATGAATCAGAAATTTGAGATGCAACAAGATATTTCGAACTTGAAAGAAATCAGAGGATTACTGTATTATATTGACATGTATTATGTTTAGGTTAGAATAATGGGATTAGAAGACCCCCCCCCCCCCCAAAAAAAAAAAGCATCAAATTGCTGTAATCATCGATGGTCAACATTGAGTACACTATAGCAATCCTAAATTGTGAGTTTTGAATTCTCTACAAGCTGATAGCTATATATACATGGCATTCAAGAAACAAACATGTTCATAAGCATATAAGAACACTGTTTTGTAATGATACTATCCTAACAGTTTTCTGGGCGAAGTAGAAAGCAGAGTATTGAGCTATGAAGCAACTAACTGGTTCAACAGTTATTGGAAACAAGAGAAAACTATCATCACATAACAAAGGTTAGTTAACAGTTTGCCTTATATTACTTTAATCTAAACAAATGTTCTATTTTTTTTTATTACAATTTAATGAATATGAAATCCAAATGCATATTTCAAATATTGTATGCTTAATCTTCATACAAATACAGTATAATAATTAACCCTTCACATTACACTTATCTTTAACTTTGTATAAACCTTCATAGAAGAATGTCTTCTTAAAGTTCTAGATCCTCGAAAAAAATTTACAATATATAAGCTTAAATTAATAGAGGTAAAATTCGTAAGGTAAAGAAACAATTAAATGTCATTGGACTAATAGTACTTTTGGAAATAGAATTACCCAAATGAAATAGCCCTAATCTACACTTACCTTTTAGAAGATCTATTGCCCTTTGAGCCATATGCAAAATTAGGGCTACTGAGCACTTTAAAAACACAGATCTGTACTCAGATCTTCCATGCATCACTTCGATGAAGAAATATACGAATCAATATGTTATAATGAAAAAATATAAATGAATGTTAGTCATCTTAGGAATTCGCAGATATACCTTTCAATATATAAGATTAAATTGAAAAAAAAAAATGAAAGCCATCTGCGATTTGATGAATCGCACAAATTACTCAGCAAGAGTAATTTTCTAAACGCTACTGGGAGCAACGTTTCTCCCTTGGCTGATTCTATTTCTTCTCCATTTCTTCTAAAAAGTCTAAATTATCCCTGATCTCATCTTCAACCAAAATCTCACCGTCAGTAAAGGAACAAAATAATGGAAAACACTACCGCCTCTTCTTCTCCTCCCCTCACATGGAGCTATGGAACAGAACAGAATGGAAGAAAATTCACAAATTAAAAACAAATTAAAAAAATAATGAAACTGACTATTAACCCATCACAGAAATCATCTTCATCTTCAAAACTCAACATACGAACTATATTTTTTAATTCACAAAAAAAAAAAAAAAAAAATTAAAAACCAGATTCGCATTTCTTGCCCACCGCTTCTCGCTCCTCTGATTCTTGCCTTCTGCCATCTCCAATAACCAGATCTTCATCCTCTGCTTCTCATCTTCTTCTTCGCCGTCTTCGCTTCGAAATTGCCGTTTCTTTTCGCTGCTTCGCATCGTTCGCAGAGGAAGTTGGGTAGGGATTGGGAATGGGTTGTGGGTAAGTGGATTTGGGTATTTGTGGGTAAGTGGGTTTGGGTATTTAATTTAACAATAATAATAATAATAATAATAATAATAATAATAATAATAATAATAATAACCGGTTGTGGGTGTAATAATAATAATAACCGGTTGTGGGTGTGGGACTGTGGGTACTGACTATTTAATAATAATAATAATAATAATAATAATAATAATAATAATAATAATAATAATAATAATAATAATAATAATAATAATAATAATAATAATAATAATAATTACAGAAAAAAAATTATTTTGAATTTTAAATTATTAAAATTAAAAATAATTTAATAATATTTTTTCAAATATAATTTAATTATAGTTAAATAAACTAAAATAATTAACTTATGCCCTAGAAAAAGTATAGATGTTGGTTTAAATTTTATAATCATTTATCAATAAGAGTTTATATATTTTGTTATATTTATAATTTAAAATAATACAATACTTTCCTGGTTAATCCCAATGCTTTCTTCTGTTTTCCTCCCTTCTTAGACATAGCGTTAGGGGGTCCTCTAGCATAGACTTCTGATGTTGCTTCCTCTGGTTCTGTGTCATCACATGGTGGTTCTTGTGTGTTATCAAAAACCTCCCACGGGATTTGAATTGCATCCCATTGGTCCAACAATGGATCATCTACAGTAACTTCAGCTCCATTCAAATCAGTTCCATCCAGATTAGTTCCATTCACTTAAGCTTCATTCACATCAGTTCCATCCACTTCATCCAACAATGGATCAGCTCCATTCACATCAGTTTCATTCTCACATCCATTACTAATCTCTATGTCAACTACAAGGTAAAAAAAACAATTAATTGACAACTCATTCTGATTGACTTCATTCAGTTTAGAAATACAAACAATTAATTACCTAAATCAGTGAAATCATTGACTTCAGCTCCATTCACATCAGTTCCATCCACTTCATCCAACAATGGATCAGCTCCATTCACATCAGTCTCATTCTCACATCCATTAGTAATCTCTATGTCAACTACACGGTAAAAAAAATTAATTGCCAACTCATTATGATTGACTTCATTCAATTTAGAAATACAAACAATAAATTACCTAAATCATTCAGATTGACTTCATTAGCTGGAGTTTGATTCTGATTGACTTCATTAGCTCCAGTATGATTCTGATTGACTTCATTAGCTCCAGTATGATTCTGATTCACTGGATTCTCAATTGTAGCACTACTTTAACCAAGGTGTTGTTCTGGGTTACTTGCTTTCTGTGAAACATAGAGTAGCAATTAGTTTTGAAGTTAAGGAAAAGAAGCAATTAACAGAATGTATACCTTCTTGTTTTTTGTCAAAGGACAAGTCCTGCTATTATGGCCTGGTTGCTTGCAATGTGTGCAATGAAGCCTCACAAAACTCCTTGATACATGAACACCATCTTTAGTTAGCTTAGGTTCTTTCTCAGTTTTTTTCTTCTTTTTATATGTTCTCTTTTCATTTGGCAACTCTCCAGCAGATCTCCTTCTCAACTTCTTAGGCCTTCCAACTTGTGTTTTGTATAATGGTGGCAATAGTGGCTCCCTTTGAATGACCGGCCATTCATCAGGTCCAGCAATTGGATGAATACAACCTTCATAACTTTTCTTATAAGTTTGGACTGAATAACATGGATGAACATAATCATAAACATGTCCTTTGCCATATTTTTCCAAATTGCAGAGACTGCATGTCTACAAGGGATCCCTATTAGTTCCCACTTTCTACAAGAGCAAATATGTCTTCCCAAATCCACTTGATGCTGATCCACTGGTCCTATTACTTCAAACAAAGTCTCACTGCTTTGATAACACCAAAAGGACCCAGCTTGTTGCTCAACAAGATCTAGTTTTTTAACAATATTTGGACATATGGGTTCAGACCATTTTGAAGCCTTAGTCTTACACTCATAAAACCTCACCATAAGTTGTTTTCTTAAAATCTCTAAGCAACTGATCAAAGGATTCTCTCTTGCATCAAGGATCATGGAGTTGAAACTTTCACAGATATTATTAACCAGCATATCAGATTGAGCCCTTGTGTTGAAGTGTGACCTTGACCATTCTGCTGGATGCTTATCTGCCAACCACTCAAATGCCTTCACATCCAGATCCTTTAACTCTCTAAAAGCAGTTGTAAAGGTATTCACTGTTGTTGCTCTTGCAGCCTTCCATAATGCATCTTTTATTGGTTGTCCAATAAAACATGCCACTCTCATATTGCCATGTAAATGCCTGACATAGAATCTATGACTTGCCCTAGGAAAAACCTCATGAAAAGCTGGTATCAAACCCTTTTGCTTGTTGGACATAAATGTTAGGTTATTTTCATTGATTTCAATAGTCTCCAGGTCCCTCTGCAATAACTTTAGAAACCAACACTAACTGTCTTTATTCTCTCCTTCAACAAAAGCATATGCAAGTGGAAAAATCCCTTCATTCCCATCTATTGAAATTGCAGTCAGTAGCATACCTGCCCTACCCTTAAGATGACAACCATCAACACCAATTAATGGCCTACAATACTTGAAACCTTCCATACAAGCTTCCCAACACACGTATACTCTCTTAAGCCTTTCCTTGCCTCCATCATCACTTAACTTAATTAAAAATCTTGAAACGGGATTTGTTTTCCGGATTTCAGCATCGTAAGACAATATTTTTTTGAAGTTATCTTCAGCTTCTCCTTTAATATCTCTCTTAGCAAAGGTCATTGCCTTATAGGCTTGTCTAGAACTCAAACTATAATGCTCAGAAGTCCAAATCTTTTTCCTGAATTCATGCATTGTCATTTTGGAGTTATCTTTAAGTTCTTTCTTCCACCTCTTAGCTACTTTTGAAGAAGTCAGCAGTCTATTCTTCTCACTCCATGTGCAACCTTCATGGTTATCACTTTCCAGAATTTCCCTATCATCAGATAAGTCCACATTTTCACCTAAAATAGTTTCTACTCTCCTTTGTTCAGTTTCTTCATTATTTCTTCCAACCCCTCCAAATTCCACATTTTCATCAATGCATTTATCAAACTCTATATCATCTTCTACATTACTGCCATCATCAGCATACTTCTCACTATCATCATCATCATACTCCTCATCCACATCATCAGCATTCTCCTCACTACCATCATCAACATACTCCTCACCCCCATCATCATCATACTCCTCATCTCCATGCCTTAGGTTTAATGGGAAACTATAACAACCTGTATATAATATAATAACACAGAAAACAATAACAATAAAAAAATAGTTTAAACAAAGCAAGTAAAACCACTTTAAACATGCTGCCTGACAACAAATTAACAAATAAAAGTAAAAGCACATGGTTCCCATATGACTACAAAAAAGAATCTGACTACAACAAAGTACATTGCTCCCCATTTACTCACACACTGGTCCCCATTTACTCACAAACTGGTCCCCATTTACTCAACACACTGCTACCCTTTTATGCACAGACAACATAATGGTCCCCATTAATTTCATATTGCACAGTGCAGGCAGACATAATATATCATTAACAACTACGAAAATTCATATGTATATGGTCCCCACTAAAAATATAGTACAGTAAACCAAATCTCTTTCCCGCAGTACAATAAAGCAAGATGTGCAAAGTATAAATACATGTTCCGCTTCCACGATCAGTTGCCATTACTTTGTTTCTTCGAACTTCAGACAGGAGCTCTACAAGCTTTGCCCTTCTACTTCGCGCATATTCGACTGCTAGGGTTTATGTTGACAAAGATTTGGGATTTTGACTAAAGACAACGCTTTTGGTTAATTAAAGCGCCAAATATTAGGATTCAGCGGGAATAAATGCGAAGTTACTAAAATACCCTTACCATCGCCGGAAGTTGGTCATCCAAGTCACCGGAGGACTAAAATGGTTAAAATTTTGATAGTCGGAGGATTTGATTAAAGAAATCAAAATGATTAGGACTAAATTGGTGAAATCGACATAGTCGAGGGACCATTTTGGTAATTTGCTCTTCAATTATCTATGCATGAACAATTCTCATATAATCTTGCCTTGATATACTTTAAAGTACTTATTAAAAAAAAACATTGGGCATTATTCCAATCGCGCAATGCGCGTAAAAAAACTAGTAAGCACATATAATTGACAAAAAAATGTGATTGCAAGTAAATTTTTTTTTTTTTCCAAATAATAATTTGACCCTAGTATGATATTATCTTATCATACACAAACATGATATATGTATATCTATATATAAAATATAAAATGGCCCAAATGACCCCAATACTTCTGCAATTCAAATTTTGACCCACGACCCATACATAAAAGGAAAAGAAAAAACCTAGGGGGGCGAACTTCAATTGTTATGCCATGGAACCGGGATGGTGAACACGGTTCCATACGATGCTGTTTCTTCCAATGTGGAGTAATGGTGCCCGTAAGTGGCACCGTTATCTCCCACCAATCACATTTTTTTTTAAAAAAATTAAACGCGCAACTATTACTCTCCATTTTCCCACTCCCAGTTTCACTTCCTCTTCACGCAACATTCTTCCACCATTCTCTCTGCTCTCTGCTCTCTACATTTTCGCATTCGCCATTTCCACCATTTCGATCATTCTCGCAGTCTCTCTTCAACACTCATTCTCTCTACTCTCGTAGGCCATTTCCCCCATTCTCGCATTCCTCTTCACACACAGTAAAAAACGCTCCACTTCCCCCATCATTATTAAAAGAGATGGAAGCATTCTCTCCATTGCTCATTCTCAAAGTTACTTCACCTATCTTATAGGTATTATGTACCTGACGTGTTCATAATCTAGGGTTTTTGTATTCTGTATACATTTTGAAATTTATAAATAGGGTTTTGAATGTAGTGTTATGAACTTATGAATGTATATCTGTAACATTATGTATGTGTAGTTTAACCATTATGAATATGGAACTCTGAAAATTGATTTTTAGTTTGTGAATATATGGTTTTAAGATTATGTATGTATAGTTATAACATTATGTAATTGATTCTTAAATTGTTTTTACTGCTGTTTATTCACTATCTATGCAGTTTTGAATGTCCATAATGTCACAACTGTTATTGATACTCTGTTTCTCTTATAAACTTTCTGATATGAGATTATGAATTTTCTGATGTGACATTATGAATTTTCTCATATGAGATTATGAATTTTCTGTTGTGAGGTTATGAATTTATAGTTATGAGATTATGACTTTTCTGTTATGCAATTATGAATTTTCTGTATGAAATTATGAATTTTATGTTATGAGATTATGAATTTTCTATTGTGAGGTTATGAATTTATAGTTATGAGATTATGACTTTTCTGTTATGCAATTATGAATTTTCTGTATGAAATTATGAATTTTATGTTATGAGATTATGAATTATGTATAATTGTTATTGATGGACAATATATTTTTTTCTGTAGAGCATGACTGGATTTATTTGGCATTCCCCATCCCCCCTCTACTGAAATAAAGAATATATTTCCATCAAACTCATTTCAGTTTTGTAATATATTATATGTTGTATATAGGTTAATTGCTTTCTAATGTTTTTAATATCAGCAATGGATTTTGTTCCCTGAAAAGAACATGGTCGCAAACAACAAGGGCAATCTTGAGTTCACAAGCTGCCGAGGCATCACAACCCTCCATTGAGCAGCACAACACTGTAGTGAATCTACAGATCCTTCACAACCTCCTCGTGAGGAACATAACCCTGCAGTCGAAGTTAAATCAAAAACCAAAAGACAACGAATAACACGAGCCACATTGGATTCACAATCTGTTGAACCATCCCAACAATAACTTGAGGAGCTACTCTGTAATGAAGTAATAAGAGAGAAGAGATCGAAGAAACTAAATGATAGGAGAAATGGCAAAGCAGCCAATGTCCCGGATCAAGTACAAGAGGAGGAGGAAGATGAACAAGAAGGTAATGATGAGGAGCAGAGTTGTACTCCCTACTTCAGCACAAGAATGGGGCCAAAGACCATGTTTAAACTTGTACAGAAACTAACGCCAGAACAAAAAAAAAAAACTGTCAGTGATATTGGTTTTTGATCCCTATTGAATCTTCAGCTGTGCACAAACGAGTCACAGTTAGTGCAGTATCTGCTTAAAAACTTTGAGCTTTACCAAACACATTTCATATTGGAGAATGATAAGCTCACTGTTGGAGAAGAGGACATAGAGTACACTCTAGGCATTCCACGGGGACAAAAGGTGGTCGTTGAGGGCCCAAAGTATGACGAACGAGGAACACCTGAGTACAGAGCTCTGTTAAAAAGTTGGAGGACAAGGTGGAATATTACAAATGGTTCCCCAATCACAACCAAAATGGGGGATGTGATTGTTAACAGAGGAGATTATGGTGACGAATTTAAAAGGGACTTCATGGTCTTGACTGTTTCATGCATGATGCGAGGGTTTCAGACACGCAGTTGCAACCATAGAATACTAAACTCCTTGGTAAATGTTCATGAAATAAAGGAATACAACTTGTGTAGCTACACCTACAACTCTCTTATCAAGTCCATTGAGAAGTATAAGAAAAAAAGTAATAGCTTTTTTACTGGACCGATGACATTCATACTGGTAAATTCTAGTTATACATCAAATGTCTTTATTGAATTCATTGTCTTTGTGTGATTATCTGACTTTCAATACAATGTTATAATATTACGCATATATAATTATGAAATTGTAAATATAGGGTTATTGAGATTATGAGATTATGAGATTATGATTTTTCTATTAACAGATTATGAATTTTCTATTATGATATTATGAATTTTCATTTATGATATTATGAATATAGTGTTATGGATTTATGAATTTTCTACTATGATATTATGAATTTTCAGTTATGATATTATGAATATAGGGTTTATATGGATTTATGAATTTTCTACTATGATATTATGAATTTTCAGTTATGATATTATGAATATAGGGTTCATATGGATTTATGAATTTTCTACTATGATATTATGAATTTTCTGTTATGTATTTATGAATTTTGTGTTATGAGATTATGAATTTACAGTTATAAAATTATGATTATAACTATTTTTTTTCTTGAAAATGTAACTATTCTACTTTGATCGGGTCCAATTCAAAGGGATGAGAGTTGAGAGAACATACCCAAGCATAACCGCATGGACAAGAAAGCTTGTAAAACAAAGAGTTTCTGCAGAGAAAAGGTCAGGTGGATATGGGAAAGGGAAAGTTATCCCGCGTAATGCGAAGCCTACTGCTGATTGTACCACTCACGCTACTGCTTCTACTTCAAACCAACCTACTGCTCCTGTTGCTCATCAGACAGTCCCATCAGTCTCTGTGCCGCCATCCAGTGTTGACAGAGTTACGCAAGTGCTACGGTGGCTTACTACTGATGTCTTTGAATTTGGAGAGGCAATGACTGAAGTTGGTAAACAAAGTGAACCTGTGGAGGTTATGAAGACAGCCTTTTCAGGCATTTCTATCATGATTACCGTGGCTAGTACGACGGACAGACCATCAACCCCAACCTCCTCTCAACTCGATGACATCTTCTTTGGCCATGAGTCTTTCACAGAGCCAGTTGATGCTTTGGTTGAAGCATTTCAAAAGACCAACAAGCAAATGGAGATGGAACCTCCATCATTTGATCTGGGAATTTCTTATCCCCCAACACCATTGGGTGAACAACCACAAGAGCAGTGCACATTGGATGAACAACAATTAGATGCCCTCGTTCACACCATTGTGGAAGATGCTCCTGCTACTTCGACCTTTGAAAACTAAGAAAGAACTCCATTGATTAGGGTGCCATTCCTCAAAGATGTCCCTGGTGCTGCTGATGCTGCTACACCTGCTGCTAACCTTGATGATGTTGATAGGTAAACTAATGCAGTTATGAAATTATGAATTTTATGTTATGATATTATGAATTTTCTGTTATGATATTATGAATTTTCTATTATGATATTATGAATTTTCTATTATGCTATTATGAATTTAAAGTTATGAGATTATGAATTTACATTTAGCAGATTATGAATTTTCTGTTATGATATTATGAATTTAGATATATGCAACTATGAATTTTGTGTTATGACATTATGAATTTATAGTTATCAAATTATGAATTTTCTGATATGAGATTATGCAATTATGACATTGTTAACTAACTTCATGCATTTTGTGTAAACACACAGTGCATTTCAGGATAGCAAATTCGATGTTGAAGATGTCACTATTCGAAGGAGGCCAATCAGAAAATTCAAAAACATCCCACTGAACTTGAGGTCATCTTTCTGGACAAAAAATGCACCATTTGTTCATAATGCTACTGTCAAAGAGAAGGCCGTATCAAACTATGCCTTCATGGATGCTTCTCCAAATCATCTAATAGAGTATGTTTGAATCTGAATATTTAATAAACATTTTATTACCATGAATATTTAACATTTATAAACATGTATTAATTTGTTTATTTATATATTTAACTTTTTTGGTGTTGTAGTGAAACACTATTTAGCTTTGATGAATTCTCTATGACACGGGGAGATTTCCACACACTGAGCAGTGATGAAATTTTTAGCACCTTCATTGATATATGGGCGTTGAGGCTTACATTCCTCAACACAAAACACGCATTGGTGCAACCAAAATGCATCTATTTTAGCACATTAGTACATGTAAGTTAAAACCAAAAAATTTTAAAATTTGAAACTATGAATGTATGACTCTATAATTCTGAATATATAATTTAATCATTCTCATTACATATTGGACAACTTATCATTAATACGTATTTTTTTCCCCTTAGCTACAACTTGACCCAACTGATCAATGGATGAAGGATCTTCCACTTCAAAAGCGGAAGAAACATTTCAATTAGAGGTTACAATATGAAATTGCCAAGTTTGGGAATCTTGACATCAGTGATGCTGATTTGGTAATTTATAATTACCCACGTTCAACTTTTATTTATTAACGAAACTTTTTTTTTCTCTATTCTAACTTCTTCTTCTTCTGACATTAGATATTTTTCCCCGTGCTTTGACATGGAAACTACTTTGTTGTGTGCATTAACACCATTGCAAAAAAAAAGTTGAAATCATAGACAACAAATCCCTGCCTACTGGTGTTACAGAAATTGACAAATATCAAAATTACCCTAGTCTACTGGTAACTTAACAATAAACTTTAACTTCTAATCATTTGTTATACATTTGTTATAAATCATTATGACACCAGTTTGATTTTTGTCCAGATGACTGATTTACAGGAATACTTGACTGCAGAGAAATCACCCCTATTGTGACACCCCAAAAATCCACACTCCAAACCATGAATTAATTGAGTAATTAATTCTATTTCTTTTGAGGAATTGATTCCTAAAATCCTGATTTTTGATACTCAAGGACTAGTATTTGACTAGTCAATTTTTAAGTGGTGTTGTACCTTGTGCTTTGAGAGGAGTTCCCTTGTTCCTTACACTTTCTAAGAGTTAGTAAGGGTATCCTTGCCTTTTCACCAAGAGCTAGTTTTGTAACCTAAACCTAGAAGACTTCTTCATTTTTCATTCCCTTACATTTCCTAGAAAATATCTCTACCTTCTCTCTAGAATATAAGAGTAGCTTGTTCTTCAAGCCAAAAGAAGCCTTTGTCAAGATTCCAAGTTTTGCTTCCAAGATTCAATCTTTCCTCTATTTTGGCATCTAGAAGGGTAAGATCTAAGCTTGTCTAGTCTTTTTGGTTCCATCTTGGTTGTCTTTTTCTTAAAGGTTGGATCTTTATGATCTTTTGGTTTGATCTTGAAGTGGGTTTTGCTAGTGAGCCTAGTGGAGAGCTTGTTGTGGTGTAAGAAGAGTCTTTTGGTCTTCAAGAGGTAACCCATGCTCTACAAAACCTATTTTGCTTACCTATATATGATTTCTTGGCTTCTACTTGTGTTTTGCTATGAAATGTGAGAGTTTATGCATTTATCTTGTGATATTGCATATCTAGAGCTTGTGTTTAGGATTCCTTTGTGCCATTGCTTGGCATTTTCCTTGGTTCAAGTCATTTTGTTGTGTTTGGTGAGATTTGGCATGTTTTGGACTTGAATTTGTGTTTGGAGAAGAAAATCCCCGAAGGGATTTGTTGTGGAACAGGAGTGTTCCCGCGGGCGGAACGGCGAGCGGGGCACCACCCTCCGGCCTACCCGCGGGTACATAGCCTGTGGGAATATGTTCCCGCGGGCGGAACCACGGGTGGGGCGCTACCCGTGGGTCCACCCGCTGGTACATGGTTGGTGTTGCGATGGGATTTGTTCCCCGTGATTTGTTTGTCTCGGTCTTTGATCTTTTGGCCTCCCGATGTTCTTTTGTGGAACTATTTGAGCGTCTTCTTGATGTTTCTTAGGTCTAGAGCTTTATGGTAGGTATCCATGTAGGATCCTTGGTGTTGTGAATCGTGCTAAGTGTTCAACATTGTGTTTCGTTGAACCGTGTGGTGTCTTGTGTGTTCCTCGGAACTATCTTGAGTTTCCCCGTTGTTGAGCTTGCTAGTTATTATCTTAATGCTAGCGTCGTTGTTGTCGATGGGTGGTGACCCGTCTCTTGATTGAGTATGTTTCATACCTCTTTTGCAATCCGTTACTTGTTTCGTGTGAGTGGTGGTGCGTGTGTGGATTTACCTGGATTGCACGATTAGTGGTATGGGACGCTAGTCACCAAGGTATTGCAGCGGTCCTCGTGGTGGCCGTGACGTGATTATGGAGTTGTGGCTGAGTCCACGTGTTTGGGGGATAACATTGTGTTATCCGGGTATGTGTTGCCGTGAATTGGTGGGTTTTCGTTGGTGGTTATAGGTGGGGGACGACGGTCTCGGCGGAATAAGGTTGGACTTGGCTGTACAGGGGTTTTCTGGAGGTAATGGTTGGCTTTGAAGGTACAAGGTTGGGGGTAGCCATAAGGTTGGAACAGGGCATAAGGAAGGCATATCAACTCGTGATGTGTGATGTCACGAGGGCTTGTGAAGCCGGTGTTGTGTGATCTTCTCTCGTGACGTGTTTAGTCACGGAGTCTTGTGGTGTTTTGACATGTGTTGCCGTTGGGTGAGTCTTTATCCTTGTGTGTGGTTAACCTTTGTGGTTGGGACGTGTTCCCGGTGTTATCCTTGTGAGTGGTGAGTCTTGTGTTGTCTTTTGATCTTGGCTTTTGACTTATATATATGTATTCCGTTTCGAAAATGGTTTTCATATCTTATATCTACCTATTTATGATACTTAACGGTATTGGTGGGTTACCAGCATCTTTCGCTGACCGGGCGTCGCCCTGATGTTTATCTTTGTATCTTTCAGGTGATGCGTAGTCGAGCGCGATGTCTAGAGCCGGTAGCTTAGCACCTGTATCTTTAGACAATGTTGTTGAGGCCTGTGTGCCAATGTCTTTAGATTGTTCTAGTTTGTTGTTTTTGGGATAGTGATACACTTGCAGATTGTCGCCGTAGCGTATGCCAAGTGTGGTATACGTGGCATAACACCTCGTTTTGGATTCCTTTTATCTAGTTATCTTTCAATCTTCCGCTGTGCTAGTGTTTTGTTGTTAATCTGCATGTGTTAAGACTTGTTTTTAGGTCTTGTTGTTTTGGGGGTGTTACACCTATTACGTAAGATACAAAAGCTTCCTGTAGAACTCTTGGCCATTCACTGGAAGGAGCTTGACAATGCCATTGACTGTGGCATATATGTCATGCGACACCTGGAATCGTACAAGAGGAATGTGCAAGATTGGAACACTGGGTTCAAGAGAAACACTCGTGTAAATGTAAGAGTATAAGATATATTAGTTTCAACTTACATTTACTTTTTTTTTTTTTGTTTTTTAACATCCCATTAAACTGATTATTTAATGTTTTTTTTGAAGGCTGACTTCATTTGGGAATTGAGAACTAAATATGCGTCAAACATTATCACATGGGGTATGAACACTGTAAAAACCCAGGTTATGAAGGCAGCAAGGGAGCTCTCAAAGAAGAAATGATTCTATACTGTTTTTGGGGTTTGAAAATGTTGTGAACATGAAACAGTAAATTTGTGAATACTTCATTTTGAAATTGTGACTGTTGGTACCCTAATTTCAGAATCTCTCATTTTGTAATGTGAACAAATATTTTGCACCTGTGAATATAAAATCTATTAATGTTAATTCAGGTTTCAGATATTATGAATATATGGTTCATATGGATTTATGGATTTTCTACTATCATATTATGAATTTTCTGTTATGTAATTATGAATTTTGTGTTATGAGATTATGAACTTACAGTTATACATTCTTAATTTAAAGTTATATAATTATGAATATGCAGGGTATAAGCATCCAAAGTTGTGTAATTATAAAAATATGTTATTTTAATTTAAATCTATTGTGTAATTTTAAATCTATTATAATTATAGAGTCCTTAAATTATGAAAATATAATCATGAATGTGTAGATGCAGATTTATGAATTTTCTGTTATATAATTATGAACTTTCTGGTATGAGATTATAAATTTATAGTTATGGATTTTCTGGCCATACTTGTAACCTCTATATCCATAATTACATAACTGTAAATTCATAATCTCATAACAGAAAATTCATAATTATATAATTGTCAATTCATAATCTAATAGCATGAAATTCATAATTACATAACTATAAATTCATAATCACATAACAGAAAATTCATAATTTAACAAATGTAAATTCATAATATGAACATAGAATGCAAAACTTGCAGATGTATACATCAAACATATTGCAAATATATAGTTCAAATCTGAATATTTTGCATAGTTTTCATCACATCACTGCTTAACATATATCAAGTTCTATTAACACAATCTCAATCTATATCTACATTGTGATCTAAATTCTTATTAAAATGAACAAACTGTGAACCCCCAGAACTTGGATGTATGAGATATCCACCTCGAGCAATCTCTGAGATATTTTCCAAAACCCCAATGATTGGACAACACCCTTTGTAATTGAAGCAAGCTTGTTTGCAGCACTCTTTCTCCCCCTTGCTGCACTGTACTCCTTCTCAATAACACTACTACTCATTTTATTTCTCACACACTACTTCAACACTTGAAGAAGACACAACACCCTCCTCGATATTCACATCCCCAATCTCAGCTTCAACATTTTTTCTTGCATTCTCAACAGCTTCATCACAAAATTCTCTAGCAACACTATTATCTTGACTAGAAACAATCAATCTTTGAAATTTCCTAGAGTTTTTTGCACTTTTAGTCCCACGACTATAGTGACACTGGCAGAATTGATCCACGACTTTTGAACCTTGCAATTTTAGTCCACGACTATTGATTTTTTTGCAAAAATGGTCCTTCCGGCCACTTTTCCGTCAAAATTTCACCGGAAAAAAAAATTCTCTATTTTTAGTCGGGTTAAAATTGACATTTTACTTATCTCAAAAAATTAAAAGAAAAAAATTGATATTTGACTACATACAATATTACTGGGCTACATACTACTGCCCCAGGCAGCGGAGTACATGTACCACTCCAATGCTGCTGCCGGATAACCCAACTAGCCCGGGGAACGCCACGGCCGCTTCGCCGCTTACTAACAGCCCTGCCTGCTCCAGGAACTCCGCCGCCTGGGGCAGTAGTATGTAGCCCAGTAGTATTGTATGTAGTCAAATATCAATTTTTTTCTTTTAATTTTTTGAGATAAGTAAAATGTCAATTTTAACCCGGCTAAAAATGGAGAATTTTTTTTTTCCGGTGAAATTTTGACGGAAAAGTGGCCGGAAGGACCATTTTTGCAAAAAAATCAATAGTCGTGGACTAAAATTGCAAGGTTCAAAAGTCGTGGATCAATTTTGCCAGTGCCACTATAGTCGTGGGACTAAAAGTGCAAAAAACTCAAATTTCCTACTAATCCCGACAACCCAAATTGAAGGAGGGACACCAACATTATAAAACACAGATGCAATGTCCACATTTCTACCATCAACAACTTTTTTCGTCCATCTTTTTAGAATATATTTATCGGGAATACTAGAAACACAATGCACATGAAGTATACGTAAACTGTGGTAGTAAAGTATTCCCAATTCTGAAAACAACTTGCAACTACAGCATATATCCAAATTGATTGGCTTAAAAATTACATCATACATTATACTGTCTATATCTGGTCGCCACACATGATACTTGCACTTACATCCATCATTCATAACAATTTCTTGATAACAAGAGCTACCTTTCATAAATTGTTCCTCAAACAAAAAGTATATCTCAATAGTATATACCTCTCTAGCATGTGAAAGAAGTTTCACATGATCCATCATCATGGCAGGTACTCCTTGAGAACACAGAAAATTTTCACTATTTTCCTTACTTCTCCATTCAGAAATAACACTAACAAAGAATGAATAAAAATCACATAAACCAGCAGTCTTAGATAACCTTCTAGAAATTGAATGATTTGTAGTTTCACTCCTTTGAGAAGATAAAATGCCCCTGGAAAAATAATCCTTGTTAAATGCTGGACACCACTTCTCCCTACAATCATAAAGCTTCTCTAGCCAAGTATTCTTATGACACTTATATTCTGTCACCATCCTGAAAGTTACAAGACACGTTTACTAAGCTTATATGAAACAGAACAACAATATCAAAGAAACATAATACTATATATTCATAATTTCTATGTTGTAGATCCATAATATATAAACTGCATATTCATAATTCTTATCCTCTGCAATACAGAATATAAATGAGTAAAAGTCCAAACAACATACTGTACATTCATAATATATACATAGAATATCCATAATATCTATGCTGCAGATTCATAACTTCTAACTATATATTCATAATTCTTACCCCCTCTTGAATACACAATATAAATGACTAAAATACCAAAATATGATACTGTACCCAATGGACAAAGTAAATAATAACATACCTTGTCTAGTAAAATTCAAACTGAGCTTCAGTCTCGGTGTATTTCAACACACAATTGAACATATCCAAAAAATCCTTATGATTCCTTAATGCCTTGATATGCTTCTTCGAATTCTCACCAATATGCCATATGCAAAGACGGTGGCGTGATGTAGGAAATACCATAGAAATGGCAACAGCCATAGCTGAACATTGATCCGTCATGATAGTCTGTGGACACTTGCCATCCATGGATCTTAAAAATGCTCTAAACAACCACGCAAATGATTCTATCCTCTCATTCATCAAGAACTCACATCCAAACATTACATTCATGCAATGATGGTTCGTCCCTACAAAAGGACCACAAATCATATCATATTTGTTAGTGCGATATGTTGTATCGTGCACTAACAAATCCCCAAACAACTCATAATCCCGTCTCATTTGACCATCCCTCCAAAAAAACTACACAGTCTTGCATCCAAATCAATTTCAAATTAAAAAAAGAAATCAGCCTCATTAGACTGCCTCCTCCTAAATATTTCAATCAAAGAATTGGAATCAGTTCCATCCAAACACTTCAAACTCTCACAACCATAAGCATCACGGCTGGTAAAGACAACCAATGGAGAACCCCCTGACTGATGTTTCAAAAACCTCATACCATCCGCTAATGCAACGCCACTCTTCTTCATATCTTTTAAATATTCAAGATGATTATTTCTCACCCTTCTATGTGAACGGAGTAGATGACTCTTGCCAAAAGAACATAACTCATGATTGTGCTCTTTCACATGTTTTGTAACTGTCCACATCCCATCCCCCCACGTCAAACTGAACAAGTGCACCACAACCAGTCCTTATATTAATTTTTGAATACACCTTGACACCACTATTTGGTTTCTCCTTATACCCAGCCTTAGCACAGAAGAACCTCTTCATTTGAATTGACTTAGTAGATGCCTTGTAACGTTGTTGACCTTTCCTCACACTAAAACCAACTCTATATGCATACCCATTATATAACTCAAAAGCTTCATCACTATTACTTACTACAACACCAACCAAATCTTCATCAACTGCAATTGCAAAAAAAATATAACCACAACTATACAAACTACTAAATTATGAATGTGCAGTTCAACTATAATGAATATAATATACTACAAAATTGAAATGAGTTTGATGGAAATATATTCTTTATTTAAGTAGAGGGGGGATGGGGAATGTCGAATAAATCCAGCCATGCTCTACAGAAAAATAATATATTGTCCATCAATAACAGTTACACATAATTCATCATCTCATAACATAAAATTCATAATCTCATATAGAAAATTCATAATTGCATAACAGAAAAGTCATAATCTCATAACTGTAAATTCATAATAGAAACAGAGTATTAATAACAATTGCAACATTAATGACATTCAAATTGCAATAGATACTGAATAAACACCAGTGAAAACAAACTAAAATAAAGTACATTGCAAATAATCACCATGAATCAATACCTACAACTACCAGAAACCACATTCACATTAAAAGCTAAGAAAAATACCTGGACTTGAAGACGAGCCATCAATGTCAATGTTTACATCTGCTTGATCAGTGCTTAGTGAATCACCAAAAAAATCTTCATTCACTGAATATATGCAAACAGAGTAACATACCAGTTAATATGTTTATGAACATAGAACTATCAAATTATGAACATCCATACCACTTGCATGAACAGAGTATCAAATTCATAATTGCGTAACAGAAAATTCATAATCTCATATTGTAAAATTCATAACAAAAACATAATATTAATAACAATTGCGACATTATGAACATTCAAACTGCATAGATACTGAACAAACACCAGTAAAAACAAACTAAAAATAAAGAACATTGCAAATAATCACCATGAATCACAAAAATCCTACAAACACACATTTAATATATTATAACGCTCACACCACAATCTCGCAATAACAAACACAAATATACATTCAAATTCAATTTCAATATGCTAAAATCTCATAAATCAAACGAAATCAAACGCAAAAAATCAAACGCAAACATCGCAGAAATCAAATGCAACAAACCTGGAATCGCAGAAATCGAATCACCAATTAAATCTTCTCCGCGAATCGCTGTCTCCTCCATCTACGAGTTCAAATCAAGCAATCGTGAATGGAAGAAGAAAATTGTGAATAGCGGATGGAATCAAAGAAGTGAATAGCGAATTGAAACTGCCCAAAACGATAATGGAAATTGCCTTCAAAATCGCAACTAACGTCGTTAATAGCACAGTGAATTTTTTTTAAAGTTACGCCTGTAAAACGACGTCGTTTCGAAACACGTTCACCAAGCATGGTGAACACGTTTCCACGACATAATTTACCGCCGAACTTCCTCCCTTCTCGTGTCTCCTCCTTCACCCTCACTTCTCTCAAACCTAATCTAGAAGGTTCACTAAATATTGAGCAACCAATCTGTACTCATTTCATTCTTGTGCTGAAAGACTACACTTAGCATCCCCCTTCTTCAATCTAGGCAGTTCACACATCGTGAACGATTTGAACCCAAAAAATCCTAAATCCATAGGCCATAGCCTACGAATGCTTGGATCTCAATTGCGATACAAAAAACAGAGTCGTTCTGTGAGGTTATAAAATCAGTCTACAGTATAAAAGGACATGGAAATGCATCCAAACACAAGCATTAGGTAATATATGGTTTTCCCTACTTTTTTTTTTTTCATTCTGTACAGAAATGTATGTATATTTTGTGTTTTTTTGGGTTCATGTATAATATATTAAATTTCATAGTTGTTAGAGTTTGAAACTGCTCATGTTTGTGTGTTTATGTGTGACAATGATGACTTGTATTTGTATTTTATTTTCTGTGCATTTATATTCTGAAAATTGAAAGGTTGTTAGGGTTAGGATTTTTTTTACTCAATCAGTAGCCAATTTTGAATCTAAATGTGTATCCTTTGTTTGTATGCGCATTTTTGTTGGCAAATTTTTTTTTTTCTTCAAAAATTCATGTAATTCTGGAAATTACATGTTTGTTACGAGTAGGACTTTGTCAGTCCATCCTTACCCATGCAATATAGGAATGGGCAGGGACTGAGCCAGAAATTTGGTCGAGGGGGGCAAAACAGTACAGACGGATTCAGAATTTTTTTTCAGTAAAGGCGAAACATTAAAACGAAAGAGATAATTTAAAAATAAATAAGTAAATTACTTAAGAAATATAGTTGGATATGGATGAAAAATAAAACACATTGAAACTTTATAAAAATATTCATAACAAAATATGAAACACAATTAATGAATTAATTGTAAAACTATGTTAATGCCATAAGTTAAACCCTTAACCTCACTACTACCAAATATGTGCTCTACCACCTAATCCAACTCACTCTTGTTAAGATTTTATAGTTTGTTTTATACTAATACTAAAACTTGTACTATATATACATATATACATACAAAGACTATATATGGAGTGGCGGTGGGGTGAGGGGGGGGGGGGGGGGGGGGACAGCTGCCCCCCTGCCCCCTTTGGCTCCGTCCCTGGGAATGGGATTCATATCTCAATATCCTGACAATTTTTGATGTTTTTTTTTTTTTTTTTTTTTTTTTTTTTTTTTTTTTTTTTTTAATTGTATATCTTAAGTTTTTTCCACATTTCATTGTAAAAATACAACATTATCTAAGAAAATAGATAAAATTCTTATAAAGTCCATAATATGCAGATCATTAATCGGAAAAATACAATACTCACATATTGCAAAAATTGAAAAAAAATGCAATATTCACAACTACCATATTTTGTTTTCTTGACCTTATAAATGTATAAGTTTTGTTATCTACACACTTGGAAAGAATGAAATCTTATTGTTAGGAATAAAGTGTGATGGTTTTGATATGGCAAATATGTATTTGTAGATCCCCCAATTTTATTTGTAGGTCTAGTAGAGTCTTAGTGTGACACCCCAAAAATCCAAGTTCAATCCAAGGATTAATTGAGTAATTAATCCTATTTCAATTGAGGAATTAATTCCTAAAATCCTGATTTTTAATACATGAGGACTAGTATTTGACTAGTCAACTTCAAAGTCATGTTGTACCTTGAGCTTTGAAGGGTGTTCCCTTGTTCCTTACACTTTCTAAATGTTAGTAAGGGCACTCTTGACCTTTCACCAAGTGTTAGTATTTTAACCTAACCTAGAAGACATCTTCATTTCACCCCTTACACTTTCTAAAACATTAGCTCTACCTTCTCTCTAGAAAGGTGAGTAGTTTTTCCTCCAAGCTAAGTTTAGACCATGTCAAGACTTCAAGATTTGCTTCCAAGATTCAACCTTTCACCTATTTGGGCATCTAGGAGGGTAAGATCTAAGTCCATCTTGTGTTTTTGGTTCCATCTTAGATGTCTTTTTCTTAAAGGTAGGATCTTTTTGATCTCTTGGTTTGTTCTTGAAGTGGGTTTGGAAAGTAAGCCTTGTAGGGAGCTTGTTGAAGTGTTAAGTGAAGTCTTTTAGTCTACAAGAGGTAACCCATGCTCTAGAAAACCTATTTTGCTTACCTATATGAGATTTCTTGGATTCTACATGTGTTTTGCTATGAAATGTGAGTGTTTATGCATTTGTCTTGTGAAAATGCATATCTAGAGGTTGTGTTTAGGGTTCTTTTGTGCCATTGCTTGGCATTTCCTTTGATTCAAGTCATTTTGTTGTATTTGGTGAGATTTGGCATGTTTTGGACTTGAATTTGAGCTTGGAGTTGAAAATCCCCGAAGGGATTATTTTGGACACAGGGATGTACCCGCGGGCGGAACGACGGGCAGAGCCCTACCCGCCGCCCACCCGCAGGTACATTGGCCTCGTGGGTGTGTACCCGTAGGCGGAACCACGGGTACGGGCCTACCCGCGGGGAACACAGTGGTGTTGTGATGGGATTTGTTCCCCGTGATTCTTTTGACTCGGTATTTGGTCTTTTGACTTCCCGATGTTCTTTTGTGGAACTATTTTAGTGTCTTCTTGATGTTTCATATGTCTAGAACTATATGGGAGGTATCCATGTAGGACTTTGGTGTCTTGAATCGTGCTAAGTGTTCAACGTTGTGTTTCGTTGGACCGTGAAGTGTCTTGTGTGTTCCTCGGAACTATCTTTGGTTTCCCCATTGATAAGCATGCTAGTTCGGCATCTAAATGCTAGCATGTGTGTTGTTTGTACCTTTCGATTGGTTGATGATAACTTTTGTTATTCATCGTTGTTGTTGGGTTGCGACCCATTCCTTGATTGAGTATGTTTCATACCTTTGTTGCAATCCGTTGATTGATTCCTGTTGAGGTGTGGTGTGTGTGGCTTTACCTGGATTGCACGATTAGTGGTATGGGACACTAGTCACCAAGGTATTGCAACGGTCCTCGTGGTGGCCGTGGCGTGATTATGGAGTTGTGACCTTTGTGTAAGGTTCACGTATTTATGGGGGATAACATGTGTTATCTGGGCATGTGTTGCCATGTGTGTACGGTACCTTGTGTACAATGAATTGGTGGCTTTGTTGGTGGTTTCTTGGTGGGGGACGACGGTCCTAGGAGGAAGAAGGTTGGACTAAGAAGTACAGGGGTCCTGGAGGTAATGGTTGGAATGAAGATACAAGGTTGCGGGTAGCCATAAGGTTGGAACAGGGCATAAGGCAGGCATACCAACTCGTGATGGGTGATGTCACGAGGGCTATTGTAGCCGGTGTTGTGTGTTCTTCTCTTTTGACGTGTGTAGTCACAAAGGCATGGTGGCTTTGGCATGTGTTGCCGGTTCTGTAAGTCTTATTTCCTTTGCGTTGTACTTGTCGGGTTTTGATCGATTGAGTGATGATAGATCATACCTTGACTGTTTTGTGAGTCGTGTCGTTCTTGTGGTCTTGGGATGTGTTCCCGTGTTGCTTGTGAGAGTGTTGAGTCTTATGTTAGCTATTACTCTTGGTTTTGTACTTATATACTTATGTATTCCATTTCGAAAATGGTTTTACAGCTTATACCTTACTTATGTATGTTATTTCACATGTATTGGTAGGTTACCAGCATTATTCGCTGACCGGGCGTTGTCCCATGTTTATCTTTGTGTTCTTACAAGTGATGTCTAGTCGAGCGCGATGTCTAGTGCCCGATATCGTAGTATCTTTCCCTTGTTATACGGCCTGTGAGCCGATTCGGTTTTTAGACTTATGAGTTTTGGATAGATGTAAACCATGAAGATTTGGCCGTAGCGTTTATCGTGTTGATAAGCGTGGCATAACACCCTCGTTTGGATTTTATGTTATCCAGTTATCCTTTTCTTCCGCTGTGCTAGTGTTTTTTTACGTTATCTGCATGCGTTAAGGCTTTTGTTATAGCCTATTTGGGGGGGGGGGGGGTGTTACAGTTGGTATCAGAGCCTAGGTTTGAGCCTAGGAAGAGTTAAGTCTAGACTTTCTAAGTGGTTAAGTGTGTTTTGAGACCCTTATGCGACCTTAAGAAGCTAAATGTTAGGCTTAGGACTCTAGGTTGCGGGGTGAGCTGTGTGTTGCTTTCTGTTCTTTGCTTGTTTGCTATCTTTTCGTAATCGTGTTGTTGCTGTAGAAGTGCGATGCCTCCTCATCCCCGAGCCCGCACACCGGAGACCCCGACCAACGAGCAGCTCGCTCAGAATCTTCACCAGCTGACACAGACCATGCAGACGCTCAGAGAAGCTTTGTTGAACAACAATCACGCTATGCCGCCTCATCCTCCTGATGGGCACCGTGACGTAGGACGTTTAGTGTTGGGACATCGGTCGCCAACCTTCGCCGGCGAGGAAGACCCGATAGTCTTAGAAGAGTGGCTACGGGTGTTTGACAAGATCTTTACCGTTGTAGGCTGCCCCAAAGTGAGGAGAGTGGAGTTGGAAACGTTTTACCTTTGCCAAGAAGCAGATTTGTGGTGGGTCCATGAAGGTCCGGCTCTTCTAGAAGAACCCGAGTTCGACTGGACCGCGCTCAAGGACAGAATGCGCGATTGGTTCTACCCTGCACATGTGCGCGTTGCCATGTATGAAGAGTTCCTCCACCTGCAGCAAGGCTCCATGTCTGTGGTTGGATACCACAAAAGGTTCTTGGAGTTGGCACGTTTTGCGAGGATGCTCGTGCCTACAGAACTCGCTAAAGTCGAGATATTCGTAGCCGGTCTGAACTATGAGGCGCGAAAAGCTTTGACTGTGAGTAGGCCGAGTTCTCTTAAGGACGCTTACGTGTGTGCCGCCGATCTGTTTCGCGTGCAGCAGCTTCAGAGAGGATCGTACGAGCAAGCTAGGAAGAGGACTGAGGGCGGAGGTTCTTTTACCTTTAAGAAGCCAAGACCGGGTTTCCAGGCCTAGCAGGGGTCATCTTCATCTCAAGGACCTAAAAGGATGGAGCAAGGGGACCAAGCTAAGTTGTTTCCGTGCCGAAGGTGTGGGAGGGTGCACGCGGGCCAAGGTTGTCATGGCCAGGCGTTTAGGTGTTTCTGATACGGGGATCAAGGTCACAAGGTCGCGGAGTGTCCTCAGCTAGCCAGTCAGAGAGCGTTGCCGCCACCCCCGGGAGCCGGAGGAGCATCAGGAGTCAGTTCGGGTCGCGGAGCAGTTGGAGCTAGGCCACCTAGGAGAGTCTTCGTGACTTCGTGATGGCGCGTTCACAGGCTGAGTCGGAGGGCTTGGTGGAGGAAGAGTTGGCAGGTAATGTAACACCCCGTGTTACGACCCCTAAAACCGATTAATCATTTAACCAATTGCCCAAAAGGAAGAATTAAATTACAATATTTAACTAGGAAAAGGCCCACGATAGTCCATGGGCCCCCATCTCTAAACCCAACCCCTAGTCCCAGAAGGAATAGACCCTAAGTAAGACTCTTAGATATATAAATAGGGGACTTAAGAGGCACCTAGAACCCCCCACCACAATAATCCCTCACCACACAAGAAGCTCCAAGAATTCCCCTAGGAGAAATCAAGAAAGAAGAAAGCTTAAAGAAAGACCCTTCATAGCCAAGGAATTAATTAAGGCTAAAGAGGTAACCCATGTCTCAACAAAACCTATTTTTGTAGCTATGATTCCCCTCTTAGGATTTCCCCCATATTCTTGTGTGTTGATGATCTTGATAATTGGTGTTATGATTCCATGGGTAATCTTGATGATAAGAGGTTCTTGATGATTATATGGTGTTCTTGGTGTTCTTGATAATTATATGATGTTCTTGATGTTTATATGATATTCCTACCGAATCTTGATATTAGAAGATGAATTGTGTTCTTGTTGATTTAAAAATAATTAGAACCCTAGGTTATATCGTGGAAATCGTACGGTATTATTCTTGGTAGATTGGGTGGGAATTTGTATGTTTGGGGGTTGATTATGTTTAGAAAAGCATGATAGGTTATGTGCCGTACGTTTCTTGATTTTGATCCGTTAATTGTCTACGTGTGTTATCAATTGCGTTTGAAAGTGTCTAAGCATGGTTTCGGGTTCCACAAAGGTTCCCGGGGCGTTTTTGGTGAAAAAGAGTCAGTGGGGGTAGGGGACCCGCCACCTACCCGCGGGCTATTTGGGCAACGTCGGCAGCGGGCAGCCGGCGGGCGGGCAGCTGCCCGCCGGGCACCCGCTGCCCGGAGTCACGCCACCGGCGGGCAGCCGGCGGGTGAACCCTCACCCACCGGCTACCCGCTGGAAAATACCCTACCTCGGGTTTCTGGCTTCCCCGTTTGATGTTCCCCCGACCCCCGTGGTGTCCCAACGGACTCCGTCTGTCGTGCCTATGTCTAGTTTGATATTTCGGGTACCGTTCGTAGGTCGTATGAGTCTTATAAATTGCATGCTAGTTGAATTGGTATCCCGTTGACCTAGGTGAAAGAACTATGAACCCTGTAGGATTATTCTTAGTATGTGAAGGATCACGCATAGGTTTTGTTATACGTTTTCTCCCCCTTCCCAATGTGTTAATGTGGGTTGCATGTGCTTGCTATGTGTTATATGTGCATGATACCCCAATTTGGTTGCGATCAAATTGGCTATACGGGCAGTTGGATGGGTTGAGAACCATACTGACTGTTAACCAGGCCGGTTGCAATCGGTCAGGTATATAAATATTATATAGGGCTGCGGTCCACCGTTTGGTTGCGATCAAACGTTTCTACATGAGCTGCGGTTCATAATTCCTGGCTGTTGTCAGATGACATACTCTTGGGCTGCGGTCCACTATTTGGTTGCGATCAAACTATGATGAGCTGCGGTTCATCGGTCGATTGCGATCGACCCCTCCGTGTTGCGATACGGGGCAGGGTGCTACGGGGCCGTGTCAGAGCTATATGCGCTGACCCTCATGTATGGGCATGCGATTGGTCCTGTGGCGCCAACAAAGTGTGCTATGTGATGAGATATGGACGAGTTGTTGTTATGAGTGTCTCGGGAGGTGACTTTGGGATTTGTACCGGGAATCGTATATGTTTGGTTATGGATATTAACTGTGCTTATCTTTATCTGCCTTGCCTGTTTCCCTATGCTTGTGAAGTGTTTATGCTTGATTAGGTCCGTTGACTGTGCTAAGCCCTATCTGTTGAGTCTATTCCCTGTTTTGAAAGCTAGAGTCTCTTAGGATATATCTTCATGCTTCGAAATGGTTTTCGTTTAACTATGTATATATCTATATGTATTGTATTTCAACGCGTTGGAGTGGGTTACCAGCATCTCTCGCTGAACAGATATATTTGGCTTTCAGGCACAGACGAGTAGATCAATGGAGCGCGCTAGAAGCTTTGGGCGTAGATTAGATAGTTTTCCCTTTCGGCATCCGTGCCATGATTTTGTATTGATACTGATTGAGGTTTAGAATTTAGCCTATGCACCTGAGTTCTCTAGCTCGGGTGTGGCATAACACCCCGTATTCTTATAAGCATTTTGGGATTTATGATCATTTACCTTTGTTACATAGTCTTTAAAAGTTTTTGAAATTTTGGGGTGTTACAGGTAACCCTTTCCTCTAGCCTATCTTTGTTTTTCTCGTGATCATCGTGTTCGTTGTTGCCTTGAGTGTTATCTTGTGTTTGTCTTTTGCTTGGCAATCCTTGGTAAACTTTTCTTGCTAAGTGACTTCCTTAGTTAGCACATAAGTCTCGTTGTGAAGTTAGTCATCTATCTTTGGAATGGCTTTGCACTTGGGCCAATTCTACAATCCCTAACCTTGGTTGTTCTTACAACAATTCCTTTGTGAACTTCCCAAATTCTTTAAGTATTCTTTGAATTTGGAGATAGCCAATTCATGTCAAAATTCCTTTTTGTCTAATGTTTAATTGTAACCTTGGAGTTTCAAACCCGAGCCTATTCTTTACCAACCCAACTTCTAAACCACTTGAGCCAATTGTCTTTCTTGGAACCTATCCAATTTTAATTCCATCTAAACCACAAATTCCCACTTTACCCAAAATCCCCAAATTAAATCATCTTTTTCCCCAATTCCTCCCAAATCCCTAAATCCCAAATCCTCTTTTCTTCTTCTCTTCTCTACCCGTGAGAACACCTTACCCCACCCCCACCCGTAGCTTCGCCACCACCACCAACCCGTCGCCGAGCCACCGTCACGCTGCCGTCGCCGTCGCCCGGAGCTGCTGTGCCGCCGCCAACCTGTTGTCGCCGAGAGGAACAGCGAGAGAGAGAGAGAGAGCTCGAGAGAGAGAGAGAGAGGCAGCGAGTGTAAGGAAGAAGAAGAAGAAGTTGTGGGCTTTGTTTGTTGAGCTTTGGGTCATCTCTTACCATGCCTAGAAGATCAAGCTTGGCTAGAAAATCGGAATGGGTGGATACCCACTACCTTGTTCTTGAAGGTAAAGCTTTTGACCCAGAATCTTTTTCTAGTTCCTTGTTGGATATGCTTAGATTCCAGGGCTTGTTGGATGGGTTTCTCGCCATAAGGGCCGAGACTTACCCGAGTTTGGTTAAAGAGTTTTATCGTCACATGGTTGTGACAAAGGAGGGTGATAAGCTTGAGATCACTTCTAAAGTAAGAGGTGTGAAGGTTGTGCTTTCTGAAAAGAGGCTAGCTCAGCTTTTGAGTTTGACTGCTACCGGAGTGGCTCAGTATAGTGGTCATTCTTGGATTAGTATAGATACTATGGGGTACCGTGACTACTTGAGCTACTTGTTAGGCCGTACGAGTGGTTTCACTCAAGCATCAAGGCCAGAGAAGAAGTGGTTGTCTGTGGAGCAAAGGATTTTGGTGATGTTGGTATCGGACTGTTTGTTGCCGATCAACAATAAGAGCAAGTTGTTGGGTAAGTTGGAGTGCACTTTTACCTTCTGTCTCAAGAACATGGTTAAGTTCAACTTACCTGCTTTGATGTTGCAACACATGGTGTTTTGCCGGGATCACAACTGGAAGAGTTTGCCTTACGGGATGGTGTTGAGTTGGATCTTGGTTAGGAAGGGTGTCAGTGTGGATGGTTGCCTTCCTAAGGCTGTGGGAAAGCTAGTGTTGGATGCCACCAACCTTCGGAGTTGTAATCTGTTTCTATTGGATGATGGTGAGTACATCACGCTTGAGGAAGTTGCAAGGAAAGCACCGGATGAACGGGCCGAGTTGGCAGCAGCGCTTGGGATCCATGCCGGGAAGTTGAGTCTCGCCGTCCGGAGCTTGGGAGGTGATGAAGAAGCCGAAGATGAAGTCGACCTTGAGGACGAAGTGGGAGCACCGGAGGCCGTTGCAGTTGAAGAAAGCGACACGGAGGGTGAAGAGAACCGATGAAGAAGAGAAGCTCGCACCAAGAGGGAGCACGACCCCATGTCGCACGAAGAGCGTGTTGTTGCTTTGCTTCGTCAGCAGAACCGCTTGATCGAGGAGAGCTTTGTCTACATGAGGACGCAGTTCGTCGCTGTGCATCACCGGCTATACCAGATCGAAGCCAGTTCGAGCCGTAGAGGAGAAGACGAGGAAGAGTCCGAGGAGTCGGAGAGCGAGTCTTTCTAGTAGCTGTGGTCACCTTGTTCGCCTTCTTCTTTGTAGTTGTTTTCCTTTGGCCGTTGTTGCCGTTGTTTGTTTGCTTGTTGTTGCTTTTGTGCTTGCTTTGCTTGTAGCCTTGAGGCTTAGTTAGCTTCGTAGTAGTAGTGGGTGTTTTGTGTTGGTTGTCTTGTCCTTAGTGTTTGGATAGAAGTTGATGTTGGTGTTAAGACTAGAGTTTGTGATGCTCAATTTACTCCTTTGTTAAAATTCTTGCCAATTCATGAATTGTTATGCCTTCTTCCCTGTTTGGAATTCTTGTGAAATCTTTTAAACCTTGACCAAAAGGATTCGTTCTTGAACCTCTTGTCACAATGTTGTTTCCTATCACCGTTTGTTTCTAATTCGTCGTACCCAAGCTTCGGGGACGAAGCTTCTTTGAAGGGGGAGAGGATGTGACACCCCAAAAATCCAAGATCAATCCATGGATTAATTGAGTAATTAATCCTATTTCAATTGAGGAATTAATTCCTAAAATCCTGATTTTTAATACTTGAGGACTAGTATTTGACTAGTCAACTTCAAAGTCATGTTGTACCTTGAGCTTTGAAGGGTGTTCCCTTGTTCATTACACTTTCTAAATGTTAGTAAGGGCATTCTTGACCTTTCACCAATTGTTAGTATTGTAACCTAACCTAGAAGACATCTTCATTTCACCCCTTACACTTTCTAAAACATTAGCTCTACCTTCTCTCTAGAAAGGTGAGTAGCTTTTCCTCCAAGCTAAGTTTAGACCTAGTCAAGACTTCAAGATTTGCTTCCAAGATTCAACCTTTCACCTATTTGGGCATCTAGGAAGGTAAGATCTAAGTCCATCTTGTGTTTTTGGTTCCATCATAGATGTCTTTTTCTTAAAGGTAGGATGTTTATGATCTCTTGGTTTGTTCTTAAAGTGGGTTTGGAAACACATGTTCGTTAAACGAAAACCATTTCGAAGCATGAAGATATATCCTAAGAGACTCTAGCTTTCAAAACAGGGAATAGACTCAACAGATAGGGCTTAGCACAGACAACGGTCATAATCAAGCATATACAATTCATAAGCATAGGGAAACAGGCAAGGCAGATAAAGATAAGCACAGTTAATATCCATAACCCAACATATACGATTCCCGGCACCAATCCCAAAGTCACCTCCCGAGACACTCATAACAACAATTCATCCATATCTCATCACATAGCACACTTTGTTGGCGCCACAGGACCAATCGCATGCCCATACATGAGGGTCAGCGCATATAGCTCTGACACGGCCCCGTAGCACCCTGCCCCGTATCGCAACACGGAGGGGTCGATCGCAATCGACCGATGAACCGCAACTCATCATAGTTTGATCGCAACCAAATAGTGGACCGCAGCCCAAGAGTATGTCATCTGACCGCAGCCAGGAAATATGAACCGCAGCTCATGTAGAAACGTTTGATCGCAACCAAACGGTGGACCACAGCCCTATATAATATTTATATACCTGACCGATCGCAACCGGCCTGGTTAACAGTCTGTATGGTTCTCAACCCATCCAACTGCCCGTATAACCAATTTGATCGCAACCAAATTGGGGTATCATGCACACATAACACATAGCAAGCACATGCAACCCACATTAACACATTGGGAAGGGGGAGAAAACATATAACAAAACCTATGCGTGATCCTTCACATACTAAGAATAATCCTAAGGGGTTCATACTTCTTTCACCTAGGTCAACGGGATACCAATTCAACTAGCATGCAATATATAAGACTCATACAACCTACGAACGGTACCCGAAATATCAAACTAGACATAGGCACGATAGACGGAGTCCGTTGGGACACCACGGGGGTCGGGGGAACATCAAACGGGGAAGCCAGAAACCCGAGGTAGGGTATTTTCCAGTGGGTAGCCGGTGGGTGAGGGTTCACCCGCCGGCTGCCCGCCGGTGGCGTGACTCCGGGCAGCGGGTGCCCGTCGGGCAGCTGCCCGCCCGCCGGCTGCCCGCTGCCGTCATTGCCCAAATAGCCCGCGGGTAGGTGGCGGGTCCCCTCCCCCACCTACCCCCCACTGATTCTTTATCACCAAAAACGCCTCGGGAACCTTTGTGGAACCCGAAACCATGCTTAGACACTTTCAAACGCAATTGATAACACACGTAGACAATTAACAGATCAAAATCAAGAAACATACGGCACATAATCTATCATGCTTTTTCTAAACATAAACAACACCCAAACATACAAATTCCCACCCAATCTACCAAGAATAATGCCATACGAATTCCGCGATATAACCTAGGGTTCTAATTATTTTTAAATCAACAAGAACACAATTCATCTTCTAATATCACGATTCCGTAGGAATATCATATAAACATCAAGAACATCATATAATCATCAAGAACATCAAGAACACCATATAATCATCAACAACCTCTTATCATCAAGATTACCCATGGAATCATAGCACCAAATATCAAGGTCATTATAACGAATCATCAACACACAAGGATATGGGGGAAATCCTAAGAGGGGAATCATGGCTATGAAAATAGGTTTTGTTGAGACATGGGTTACCTTTTAGCCTTAATTAATTCTTTGGCTATGAAGGGTCTTTCTTGAAGCTTTCTTCTTTCTTGATTTCTCCTAGGGGAATTCTTGGTACTTCTTGTGTGGTGAGGGATTATTGTGGTGGGGGGTTTTAGGTGCCTCTTAAGTCCCCTATTTATATATTTAGGAGTCCTAATTAGGAACTAATATTATAGGCTTGCTAATTCTATTCCTTTTAGGGCTAGGGTTGGGTTTTAGGGGTGAGGGCCCACGAACCATGGTGGGCCTTTTCCCTAATTAATTATTGTAATTTAATTATTTGTTTGGATAATTGGTTAAATGATTAATTGGTTTTAGGGGTCGTAACACGGGGTGTTACACTCTCCCCCCCTTGACGGGAAGCTTCGTCCCCGAAGCTTGGTTCTTGTCGGGCGACTCCCTCTTGGTTACCTGGTGTGAAGAGTTCGGGGTAGCGTTCCTTCATTGTGTCCTTGAGTTCCCATGTTGCTTCTTCGGTCCCATGGTTGGTCTAGAGGACTTTTACCATTTCTATGGCCCGCCGACGGGTGGTTCTTGTCTTGGTGTCCAGGATTCTTACGTGTCTTTCTTCGTATGCTAGAGACTCGTCGAGGTCCACGGCCTCGGGTTGTAGCACGTGGCTTGGGTCGTGCACGTATTTCTTTAGCTGGGATATGTGGAATACGTTGTGTACTCTTTCTAGTTCGATGGGTAGAGCGAGGTGGAAGGCTAGATTCCCGACCCTTTCTATGATTTCATAAGGGCCGATAAATCGGGGGCTAAGTTTTCCTTTTCTTCCGAATATCATTTCCCCTCGTGTGGGTGAGATTCTCAACCAAACCTTGTCCCCGGGGTTGAATTCGGCTTGTTTTCTCTTTAGGTCGGCGTAGGATTTCTGGCGGTCCTGAGTAGCCTTCATCCTTTCTTGGATGTGTTTGACCTTGGTTATGGTGTCTTGTAGGTATTGGGGCCCTAGTGTCACCGGGTCGAACATGTCCTCCCAACACAAGGGAGTTCTGCATTTTTGTCCGTATAAGGCTTCGTAGGGTGCCATACGGATGCTTGTGTGGTAGCTGTTGTTGTACGAGAATTCAATGAGGTCTAGGTGTTCTTCCCATGTCCCTTGGAAGTCTAACACACAGGCCCTCAACATGTCTTCGAGAGTCTGAATGGTTCTCTCGGTTTGGCCATCAGTGGTGGGGTGGCAATGAATCGCGCCGTTTTGGTTAGTCTGTCCACTATGACCCAAATTTTATCCTTGCCGGTTTTTGTTGGGGGTAATCCTCCGATGAAGTCCATCGATATGGAATCCCACTTTCCTTGTGGTATCTCAAGGGGTTGCACGAGTCCCTTGGGTTTGCATCGTTCGGCCTTCACCCTTTGGCAGTACGAAATCTGCGACCTCCTTTTTCATGTTGGGCCACCAAAACGACCTTTTCACCTCTTGGTATAGTTTGTCACCCCCGGGGTGCACCGAGTATGGGGCGTTGTGTCCTTCCTCAAAGATTTGTTGTTTTAAGTGGGGATGCGTCGTGGGTACGCACCACCTACCTTGGTAGCGGAGACTGCCATCTTCGTGTATTTTGAAGGGTCCTTCTTTCCCTTGGGTTAGGTCGAGGCGTATTTGATCTAGTTCCGGATCCTGCTGCTGTCCTATTTTGATTTCTTCGAAGAGTGTGGGTATGATTTGTGTGTTGAATAGGTGGATCTCGGGGTGGGTTTGATTTTGCTTTATTATTTCCAAGTTCAGCTTCTGGAAGTCTTTGTACAGCTGGTCGGGTAGGACCCAGGTGGCGTTGAGGGAGTGGTTAGCCTTCCTGCTTAGGGCGTCTGCCACAATGTTAGCTTTTCCCTCGTGGTACTGAATGTCTAGGTCGTAGTCTTTTATGAGTTCTAGCCACCTTCGTTGTCTCATGTTTAGGTCTTTCTGGGTGAAGATGTACTTTAGGCTCTTATGGTCTGTGTAGATCTTGCATTGCACTCCGTATAGGTAGTGCCTCCAAATTTTCAGCGCGAATACGATAGCGGCTAGCTCGAGGTCATGGGTGGGGTAATTTTCTTTGTGGGTTTTGAGTTGCCTGGATGCGTATGCTATTACATTTCCCTTTTGCATTAACACGCAACCCAACCCCTTTTTGGATGCGTCATTGAAGACCTCAAATCCCTCCACTCCGGAGGGGATAGCTAGTACGGGTGCCGTGGTTAGTTTATCTTTCAATTCCTCAAAGGCTGCGATGCAGTTGTCGTCCCATCGAAAGGTGGTCTCCTTTTTCATGAGTTTGATGAGAGGTTGAGCTATTTTAGTAAAGTCGGGTACAAACCTCCTGTAGTAACCAACCAGGCCTAGGAAGCTGCGGACCTCTGACAGCGAACTTGGTGTGGTCCATTCCTTAACGGCCCGGACCTTGGCGGGGTCTACCTTAATTCCTTCTTTGGTTATCACGTGGCCTAGGAAGGCCACACTGTCTTTCCAGAATTTGCATTTGGAAAACTTAGCGTATAGTTGGTGTTCTCTTAGAGTTTGCAAGGTGATGCGAAGGTGCCTTTCGTGTTCTTCCTTGTTTCGGGAGTAGACTAGGATGTCGTCAATGAATACAATGATGAAGTCATTCAGGTGGGGTCGGAAAACCCGGTTCATGAGGTCCATGAATATGGCGGGTGCATTGGTGAGTCCGAAGGGCATTACTGTAAATTCATAGTGGCCGTAACGCGTTCGAATGCCATTTTCTGAATGTCTGGTTTGGCCACTTGTATTTGGTGATATCCGGATCTTAGGTCAATTTTCGAGAACACCCCTGCCCCCTTAAGTTGGTCGAACAAGTCATCTATCCGGGGAAGGGGGTACCTGTTCTTTATTGTGACTTGGTTAAGTTCCCTGTAGTCGATGCATAGGCGCATGCTCCCGTCTTTCTTTTTAACAAATAGTACCGGTGCTCCCCATGGGGAGGTGCTGGGGCAGATGTAACCTTTATCTAGCAATTCCTGGAGTTGTGTTTTCAGTTCCTTCATTTCTTTTGGTGCTAGCCTGTAGGGTGGTTTAGAGATCGGGGCAGCGCCAGGTACGAGGTCTATGGTGAACTCGACTTCCCTGGCTGGGGGTGCCTCGGGGATTTCGTCTAGAAAGACGTCGGTGAATTCGTTTACCACTGCAATGGATTGTGGTTCGGGTGGTTTGGTGTTGAGGTTCTCGACCGAGCATAGGAAGGCCTCGCTTCCTTGGTTTAGGTACTTCTTCATTTTCATCATGTTCACAAGTTTGATCCCCGGATCCTGGCGGGTCCTGCGGTATGACACCCTTTTTCAGTTCGGTCCCCGTAGGACCATTTTTTGTTCTCCGCACAGGATTTGTGCTTGGAATTTCCCTAGCCAGTCCATGCCCAAGATCACTTGTACCCCATCCAGTCCGAACTGTATTAAGTTGCTGGGAAAGTCCACTCCCTGGATGGTGATCATTACGTTTTTGTACATGCGGTCGCATTTCATGATTTCGCCAGAGGACACCTTGACCTGGAGTTGGACTTTGGTGATGGCGTTAAGGCTGAGTTGAGTGGCGAACTCGGTTGCTATAAATGAGTTGGTAGCCCCTGAATCAAATAGTATAGTGGCGGGGGTGGCGTGCACTAGGAAGGTTCCGAAGACTATGTTGCTGTCTCCGATCCTGGCTTTGCTTAGGGTGAGTACTCTTCCTTGAGTAATTGGTGTCGTGACCTTGGGGGGTGAGACGGTCCTGGAGCTTTTAGGTCCTCGGGTGGGATTTGTGTGATTGCCCTCAGGTTTCCTTTTGTACCCCAGGTGTGTCTCCCGGGGTTGGTTTGTTACTTGTTGTAGTTGGAATGCCTTGGCATAGGCTTCCCCGAGGGTCCTTGGTTCTTGTGTGGCCAGGGCTTTCTGGTGTTCGGAATTAAGGCCTGTTATGAACTTCTTGACCTTGATCATCTCGGTGGGTACTAGCTCGGGGGTGAGGCGAGCCAGTCTGCGGAATTGCTGGTAGTATTCCGTGATCGGGGCTGCCCCTTGTTTTAGGTGGAGGAACTCTTCGTATACGGTGTGGCTTTTAGATGGTCGGGATAGAATTGTTCTCGCAGCCGTGTTTTTAGGGTTTCCCAGTTGAATTCGGGGCTTTGTTCGTATGTAGGTCTCTCGTGGACCCACCAGGTGTCGGCCTCGTGTCTGAGGTAGAAGGAGGCTATTCTGACTTGGTGGTTTACTGGGCATTCGGTTGCCCGGAATATCTTGTCAAAAGTTCCGATCCATTCCTCGAGGATCGTGGGGTCTTCGTTCCCCAAGAAGGTGGGTGGTTGATGCGCCGAGACTTGGTGGTGGATTTCCAGATTCTCGTTTGTTGGTAAAGGTTGGGGAATGGTAGTACTCAGTGCCTGGGAAATTTGGGCCAGGCGTTGTAGATTTAGAGTCAAGAATTCCTGAGTGGGGAGTTTCGGTGTTCCTGTTTGTCTCCTTTTTGGTGCCATCCTGGTGTTCATAGGTCGATGTTATTTTGCATTCTTACCTTGATGCAATAAGTGAAGGGGGGAGTTTCTTTAAGTCAGAGAGGGATTAAGTGAGGGGGCTATGTGTAGGTTTCACAATCTCACCGCGCGTCCTACGATTCCTGAATCCTATGTTCCTAAGTACCAAGAGTTTAAGCTTAATGCCCTAAAGTCTGGTCTTAAGAGTCTTGTCCTAGGGTCAAACTTAGGCTCTGATACCAACTGTAACACCCCAGATTTTCGAAACTTTTGAAACTTATGTAAGGAAGGTAAAATCTCATTAAATCCCGAAACATAATATAAAGAGTACGGTGTGCTATGCCACACCTGAGCTAGAGAACTCAGGTGCACAGGCTAACTAACTAATATCCTCAACAAAGTAAATGCATAACCGTGGCACGCAGGCCGAAAGGGAAACTATCTACTTCTAGGCTCCACGATTCTAGCGCGCTCCAGTGTCTACTCTTCTGTGCCTGAAAGCCAAATATATCTGTTCAGCTAGAGATGCTGGTAACCCACTCCAACGCGTTGAAATACAATACATATAGATATATACATAGTTATACAAAAAAAACCATTTCGAAGCATGAAGATATATCCTAAGAGACTCTAGCTTTCAAAGCAGGGAATAGACTCAACAGATAGGGCTTAGCACAAACAACGGTCATAATCAAGCATATACAATTCATAAGCACAGGGAAACAGGCAAGGCAGATAAAGATAAGCACAGTTAATATCCATAACCCAACATATACGATTCCCGGCACCAATCCCAAAGTCACCTTCCGAGACACTCATAACAACAATTCATCCATATCTCATCACATAGCACACTTTGTTAGCGCCACAGGACCAATCGCATGCCCATACATGAGGGGTCGATCGCAACCGACCGATGAACCGCAGCTCATCATAGATTGATCGCAACCAAACAGTGGACCGCAGCCCAAGAGTATGTTATCTGACCGCAACCAGGAAATATAAACCGCAGCTCATGTAGAAGCGTTTGATCGCAACCAAATGGTGGACCGCAACCCTATATAATATTTATATACCTGACCGATCGCAACCGGCCTAGTTAACAGTCAGTATGGTTCTCAACCCATCCAACTGCCCGTATAACCAATTTGATCGCAACCAAATTGGGGTATCATGCACACATAACACATAGCAAGCACATGCAAGCCACATTAACACATTGGGAAGGGGGAGAAAACGTATAACAAAACCTATGCGTGATCCTTCACATACTAAGAATAATCCTAAGGGGTTCATACTTCTTTCACCTAGGTCAACGGGATACCAATTCAACTAGCATGCAACATATAAGACTCATACAACCTACGAACGGTACCCGAAATATCAAACTAGACATAGGCACGATAGACGGAGTCCGTTGGGACACCACGGGGGTCGGGGGAACATCAAACGGGGAAGCCGGAAACCCGAGGTAGGGTATTTTCCAGCGGGTAGCCTGTGGGTGAGGGTTTACCCGCCGGCTGCCCGCCGGTAGCGTGACTCCGGGTAGCTGCCCGCCCGTCGGCTGCCTGCTGCCGGCGTTGCCCAAATAGCCCGCGGGTAGGTGGCGGGTCCCCTACCCCCACCTACCCCCCCATTGACTCTTTTTCACCAAAAACGCCCCGAGAACCTTTGTGGAACCCGTAATCATGCTTAGACACTTTCAAACGCAATTGATAACACACGTAGACAATTAACGGATCAAAATCAAGAAACATACGGCACATAACCTATCATGCTTTTCTAAACATAAACAACACCCAAACATACAAATTCCCACCCGATCTACCAAGAATAATGTCATACGAATTCCACGATATAACCCAGGGTTCTAATTATTTTTAAATCAACAAGAACACAATTCATCTTCTAATATCACGATTCCGTAGGAATATCATATAAACATCAAGAACATCATATAATCATCAAGAACATCAAGAACACCATATAATCATCAAGAACCTCTTATCATCAAGATTACCCATGGAATCATAGCACCAAATATCAAGGTCATTATAACGAATCATCAACACACAAGGATATGGGGGAAATCCTAAGAGGGGAATCATAGCTATGAAAATAGGTTTTGTTGAGACATGGGTTACCTTTTAGCCTTAATTAATTCCATGGCTATGAAGGGTCTTTCTTGAAGCTTTCTTCTTTCTTGATTTCTCCTAGGGGAATTCTTGGAACTTCTTGTGTGGTGAGGGATTATTGTGGTGGGGGGTTTTAGGTGCCTTTTAAGTCCCCTATTTATATATTTAGGAGTCCTAATTAGAAACTAATATTATAGGCTTGCTAATTCTATTCCTTTTAGGGCTAGGGGTTGAGTTTTAGGGGTGAGGGCCCACGGACCATGGTGGGCCTTTTCCCTAATTAATATTGTAATTTAATTCTTTGTTTGGATAATTGGTAAAATGATTAATTGGTTTTAGGGGTCGGAACACGGGGTGTTACACTAATGGCCGAACAACCATCAACCTCCAGGTCAGTAGAAAATAATGTTGATTTTATGATTGACGAACAGTTTGCTCTTTTTGTTAAAAGGTTCAAAAGGTTTATGCGAAAAGGAGACAACAAAAATTCTGCTCGTGGAAAATTTGTTTCTCGCATAACACAAGAAGAAAAAGTCGAAGGAAACAACAATCTGTGCTACAATTGCCGCAAACCCGGACATTTTAAAATAAATTGTCCAATCCGATCGTTAGCAAGTATCAAGGCAAAAATGTTGAATCTACGCCGAACAAATCTGAAAGCAAAAGGTTCAAGCGCGACAAAAGAAAAGCTCTCGTTAGCAACGAACCAAATGAAAATGATGATTCTGAGGATTCATCATCAAGCGATGAAAGTTCATGTTCTGATGATGATACGGCGCTAGTATGCAAGTCAATTGAGTTGAGTTCTAGTGAAGATTGCTTTATGGCACTCGGAGCAGAGGAAGAAGAGGTAACATCTAATTCTTTCAATTCTGTTAATTCTTCTTTTTCTCGTGAATCAATTGACAATCTAATGCAAGAATGTCAAGAGATTATGCTCACACATCCTCAACTCAAGATGCGCAATAATGTTCTAATTCTTGAAAAAGAAGAAATGAATAAAAAATTGCAAGATGCTTTACTTGAAGTGAGTAAGTTGAAGAGTGAAAATATTCACCTTCAAGAAGAGTGTAAAGCAAGAGAGGTTAGAGAACATAACATTCGGGCAACCATTGCTACGTTCACTAATTCGTCTAAAATAATAGATAAAATGGTGAGCATGCAAAAGCCATCAGGAGATAGAACCGGAATCGGTTATGACTCCACATGTTCTCTAACCCCTCAAAATCTGACTAATTCTACTACTACTTTAAATAATAAAGTTCAAGTGGTAAAATTTGTTAAAAGTCAGAATAGCACGATGAGACAAGGACTTGGCTATCAAACAAAAGCAAAGTTGAATGTTGAAAGGCCGAAACAATTCAATTATACGGCAAAGCAACAAAAATTCTTCAAGCAAAGATATGCCAAAGAGTCAAGTGCAAAAAGATTTCATAGAAAAGAGGGAAGCTTTTCTAGAAATAAAATTGGGAGATTTTATCCCACTCAAAAGGATTGGTTGTGTAATAGATGTAATGCTTTTTACAGACCAAAGCAACCATTCTCTACCCAAGTGCCAAAGTATAAAAATGTTTTTCAAAATCTGGCGCTAAAAATATTTTCTAAAGTGAGTTATGATTATCGTGTCTCAAATGGTTACAAATCGCCTCATCTTAATTCAATAAGATCTAGGTGGGTTTGGTTACCAAAAATCACTAACAGTAAAGGACCCAAGCAAGTATGGGTACCTAAAGTTAATTAATCTTTTTTGCAGGATGTTTGGTACATCGATAGTGGTTGCTCACGCCACATGACTAGAAATAAATCATATCTAGTGAATTTCAAAGAAATCGATGGACCAAAAATTATATTCGGTAGAAATCAAAATTATGGAATTACAAAAGGAGTTGGCACGATCAAGAAAAATGGATTAAAGATTGCAGATGTTTCTTTCGTTGAAGGCTTAAAATTCAATTTGTTGAACACTAGTTAATTTTGTGATAAAGGCTATCTTGTAGAATTTTCTAAAGATAATTGCCTAATCAAAAATGAGCTCACAAATGAGATTGTTCTATCTGGAAAAAGGCGAAAGAACATATATGTTGTTGATTGGAGTACAAGCAAAGATTCAGTGTGCTAAATGGCCAGAAATTCAAATGAAGCTAATTGGGAATGGCACAGAAAGCTCAACCACTTAAACTTCAAGACTATCAATCAACTTACAAAGAAGAATCTAGTTGAAGGCTTGTCAGATATTATCTTCAAGAAGGACCAAGTGTGTGATGCATGCCAACGCGGAAAGCAAATCAAATCATCATTCAAATCAAAGACACACGAGTCAACATCAAGACCGCTAAGCTTACTACATATGGACTTATTTGGACCGGTTGATCCAATAAGTGTAAGTGGTAAGAAATATACTCTTGTTGTTGTTGATGATTTTTCTAGGTACACTTGGACCGTGTTTCTCAAGAAGAAAAATGAAGTTGAGCAAGTTCTACCGAAGCTGCTGAAGCAACTACCAAATGAGAGAGAATTGCAAATATAAAAAATATGAACGGATCATGGAACCGAGTTTCTAAGGTATTCGACTACCAACAAGGCGTTTAGAGTTTTGAATAAAAGATCAATGTTGGTTGAAGAATCCATACACGTGGTATTTGATGAAAAATCACAGATAAAAAATGACGCTCTGGGCGAAGAATTCGAACAAAATGGTAACAAGTGTCATATTGATTTTTGTGATACTAATGATACGTGTGAAGATGATGTTTTGCAGGGAATGGATGAGTTGGAAATTAATTCTCTAGAAAATCCCATCCCTCATCCAGAAGAAGTTGGAAATTCTTTTAACAATAATTTTGGAGGTGAAGCCGCACGTGAGAATGAGAATGCAGTACGGGTTGGAGATCCAGTTAGTGATCAAGTTGCATGTGAAGTTGGTGATCAATTTCAAGAAGAATTAATTAAGGAAATTCCAACCAACACTGCCAGTTCACAACAAATGGATCCACCCAGTACCATGCACCCATTTCAACCAGATTTAAGATGGCTCAAAAATCATCCTCCAGAATTAATTATTGGGAATATTCATGAAGGCATGAAAACAAGATCATCTACCATGGAAGCATTGTTCACGTGTTATCTATCTCAAATTGAACCAAAAGAAGTTGACGATGCTCTTAATGATCCAGATTGGATAAATGCTATGCAAGAAGAGCTCGATTAATTCAAAAGAAATGATGTTTAGGAACTTGTTCCAAGACCGGCGAACCACAATGTTGTAGGAACCAAATGGGTCTTCCAGAACAAAGCAAACGAAGAAGGCGTGATTGTTAGGAATAAAGCAAGGCTCGTTGCAAAAGGATACTCTCAAGAAGAAGGAATAGATTTTGATGAAACTTTTGCACCGGTGGCCCGACTTGAAGCAATCAGAATTTTCCTAGCCTACGCCGCGCATAAAGATTTCACTGTTTATCAAATGGACGTGAAAAGTGCATTCTTGAATGGTCTACTCGAAGAAGAAGTTTATGTCGAACAACCCCCAGGTTTTGAGGTAAAAGGCGAAGGTGATAAAGTCTACAAACTTAAAAAGGCATTGTATGGGTTGAAACAAGCACCTAGAGCTTGGTATGATACTTTGTCAATGTTCTTGATAAGCTGTGGATTCACCAAAGGCCTTGTTGACAAAACTTTATTTAGAATTCAAGATGGTGATCATATTTTATTAGTGCAAATATATGTTGATGATATTATTTTTGGAAGCACTAACAATTCTTTGTGTGAGAAATTTTCGAAGCTTATGCAGAATACATTCGAAATGAGCATGATGGGTGAATTGAATTACTTCTTGGGCTTACAAGTCAAACAACTGAAAGAAGGATTATTCATCAATCAAGCAAAGTACACCCACGACTTGATAAAGAAGTTTGACCTTGATAGAAAATCATCGATCAAAATTCCAATGAGCACATCAATAAGGTTAGACAAAGATGAAGATGGAAAGGATGTCGATCAAACAAAATATAGAGGAATGATTGGTTCTTTTTTATATCTTACTACAAGCAGGCCGGACATTTCTTATGCTGTGGGAGTGTGTGCAAGATTCCAAGCAAATCCAAAAGAAAGCCACCTCACCGCAACAAAGAAGATCATACGATATCTGAAAGGCACAATCAATGTTGGATTGTGGTATCCAAAAGGTACAGATTTTACTCTAACGGGTTTTTCAGATGCGGATTTTGCAAGTTGCAAAATAGACAGAAAAAGCACTTCCGGGACATGCCAGTTCTTGGGGGGAAGGCTTGTTTCTTGGTTCAGCAAAAAGCAAAATTTCATCGCAACTAGTACCGCCGAGGCCGAATATATTGCTGCATGAAGTTGTTGTGCGCAAATTTTGTGGATGAAGCAACAATTGAAGGATTACGGAGTAAATTGTGATGACGTTAGTATTTTTTTGTGATAATACTAGTGCAATCTCTATCACTCACAATTCGGTGCTTCACTCAAGAACCAAACATATCGACATTCGACATCACTTCATAAGGGATCACGTTGAAAAGAAAAAATCTGAAGATCGAATATATCCCTACGGAAAACCAAGTTGCTGATATTCTCACGAAGCCTTTATGCGAAACGAGATTTTCTACCTTAAGGCACGAGTTGGGAATGATCGAAATGAGCTAAGTATCACTGGACTTAATCTCTCAATTTAAATTGATACTTGTGCTCAAAATAAATTGTTTTACGTGAATAAATTGTTTTATGTTTTATATGCATGTTTTTATTCGAAATTTTTGTGTAATAAAATTGCAATGTGTTAGGAATTTATTTGTGTATTTGCATGTGTTATTTAACGTGTAATCATATGCCATGCAAATTAATTTGATAAAATGTGCAATTCGTGATTTATTTGACAATCTGTTTAAAATTGCATGTTTCAATGTGTTATTTAGTCTACAAGTATTTGTTCATGTTTGTATAATTTAAATAATTTATTTGCATGAACAATTTGTTTTAAAAATCTAATTTAATGTGTTTATTGCATTATATATGTGTTATGTGCATAATGTGATTTATGTGATATAATTTGCAATAAAATGTTTTAGAAGCCTGAGCTAAAAGTTAATTTATTTGTTAGTTTCTAAAATATTTTGGAATCTGATTTGCATGTAAAATTTATATAAAGTTGTTTCTAAATATTAATTTGGAATATGTGTGTTAATTTTGTTAGTTTCCAAAATTTGTTTGTTTTGATTGGAAATTACCGTGTATATGATTAATATATATTGGTATGTGTGGTTAATTGTTTGTGGAGTAATTTATGCTACTAACGAGATGTTTGAGTATGATTATGTTTGTGGTACACGATTTTGAGAAGAAAATCAGGAGATAAAGGAAGAAAATCAGAGTTTAATTAGGCATCAAACCTCCAACCATAAACTACTTCTACCCTTTCTAAACCTCCACCCAACCTAAACCTCCACCCATAATCCTCTCCCAAATCAAAATCCTTCCCAAACAGATTTACCCTCTCTTTCAATCGACACCCGCATCTCGCCTGTCAGAAAAATCACCCCATTAATCGATCCCCATAAACAAATCTCAAGGAGATCAGAACCCAAATCCTTCCTAAGTGTCTCTTCAAATCTCCACCCTCTACACCTTACGTGCATTGGGAATTTCTAAAGAGGTGTGAGCATTAAATGCTCTTGTCTGCTAATGATGATATTTTCTCTTTCCTCGTAACACCATCTATCAGATGACTCATCTACCCTAAACTCACCCAATCGACACACCTCAACCAAAGGGTACAATTGAGAAGTCTCATCTCTCTCTCTTAAATTCGAAAAACCCCTTCGAGTCATCCTCCTCATATAAACCCCTCACTTATCTCTCAAAAACTCTTTCAGACTTTCAGAATATCAGAAAACTCTCTCTTAAAAATTATCCTTCTTCTCAAAACCAATCTGATCATCACGGCTCAATCTGGAAGAAAGCAAATTGATCCTATTCTAGCCCTCTCACAACAAGTGACTAATGGGATGGTACTCAACCCTGAGTTTTTCAAACTAGGTTCTACCAACAAGGACACGGCCGTGAAAATTCTTCAAGCTCTAAAAGACTGCGGACTGTTTGATTTCTTCACCTACAACTACTTCGGAACCTTTGAAGAAGATGTAGCCGAATTTTATCTACACGCAGTCATGAAAAAAGATTCAATTAAATCCAGAGTTGGAGGATCAGAAGTTTCGATCACTGAGAATGACATACACAAGTGCTTCAGTTTTCCTGAATCTCAGATAATGCCAGAATCTCACAGCTATGTTGTTCAAAATTTTTGGAATGAGATTCGTGGTCCTACGGCTCCAATCTTCTATGATGTATCCGCTCATAAGAACTTGTTTAAGTTTGAATATGAGATGTTGTTGGACATGATTTACAAGATTCTTGAACACAAACTGGGAAGTACTGAAGATTTGACTGCATCAACAGTATGCTTAATGGACGGCATTATGAAAGGAATAAAATTCAAATGGGCAAAATTTATCTACAGGAAGATGGTTATATTTGTGCATGCTGCCAAACCAATGAAGAAACCTGCTGTGGTGGATCGTTTCTATTAGAATGTTGGATATGGTCTCATCATTGGAGAACTGCTAAGGAAGAAGACAATTCCAATGAGAAAGCACAAAAATATTGGAATCTACAGAGTACTCTTCAGAAAATTCAGCCCTAATTTTGGGAAAAGATCAAGCCAGAGAAAAGGACAAGAAGGTGGGAGTTCTACAAGTTCAAAGACACCTCAAAGCTTAAGAATGAGAAGCAGCAAAGCAATCTCAGCCTCAAGTAATCAAATTGGATTAAGTAATCGGTCTGGAAGAGATCAAGAAGCCATCAGTACGACTATGACTGTTGTTCCACTCAAATATGCCGAACCAAACATGTAGGCCGAAGGAGTTGACGATACAACAAGAATGGAATTTGCAGGAGTTGATGTGCAAGTTTCTAATGATCTACAACGAAGGCTCTCGAGTCAATCTGCAGCCGAAGGAAGTGCATGACCTATAGTTTTTAACTCAGCTCTCATTCAAGATGATCCGGAGCTGCTAAGAGAATTAATAATGGTGCAAACTTGAAGAGAATGGAAACTTGAAAGATATCATTCTTTCATGTCAAAAATCACCCCAGATTTGATATGGAGTGAAGATTTTTCTTTGGAATGGTGCGGAACGAACGTGATGCTAGATGCACTCAACATGGATTTAAATCAAGTCTATCACATGAAGCTACACGAAAAGGCAACCAGACAGAAAGGAAAAGCACCAATAAAAGGAGGAAGTACGGCTCAAGACCGTATAGCCGAACAAGAAAGACATAATAAAATTTCACTTCAGTTAGTGTGACACACCAAAAATCCACACTCCAAACCATGAATTAATTGAGTAATTACTTCTATTTCTTTTGAAGAATTGATTCCTAAAATCTTGATTTTTTGATACTCAAGGACTAGTATTTGACTAGTCAATCTTTAAGTGGCGTTGTACCTTGTGCTTTGAGAGGAGTTCCCTGGATCCTTACACTTTCTAAGAGTTAGTAAGGGTATCCTTGTCTTTTCACCAAGAGCTAGTTTTGTAACCTAAACCTAGAAGACTTCTTCATTTTTCATCCCTTACATTTCCTAGAAAATATCTCTACCTTCTCTCTAGAATAGAAGAGTAGCTTGTTCTTCAAGCCAAAAGAAGCCATTGTCAAGATCCCAAGTTTTGCTTCCAAGATTCAATCTTTCCTCTATTTTGGCATCTAGAAGGGTAAGATCTAAGCTTGTCTAGTCTTTTTGGTTCCATCTTGGTTGTCTTTTTCTTAAAGGTTGGATCTTTATGATCTTTTGGTTTGATCTTGAAGTGGGTTTGGCTAGTGAGCTTAGTGGAGAGCTTGTTGTGGTGTAAGAAGAGTCTTTTGGTCTTCAAGAGGTAACCCATGCTCTACAAAACCTATTTTGCTTACCTATATATGATTTCTTGGCTTCTACTTGTGTTTTGCTATGAAATGTGAAAGTTTATGCATTTATCTTGTGATATTGCATATCTAGAGCTTGTGTTTAGGATTCCTTTGTGCAATTGCTTGGCATTTTCCTTGGTTCAAGTCATTTTTGTTGTGTTTGGTGAGATTTGGCATGTTTTGGACTTGAATTTGTGCTTGGAGAAGAAAATCCCCGAAGGGATTTGTTGTGGAACAGGAGTGTTCCCGCAGGCGGAACGGCGGGCGGGGCACCACCCGCCGGCCTACCCGCAGGTACATAGCCTGTGGGAATATGTTCCTGCGGGCGGAACCACGGGTGGGGCACTACCCGTGGGTCCACCCGCGGGTACATGGTTGGTGTTGTGATGGTATTTGTTCTCCGTGATTTGTTTGTCTCGGTCTTTGATCTTTTGGCCTCCCGATGTTCTTTTGTGGAACTATTTGAGCGTCTTCTTGATGTTTCGTAGGTCTAGAGCTTTATGGTAGGTATCCATGTAGGATCTTTGGTGTTGTGAATCGTGCTAAGTGTTCAACATTGTGTTTCGTTGAACCGTGTGGTGTCTTGTGTGTTCCTCGGAACTATCTTGAGTTTTCCCGTTGTTGAGCTTGCTAGTTATTATCTTAATGCTAGCGTCGTTGTTGTCGATGGGTGGTGACCCGTCTCTTGATTGAGTATGTTTCCTACCTCTTTTGCAATCCGTTGCTTGTTTCGTGTGAGTGGTGGTGCGTGTGTGGCTTTACCTGGATTGCACGATTAGTGGTATGGGACGCTAGTCACCAAGGTATTGCAGCGGTCCTCGTGGTGGCCGTGACGTGATTATGGAGTTGTGGTTGAGTCCACGTGTTTGGGGGATAACATTGTGTTATCCGGGCATGTGTTGCCGTGAATTGGTGGGATTTCGTTGGTGGTTATAGGTGGGGGACGACGGTCCCGGCGGAATAAGGTTGGACTTGGCTGTACAGGGGTTTTCTGGAGGTAATGGTTGGCTTTGAAGGTACAAGGTTAGGGGTAGCCATAAGGTTGGAACAGGGCATAAGGAAGGCATATCAACTCGTGATGTGTGATGTCACGAGGGCTTGTGAAGCCGTTGTTGTGTGATCTTCTCTCGTGACGTGTGTAGTCACGGAGTCTTGTGGTGTTTTGGCATGTGTTGCCGTTGGGTGAGTCTTTATCCTTGTGTGTGGTTAACCTTTGTGGTTGGGACGTGTTCCCGGTGTTATCCTTGTGAGTGGTGAGTCTTGTGTTGTCTTTTGATCTTGGCTTTTGACTTATATATATGTATTCCGTTTCGAAAATGGTTTTTATATCTTATATCTACCTATTTATGATACTTAACGGTATTGGTGGCTTACCAGCATCTTTCGCTGACCAGGCGTCGCCCCGATGTTTATCTTTGTATCTTTCAGGTGATGCGTAGTCGAGAGTGATGTCTAGAGCCGGTAGCTTAGCACCTGTATCTTTAGACAGTGTTTTTTTTTTAGGCCTGTGTGCCAATGTCTTTAGATTGTTCTAGTTTGTTGTTTTTGGGATAGTGATACACTTGCAGATTGTCGCCGTAGCGTATGTCAAGTGTGGTATACGTGGCATAACACCCCGTTTTGGATTCCTTTTATCCAGTTATCTTTCTATCTTCCGCTGTGCTAGTGTTTTGTTGTTAATCTGCATGTGTTAAGACTTATTTTTAGGTCTTGTTGTTTTGGGGGTGTTATAGTTAGTATCAGAGCCTAGGTTTGAACCTTGGTTTAGAGCCTAGGAAGAGTTGAGTCTAGACTTTCTAAGTGTTTAAGTGTGTTTTGAGACCTCTAAGCGACCTTAAGATGCTAAGTGTTAAGCTTAGGACTGTAGGTTGCGCGGTGAGATGTGTGTTTTTTCTGTCTTGCTTGCTTGCTTTTTGTGGTAACCTTGTTGTAGCAGAAGTGCGATGCCTCCTCGTCCTCGTGCCCGCTCCCCAGAGACCCCGACCAACGAGCAGCTCGCCCAGAATCTCCATCAGTTGACGCAGACGATGCAGTCTCTTAGTGAAGCTTTGTTGAACAACAATCAAGCTGCGCCGCCTCTGCCTCCGGTTGGGCACCGCAATGTGGGTCGTTTAGTGTCTGGGCATCGGCCGCCTTCCTTTGCTGGTGAAGAAGACCCTGTAGTCCTTGAAGAGTGGCTACGGGTGTTTGATAAGTTTTTTTTTACCGTGGTGGGTTGTCCCGAAGAGAGGAGAGTAAAACTGGCAACGTTCTACTTCTGCCAAGAAGCTAATCTGTGGTGGGTTCATGAGAGTCCGGCCTTTCTTGAAGAGCCTGGGTTTGATTAGGCCGCGCTCAAGGACAGGATGCGCGAAAGGTTCTACCCAGCGCATGTGCGAGCCGACATGTTTGATGAGTTCCTTCATCTGCAGCAAAGACCCCTATCTGTGGTGGAGTACCACAAGAAGTTTTTAGAGCTGGCGCGCTTCGCGAGGGTGTTGGTGCCTACAGAGCTTGCCAAAGTTGAGCGTTTCGTTGCCGGTCTGAATTATGAGGCACGAAAAGCGTTGACGGTGAGTAGACCCAATTCCCTCAAGGATGCGTATCTGTGTGCCGCGGATCTGTTTCGTGTTCAGCAGCTTCAGAAGAGTTCGCTTGAGTTGGCTAGGAAGAGAGTTGAGAGTGGTGGTTCTTTTGCTTTCAAGAAGCCCCGACCAAGTTTTCCGGCTAGAGTTATGTCATCTTCTTCTCAAGGACCAGTTAGGATGGAGCCTTCGGTTCAAGCTAAGTCGGTTGGTTGTCGCAAGTGTAGGAAGGTGCATCCGGGTCAAGTTTGCTCTGGCCAGGCGTTTAAGTGTTTTCGCTGTGGGGTTGTTGGTCATAGAGTTGCTCAGAGAGCGTTGCCGCCACCCCCGGGAGTCGGAGGAGCACCAGGATGGAGTTCGAGTCGTGGAGCTATTGGAGCTAGGCCGCCGGGGAGAGTTTTCGTGATGGCACGTTCGCAGGCGGAGTCGGAGGGTCTGGTGGAGGAGGAGTTAGCAGGTAACCCTTGTTTTGAGCCTATCCTTGTGTTCCCGAGAGCTTTGTGTTCTTTGTTGCCTTGGGTGCTATCTTGTGTTTTGTAGTTGTCTTTGTGTTCTTTGTTGCCTTGGGTGCTATCTTGTGTTTCGTAGTTGTCTTTGTTTGGTAATCCTTGGCTTGTTTCCCTTACTTGTTTTTCGTTGGATGCTTAGTATAGACTCTTTTCTTGCTAAGTGTTTTCTTTAGTTGGCATCTTGTTTGTGGTAGCCATCTATCCTTGAGTTATCTTGTGCTTAGCCCAATTCTTTCACGACTTGGTTGTTTTTACAACAATTCCTTGAGCTTTTCCCTAAATTTTCCAAGTATTCTTTGATTTGGAAAATAGCAATCCCTACCAAAATCTTTCCTAGTGTAGCCTAAAAGTTGAGCCTAATGTTTCTTTATAGCCTTTGAGTTTCAAACCCTAGCTAATTTCTTTTCTACCCAACCTCTGAACCACTTAAGCCAATTATCTTTCTTGGAACTTAACCCATTTTAATTCTTTCTAAACCTTAAATCCCACTTTGTTCAAAATCCCCAAATTTAATCATCTTTTTCCCCAATCTAACCCAAATCCCTAATTTCTGTCACCAAAATTCTCTTCTTCTTTTTCCTTCTCCCTACCCGTGAGCTACCCGAAGCCACCCCACCCCGTAGCTCCTTCGCAACCCACCACCACCAACCTGCCCGTCGTCGTTCGCCGCCGCCTTGCCGCCGGAGCCTCGCCGTCCCGTCGCCGTCCTGCTGTGTGTCGTGCCGCCGAGCAGCCGCGATAGAGAGAGAGAGCTCGAGAGAGAGAGAGAGAGAGCAGCGAGAGAGGGAGAGCCGCGAGAGTGTGGTAGAAGAAGAAGATGTTGTGGGCTTTGTTTGTTGAGCTTTGGATCATCTTTCACCATGCCTAGAAGGTCAAGTTTAGCAAGAAAAGCGGAATGGGTGGATGCCCACTACCTTGTGCTTGAAGGTAAAGCTTTTGACCCGGAATCTTTTTCAAGTTCCTTGTTGGATTTGCTTAAGTTTCAAGGTTTGCTAGATGGTTTTCTCCCCATAAGGGCCGAGACTTACCCGAGTTTGGTGAAAGAGTTTTACCATCACATGGTTGTGACGAAGAAAGATGAAAGGCTTGAGATAACCTCTAAGGTGAGAGGTCTGAAGGTTGTGTTGTCTAAGAAGAGGTTAGCTCAGTTGTTGAGTTTGTCCGCTACCGGAGTGGCTCAGTACAGTGGCCATTCTTGGATTAGTACGGATACCATGGGGTACCGTGACTATTTGACCTATCTGTTTGGCCGTACAAGTGGTTTCACTCAAACTTCGAGGCCGGAAAGGAAGTGGTTGTCTGCGGAACAAAGGATCTTGGTTATGTTGGTGTCAGATTGTTTGTTGCCTAACAACAACAAGAGCAGTTTGTTGGGTAAGTTGGAATGTACCTTTGCTTTCTGTTTGAAGAATATGGTTAAGTTCAATCTGCCTGCTTTGATGATGCAACACATGGTGTTTTGCCGGGATCACAACCGGAAGAGTTTGCCGTATGGCATGGTGCTAAGTTGGATCTTAGTTATGAAAGGTGATAGTGTGGATGGTTGTCCCTCGAAGGCTGTGGGAAAGATGGTGTTGGATACCGCCAATCTTCGGAGTTGTAATCTGTTTCAGTTGGATAGTGGTGAGTACATCACGCTTGAAGAGGTTGCTAGGAAAGCACCTGTTGAGAGCGCAGAGTTAGCTGCTGGGCTTGAGATTCATGCCAGGAAGTAAAGCCTTGCAGTCCAGAGTTTGGGTGGTGACGAAGAAGTTGAGGAGGAAGCAGATCAGGAAGAAGAGGAAGGAGCACCGGAGACCGCTGAAGCTGAAGTAAGTGAATTAGACGGTGAGGAACGCCATAGAAGCAAAGAAGTTCGCACCAAGAGAGGGCAGGATGTCGCCTCTTTGCTTCATCAGCAGAACAGTTTGATCGCCGAAGGTTTTGCGTTTGAGGTCGCAGTTTGCCGCAGTGCATCAGAGGCTGGATCGGTTTGAAGCTAGTTCTAGCCACAGAGTTGAAGCCGAAGAAGAAGAGTCTGAAGAGGCCGAAGAGTCTGAGAGTGAGGAGTTCTAGTGGTGTTGTGGTAACCCCGTTCGCTTTTTCCTTGTTGTTTCTTAGCTGTTGTAGCTTGGTGTTTGGTTGTTGTGTGCTTTGTGTTCTTGCTTGTTTTGTTTGTTGCCTTGTTGTTTAGCTAGTGTGTTAGTTGGTGTTTGGGTTAGTAGTTTAGTTCTTGGTTGTAGTCTAGAATTTGGTTGTCGTGTTGAGGTTAGAGTTCTTGATGCCCAATCTATCCGTTTGTTGACCTCTTGCCAATTCTTGAATTCGTAATGTCTTTCTCTTTGCCTTGGAACCTTGTGAGAACTTTTGGAGTTTTCGACCAAAAGGGATATTCTTGGACATCTTGTCACAATTTTGTTTCCTTGTTACCTTTCGTTCTTAATTCGTTGTACCTAAGTTTCGGGGACGAAACTTCTTTGAAGGGGGAGAGGATGTGACACCCCAAAAATCCACACTCCAAACCATGAATTAATTGAGTAATTAATTATATTTCTTTTGAGGAATTGATTCCTAAAATCCTGATTTTTTGATACTCAAGGACTAGTATTTGACTAGTCAATCTTTAAGTGGCGTTGTACCTTGAGTTTTGAGAGGAGTTCCCTTGTTCCTTACACTTTCTAAGAGTTAGTAAGGGTATCCTTGTCTTTTCACCAAGAGCTAGTTTTGTAACCTAAACCTAGAAGACTTCTTCATTTTTCATCCCTTACATTTCATCCCTTGATATTTCGTAGGTCTAGAGCTTTATGGTAGGTATCCATGTAGGATCTTTGGTGTTGTGAATCGTGCTAAGTGTTCAACATTGTGTTTCATTGAACCTTGTGGTGTCTTGTGTGTTCCTCGGAACTATCTTGAGTTTCCCCGTTGTTGAGCTTGCTAGTTATTATCTTAATGCTAGCGTCGTTGTTGTCGATGGGTGGTGACCCGTCTCTTGATTGGGTATGTTTCCTACCTCTTTTGCAATCTGTTGCTTGTCTCGTGTGAGTGGTTGTGCGTGTGTGGCTTTACCTGGATATCACGATTAGTGGTATGGGACGCTAGTCACCAAGGTATTGCAGCGGTCCTCGTGGTGGTCGTGACGTGATTATGGAGTTGTGGCTGAGTCCACATGTTTGGGGGATAACATTGTTTTATCCGGGCATGTGTTGCCGTGAATTGGTGGGTTTTCGTTGGTGGTTATAGGTGGGGGACGACGGTCCCGGCGGAATAAGGTTGGACTTGGCTGTACAGGGGTTTTCTGGAAGTAATGGTTGGCTTTGAAGGTACAAGGTTGGGGGTAGCCATAAGGTTGGAACAGGGCAAAAGGAAGGCATATCAACTCGTGATGTGTGATGTCACGAGGGCTTGTGAAGCCGTTGTTGTGTGATCTTCTCTCGTGACGTGTGTAGTTACGGAGTCTTGTATTGTTTTGGCATGTGTTGCCGTTGGGTGAGTCTTTATCCTTGTGTGTGGTTAACCTTTGTGGTTGGGACGTGTTCCCGGTGTTATCCTTGTGAGTGGTGAGTCTTGTGTTGTCTTCTGATCTTGGCTTTTGACTTATATATATGTATTCCGTTTCGAAAATGGTTTTTATATCTTATATCTACCTATTTATGATACTTAACGGTATTGGTGGGTTACCAGCATCTTTCACTGACCGGGCGTCGCCCCGATGTTTAACTTTGTATCTTTCAGGTGATGCATAGTCGAGCGCGATGTCTAGAGCCGGTAGCTTAGCACCTGTATCTTTAGACAGTGTTTTTTTTTTTAAGCCTGTGTGCCAATGTCTTTAGATTGTTCTAGTTTGTTGGTTTTGGGATAGTGATACACTTGCAGATTGTCGCCGTAGCGTATGCCAAGTGTGGTATACGTGGCATAACACCCCGTTTTGGATTCCTTTTATCCAGTTATCTTTCTATCTTCCGCTGTGCTAGTGTTTTGTTGTTAATCTGCATGTGTTAAGACTTGTTTTTAGGTCTTGTTGTTTTGGGGGTGTTACAGTTAGCTCTACAAAGGTCAGTCTATGACACACATCATTATCCAGGTAATACATCTCTTGTGGATAATGAAATTTTTTGATGAAAGAACTGAAGGGACGGCACTCATTGATGTTCCAATCATGAGCACTGAAAATCATCTGGACATACCTGTGAAAGTCCATGATGCTTCTTTATTGATATCTGATTTGACCCCCACAACAATTAATGTGAATCTGGAATGCAATGAACAACTTGTGGGATCTAATGAAGCTGAAGTGTCAGTACGAGAAGAATTAAGAGGAGAAGTGTCAGAAGAAAGAAGAAGAGATATACCAGTGGAAGTTGCAGTAGAAGTTGCTACTGAAGGTAGATAACAAATTACAGAGAATTTATCTAGTGTATTGCCAGTACACCATACCGAGTCTACCATGTCTATCATGGACCCTGTTCTAGAAAATGAAGATCTATTTGCAGACAACTATACAAGTATAGAAGTCTTAGAAGAAGAGATTGGTGATCTCAATCAAGAGGCCGAATCACCTGAAGAAGAAGAAAGGATGCAACTCATTGATACACCCGTTCTTACAGATCCGATAACGAGTCCATTCGGATCCCCTCAAAATTTTGTACAGACAAATGATCAAGAAGATGGCATTTTTACATCCTTATTTGCCAAAGTTGCCTAATCCGGTGATGTTATTTGTCAAACCATTGGAGAAAAGTTGGTCGAACAAAATCAAAAGATGGATCAACAACACACGGATACACAAGTCAATCTGAAGGAATTAATGGAGCATCAAAATATTTTGAAGACTCAGATTGACAAAGCAGAAAGGATCTTGAAAGGGGAATTGACAAAAGGCTGACTTGAAGTGATTCAACTGATGAAGAAGGAACGTGAAGCCGCTAAAAAGATTAACAATGAACGCCACTTACGACAAGTCAAGGCGATTCAAGATCAAGAAAGCCGAATCAACAAACTTGAAGTTGAGCTCACAATTGCAACAAACAAGCTGGAAAATGTACAAACTGTTTCTATTGAAACACACAATAGTGTTGAAGCTGTGAAGGCAAACCAAGACCGAGATTGTAAAACCCTTGCATTTTTGGTTGATAACGCCAAAAGGGGGGAAGAAATTCCCAGTCACTTGGCTTTGCAACAACAAGAATTTATTCTTGGAAGCCAACAACAGCCAGTAATATCGACCCAAGGTAGAGGTTGAAGCCGCGGACAATCCTCACAAGGACCATCTCAGATTGGTTTTGCTCAGTTCGCAAATCCTAGTCTTGGTACGAGTACATCGAAAGTTGCTGAAACTTGTGGCTGGTTTTATTGCTCTAAAGGTACCGCCACTCAGACAACAATATGGACTAAGGAAAATCTACCAAGCATGATCAAGAAATGGCCTGCAGCCGATCAAGCCCAATGGATATGGGAGAAGAATAAAGAAGAAGAAGGCAAAAGGAAAAGAACCGAGATGTGGTATGAACTAAGAGATTTCACCGGAAATATGGGCATGAATCTTGGAGAAGAAAGAAGCTTTGAAGAATGTGTCTTATGGTGGGAAGCCGGAGTTCTTCCGGGCAACAATATCAAAGAAGCTTTTGGATATTACATGGCCGGGCAACTTACAAAGAGATTTCAGAATGCAAAGTTCAAAGATGATTTCTTCAAGCTCAGAGAACATGTCAAGAAAATTTTGAAGAAAGACATGGGAGTGAAGAAACCCAGAAGGTAATCTGAAAAATTTCTTAAATTGATGTTTTCGCTATTTTCGAATCTCTGTTGCGTTTTTCTCTAAAATATTCGAAATATCTCAATAATAATTTCCTATGGTCTATTTTGAGTTTTATAAATTTATTTGTCTTTTGTAATTAGACCATCGTGAATTAAAAAGACAAGGAATGTCAAAACGCACATAAAAAATAAAAAAAATGATGTTGATCAAAAAAATTAAAAACACTAATACAAAATTGCAGATAGGCTACCATTGTAAAAGACAATAGGCGACCATTTTACAATGGTTGCCTATGAGAGGCTCGCGGAAAGCCATGGACTTTACGCGACTGTTTAAAAATGGTCGCGCATTGTCGGTAATACGCGACCGTTCTTGACAAAGACTGGTCGCGTATTGTTTTTTTTTTTTTATTCAAATGTAATACGCGACCATTCTTGGATAGGACCGGTCGCATATTGTTTTTTTTTTAAATCAGCTTTCCGCGACCATTCTTCAACAAAGAATGGTCGTAGATACTGTTTTAAAAAATTAAAATTAGTTTATTAGTTTTCCTAGTGAGTACTTTTTCTAATATTCCTAAAGCTTCATATGGGTATAATTTTGCAGGAAACCAAAAAAAAAAAAAAAACTTGATGATATAAAGACTAAAATTAGTGTAGAATTTCCAAAGGTCAAAGCTTTTCTAAAATATGCAGAATTTCACATGACATAGCAGACAAAGTAGTAATATATACCCAGACTTCAGCTAGAGACATGCAAAATCAAGAATTAACACCATTAGCATATGCAGGAAAAACAGAAACAATCTGGTTATTAATCAAGAATTAACACCATTAGCATGTCAATTTTGTTTAGACTAATATGCTCTTGATAAATTTTATTAAAACAGCTTCTTAATTAATAATTTTGAAATAATATTCTAATAAAACTTCTTAACAATCTTAAAAATGAATTACAATAAAGTTTAATGCCTACCTTTCTAAGAACTTTCTCAGGAATTATTCAACACACTTATAGCAAATTCATCTAGATTCTTAATTTGTATATGCCTGTCATTGATTTAATCAGTAAACTGATCCAATGAATAATATATTGGTTCTATTTGATAAATACAAGTACACATTGTCAGAAACAAGCTGGAGTAGTCTGAATAATATTTTATATTTCTATTATGTAATTTCTAATTTTCTATTATGCTTTTGTATAAAACTAATAAAAGCACACATTGACATTCCTGTAGTGCTTTTGGGAGCTTTCAAGAAATCAATATCTCATATTGTAGCCTAAATAGCCTATCTTCTTGAGCAATCTCCTCTTCCATAGAGTTGAGCTCCAATATGGCAATATTGTAGGATTACATTTTCTGTTTGCTGTTCTGCTGCTTACTAAAAGACAATTCTAAAATGCAATATATTTAGTCATGAGTTTTATTTTGTGATTGAATCACTATCTTACTGTTAGTGCAATGTTTGTTAATCACACATAGTTCCATGTCTAAAAAATGAAGAGAAGAAAAATAAATGACATAATTTCTTAATTATTTTAACTTAGACTACACAACATTAGTGAAAATTCTGTTAACCTACAATAGTTCCTAAATTTAAGTGGCCTGCAGATTGCAACTGCTAACTAAATAGTAAATACAACTCTCCTACCCTTCTGTCATTGTGTTTGGTAACAAACAAATAGAATAAGTTGCTAAGGGATATAGAAGAATAGGAATAGTCAATTCAGACATATACACATATATTACAACTTAGAACAGACTAGTAAATAGAAATGCATATAAAATATTGCTTTTTTGTCTGTAGAATCATAAAATTAATACTCGATCTGCAACTAACCAAGATGAGCTTTCACAAAATTATCACCATTTTCATTTTTCAAATCATAACAAGATACAACTATCACATTGATCACCAGTCTAGTTGAGCTGCAGAGTTCTAACAATTCTAGCAAAATCATGACCTATAATACTCAATAATATTAAAAATAATCATTTTTTTGCAACAAACAATCAATTTTGTAATACTAATCTCTTTCAATGCATATATAAGGTAATCAACATATAAATTAAACCTTTTCTAATAGAAATATGAGAATAAAAGATCATAAGATCATAAGAAAATCCAGGAAATATTAGTTTGGTATTGAAATAAAAATGATTTATAGAAAATTAACCAGTAGATTCACCAGACTACAACAAGCAATCAATTTTGTAATACTAATCTTTTTTAGATTACAATCTAGCAGTAACTTATAGAAATTCACCAGTAGAGCTTTACCATAAACACTCTTCTCTCCGAATCTCAATAACCGCCCAAGCATTTTTTGTCCAGTGCTTCACTCCCATCAAATACAACAATTATCAAACAATGGCGAATGGAGTGATTGTTTAAGAAGCAAATCCGCAGGGAAAAAAATAACAGAGGAATGGAGAATAATATAAAGGATTTCTAATTATCACAACAACAAATTCAATAAAGGAGCAAAGAGCGGAGAGTTTATAGACATGGAGTGAAGAGTGAAGAGTGAAGAAGGGATTAAATACCTTAAAGGAATCTATGGTGGCGTGGCAACAATTTCTTCTTCCTATGAATGAAGGTTTCAACGGCTGATGATTCCTCGTCTAGATCATTGGTGGCGTATCTTAGAGCATGGACTGGCATGCAAATAACAAGCTATTCCATTGGCAAATACAATGGCTAAGCAAACAAATCTAGGAAATAAAGTCATTAAATATTCAGCTTGTTCCTATGCAACATCAAACTTGTAGTTTTGGTCTAACAAAATATACCTCCACATAATACATAGGTTCCATAAGCCTTGGGGTAGCCATAAGGAAGGATGAGTAAGCCACCTGTCTTGCGGTTGGGATGATCTGGCCTGTTCAAGGTGCATTGGCTCAGCTGCAATCTTTGCATCAACTATTTTGAATTTGACACCTCTGATGGGCTCATCACAAAGGGGTCCTTCTCGAGCACCCCACTGAAACCTGTTAAAAATAATTTAGTCCCATTTCGAGGTAAGGGCCCAAATCATGAAATATGAAGAGGAAATAGTTTAGGCTACCCTTGTACAACAAAATCCTTAACATATTTAATAAGCTCTCGTCAACTTCACTTGAAAGGGTATCATCCAGCAAAATGTTAGGTCCCTATTAATGCATTTAACCATCAGCCAGCAACACAAACCTCATCATAAGTGAGATCACATCATATAAATATAATTAAAAGCAATTCCTTAGTGAAAGTGAAAGTTAAGCAATTCTAAGATTACATTACCTGCCTATCAAGTCCAAATGCCCAAATAAATCATGCGGCAAGCAGATCCCAGTCATACAATTTTTCTGAAAAAAGTCACCAAGTTTCTTTCGCGACCAATCTATACTCACAACACCATTTTCAATGTCCTCAGCAAGTCCTTTCTCTAGTGGTTTAGGAATCTACAGAATTCCAAGTGCAACAAGTGAAGTGGGAACTTAAGTTTTCAACAAGGCACCTCCAAAGACTGTTACATTTTACCTTCTATATAAGAGACTTATGAGCCTTTCTAGTGGAAGACATATATTGCACAGAAGCACTTTGCAATGGTTCTTGATCAAATCTTCTTCTGGCATATATCCTTCCTTTCTTTCATTACTATTTTACTCCTTCCAGTTTACCATAATTTTAGAATATATAAAACCCACCATATTCCTTCTCAGGTCTACATTCACCATAATCCAAGAGGAAAAGTAACTAATACAATAGATAATGGTCAATACAAGAGTAAAGAAGTCATTGAGAGAAGACAAAAATTGATAATAAGTGTAGCAAAAGGAAGGTGGGGAAAAGAGGGACATACAATTGAAGTGGGGAGAGAGAGGATAAACCAATACTTATGGGCGGATGACATATTTTGGTTTTCCTTCAGCATCTTGTTGTCCAATTGGTGCTCAACAATGTATCAATGCGTCCATCATACAGTTTTTTTCTGTTAAGATTGAATATAAAACAATTTAGAACATAATTATACAAATATGGAAATGATATAAAAAAGCAACATGAAATTAAGTGATTTTGTCAACTTTAGGTCTATCATAAATGCACATTACTACATGAGTTTCTTTTCAGCAACCGCATCAGAAGCCAAAGAACTCTGACCAGGGAGAAACTCCAATTACTTTTTCCAGAAATTAAGAGAACATTACTGCATTCAGATACACAGGTATACGGATCAATTGATATAAGGTGTCTGTATATGTATATGTATATTGAGAGTGAAACGAAGAACCGAGAGGTTAAGCTGTTGCTGTTCAATTTTAGTGCTCCCAGAAGAGCTGTCTGTACGGTTACAACAAATCTTCCGGGACAATTTCCGGATCCCGTGGCGGAAAATTTCCGGCGGAAGCTGAGATTTGGCCCGGCTTCTCAACAGGAATGGCACCAACAAAGCGAGTGAGATGGAGCCGCTGCTCATTTTCGCTTGCAGCTTTCTCCGGTGATGGATAATACTTTTGGAACTCTTGGTGCTTCTGCTCTCACCGGCGTGGTGGCGGTTAGACGATCGAAGTAGACGGCGGATGAAGATTTTAGATCTGAGATGCGATTTTGATGGCCGTCGCTGTGGCGTGTGGCGGTGCGTCGCGGTGAACGAAGCAGACGGCAGTGGGTGGCTGGCGGCGTCAGACTATCGGCAGACGGTGTTGAAGATCAGAGCAGACAGTGTTGGGTATGAGAGGATGAGCAGACACGGTGTTGGGTATGAGAGATGAGCATATTAGATCTGATGGAGTGATGGGTAGATCTAGTCTAGGGTTAATATTAGGCAACCATTTCTATTGGAATGGTTGCCTATTATAAAACAAGTTCTATTTTAAGGCAACCATTTCTATTAGAAATGGTTGCTTATTATAAATCAATTTTTTTTTTAAAATAAATACAAAATGCAATGGGCGACCATTACAACTAACAATAGTGGCGGATTATTGATCACTTATTTACAAAATTTTCACCGCGAATTTTTGGGCTAAGATTAGGCAACCATTCTTTCAACAATGGTGGCCTATGGTCAATCTTCTATGTTCAATTTTGTACTAGTGAAATAATTCAAGATGTGTTTAGGAGCTTGTCTAAAAATTAATTCACAAGTTTTCTTGTGATTATGTCTAGAAAACCATTTGTTAAACTCATCTTAGCTTTGTCAAATAAATTGAGCAAAAAGAGATTATTTTTCAAAGACTTAAAGCCAATGACTGAGTATAGGTTTTGGCATTATCAAAAGGGGAGAAATTGTTAGGAATAAAGTGTAATGGTTTTGATATGCCAAATATGTATTTGTAGATCCCCCAATTTTATTTGTAGGTCTAGTAGAGTCTTAGACCATGATCGGGAAATTATTTAAGTTGCAAACGAGAAAAACAGAGGAAGATGCATGAAAATAGAAGAAGAAGATATCAAGCCGAAAATCAAGAATTTGTCTGGAAAAAATGACAAATTGAAGAAGAAGATGAATGATATAATATTCACGTCAATGCTACTCAAACAGATATCCCAGAAGAATTTTCGTGAAAGAAAATTAAGTTTGGAAGATTGCATGAATTTGACTTGGAGATCAAGCATCTAAGGAAAGAAAGGAGTACATCAAATGTGATTGGAGATTTAACCAATAAGCTGTATGGACGAAGTGGAAAATGCCTGATTTATTATGCGAAATGGCTCAAAGAAATTGGGAGCTACTTTCAGAGAAATTGAAATTGGGAGCAAGTTTCACATGGGAATCAATTCAAGATGGGAGCCAATGTAGAAATTGAAATTGGGAGCCAATTGAGGTTGTAGTATGGGATGCAATTTCAAATTGGGGACCGATTCAAAGAAGACATGGAGATCAAATTGAATTGAGATGAAATTCAATACCAGCAGAAGTCTGGGAGCCAATTTCGAAGTCAAAGTCAAATAACTCAAATTGGGAAGCAATTGAAAGCACTAGGAGTAGATTGTGAGCCAATTACAAGTCAAAGTCAATTGGGAGCCAATTACAAAGGAGAAATTCAAATTGGGTGCCAATTACAAGTCAATTGCAATTGGGTGTCAATTACAAAAGAGAAATTCAAATTGGGAGGAAGTTCACAACCAGTTTCAAGTCTGAGAACACCCAGACGTGAGAATGAAGAAGACGAAGATGAACTTACAGTGAAAATATTCTCACAAGGAAAAATACTAGTTTAACTAGTATGGGATTAAATTGAAGAATATTTTGAAGTATTTAAATCTCAAAGATACAAGGACCACTTCAGAGCTAATCAGAGAAGCCGTTCTACACTCAGATATTCCCACTCAACGTAAAACCAGAGGAATATCAGATGAAGTTTGGGAAACCATTCGCATGAAGTTCAAGCTCTCAAACGGCTAGCTTATCCTTTCTGACAACTTTGCAGAAGATAAGATAAGATCTCTGACAAAAAGATACAAGATTTAAAAAATGATATCGTCTCTTCCCAACGGGCAGATCCTCATTACCAGCTATAAAATGATGAAGATATGAAGACTTGAAGATAAGGGGAACGAATAGAGCAATAGAGCAAGATATACGAGCAAAGAGCAAAAATCCCATTTGGTACAGAGCATACCAAAAATCTTCAAGTGAGAAGTGAGAAAAGAAAAAGAACTCAGAGAGCTTCAAGAGAAAAATATTCTGAGAGTTCTTAAACAGAGCAAAGCAGTGCATAAAAATCAAGTGCTTTACTTGATACACTCAAAGAGAGAAAACACTCAGATCATTTAAGAGAAATCATTCCAGAGTGTTTATCTTCATCAAAGAGACCTGCGCATCATTGAAGATCAACTACAGAGTCTCGAAGTTGGAAGTAAGACAACACTTGTTTTGGAGCAAAACAAGAAAAGGGAGGAAAGTAGCACGGAGCTGTAAAATCCTGGATTGTCACACGGAGCTGTGAGATCCGAAGCAGCAGTGTCGGAGGCACTGGGTGTGATTAGTGCGGGCTTTGTGATCAAAGCACTAGATCACGGGATACGTTTTTACCGGAGTGTGGAAGACGGGGGGAAAGTAACGCGGAGTTGTGAAATCCTGGGATAGTAGTGCGGCGACGTGAAACCCGAAGTAGCAGTGTGGTGTCACTGGGCTTGATTAGTGCGGGCTTTGTGATCAAAGCACTAGATCACGAAAATTCATTGTATCTTGGAACCAAGAAGTGGTGGATATAGTGAATTGCTCTTGGAGATAAGAGCAAGTGGAGTAGGAGGATTACACCACCTCGCGAACCACTATAATTGTCTTGTGTTATTTACTGCTTTCTTTACTTAACTGTTCTACACGAGATATACTGCTCACACAATCTCACACAGACTTTATGTTTATTTAATTCCGCTGTGCACCATACTCTAACAATCTAGTTAAGAGTTTTGGTTTATCTCTGGCTTAGCAATTGCTGTGCTGTGCGAAAAAGTTTGAAAGTCTATTCACCCCCCCCCCCCCCCTCTAGACTTTCACCTTACCTCTTTTGGGACCAACACTTATGATTCAACCCAATCAACCTGTATTTCAATCTGTCTTCCTGCCATAATCTGTTACATTTGCAACAGTACATCAGGCCTTCCATGGGAATGTGTTTTTTTGTTACATGCACCACCCTTGCATGAAACATAGAACCAAGTCTGCCAAACTCTCTATTCCTACAATCTTTGTTGCAATCCAATACTCCCCCAGCTGTATTTGTAAAATATTACTTAATTCCTATTAACAATGTAAAAACATATTACAGTCTAATATTATGTGAACTAAAAAAAAAAACCTTACTTCTTTTCTTTGATAAATCTCTTCAATAGTAGACAACAATGCCATCACTCACCAAATGCGTAACTGACATAGACAAAGAGAGTCTAGACCCTAAATGTATACTCCTCAAATCCTCAATGGTGTGTGATTTTCTGGCAAACTGAAAAAAAATAAAAATTAAAATAGAGTTGTATATCAGTTAACAAAAAGAAAGGTTATGCTAACCTAACCCTAAATGCCCGACACTCTGGGGAATCATGGTTGAACAATAACTGCATGGCATCAAAAGAGCTTGAAAGACGTAAATCACCATCGGAAATAAAAATAGGAGCCAAACTCATTAAAAAAAAAAACAGAATTGTACACAATATGATAAAATGTTCACAAATCTTTATAAATATTCTCAAATCTGAATTGATCTTTGTATGTACACAATAATAACATAACCTACTATCCAAGATCTTGGCTCTGCAGAACTGAATCAAGTAACATCTATAGTTACACAAGAAGAAAACATATTTCAGTTACATGAAGAAAAAATATAGCAGTAAAGAAATGATTGAATAAAAAATACCTATTAGTTCTTTCTCGTCAACTTCTTTTTTGTCTAGCATGTTTCAAATGACTTTAAACGAAACATTTGGTTAGGGAATTCCACTCTCTTGTACTCTTTCACAGTTGTGTCATGCTTAAACTTTACCATGTAAAGTTCTGTTCTTATTTTATACTTTAAGAAGTTTGTAATGTACAGGAAATTCTTGGGGCAGAGCCACCTGGTAGTAAGAGGGGGCCTTGGCCCCCCAAAGAGATTTTTTTTTTTTTTAAATTTTTTAAATTTTTAATTTTTTATCTTATTATAGAGGCAATAGAGCTATTACCAAAAAAAAAAAAAAATAGAGGCAATAGAGCAGCACATGCTACACATTATGGCCTTTGGCGGCTTGGGCCCTCCAAAATTTTATTTATTTTTATTAGTTAGTATTATAAAAGCTAATTAGCTAGTGTCATTGTGTATTTGTGTGGGCGTGTGGCCACCATCACTCCCATCAGTCCATCACCAACCACTATCACACCTAAAACAAAGCTTCTAGAGTAAGCAAATTAAACCATCCAAATTCCAAATTTGCAAACCAAAAATGCAAACACAGTAGCCCGACGCGGCAGATATTCGAAACAATATATTCTCTTCAATTTTTTACTTGCATGTATATGGATAATTTTCTATTTCTTTTTTATTTTTTTAAATTCTTAATTTTTTTAAGAATTATTTTTTATTGAAAATTGATTCATCATCCTCACAAGTTACAACAACCGCCGTAAGCTCGGGGTAAATGCCAAAATAGTTAAATCATCTCTTTCGTTTCCTCAGTTGATGACTCACGACGGCAACCGCGGTGAACTCGGGCTACCGGCTACGAGTGTGAAGTGTCGGCGTTCTCCACTACTTCTCCTTTGGTTAGTGTATGTTTATACTTTTAAAAGTTTAATAGGATTTGCTAGAATTTGAATACTAGTGCATAAATCATAATGAAATCGCTAAATGGGCATTTGATGAGTTTGAAATTAGGTGATTTGATGAGTTTTGAAAATGATTGTAGCATGTAGTTATTGTGTATGTTATAAGTGCATAATGATTTGAATACTAGTGCAAGATATACTGTGTATGTTATAAGTGCATATTTTTATTATCTCTCAAATTGTGATTGGCCCCCCGCACCAACAAATCCTGGCTCCGCCCCTGGCCTTACCTTCCCTACTTTGAAGTGATTTATATACAAATACATTTATTAAATTATGATATAAAAGAAAACTTCATTAAATTTTGCATTACTCACCTCTGCATCATGGAATAAACATTCTCGGCTCTTGATTATACTTTTGCGCCTAGCTTCATATACTTACTAACCTCACTTCATGGCTTTCCTTGTCTGAGCAGGGTGGAGTTGAGAAGCAAGAACAAATTGTCTTGACATGAGAGCTGCTGCTAAATTCAATTGCCCAAAAAGTTGAATTGTATTTGTGTTGTGTTTACCATGTAACCTTAGCTATATATATACACAAAAGACTGTAGTATCAAGTAGGACACTAATAGGTAAGAGGGTAAGTAGGACAATAATGGCTTTGACAGACTTTTCTCCAAAATCATACGGTAGAGCAAAAAATGCTAACTTGTAGGCCTGTGCATCGAACGGGTTCGGACAGTTCGGATATCAGAACCGTACATCCGATCGGATTTCGGTTTTCAATACGCCCTATCTGATTGAATCATACATGATAAATACAAAAAATCATACATGATAAATACAAAAAATCAAAATATCAGCATTCATCATCTTCCTGTAATCCTGTGAACAAATGGCATAAAATCCCTAGCTTTCATCATCTTCCTGTGTAAAGACAAAACACAAGTTAAATATAACCAATTAAATAGCTTGGGGCTGTTGGGCAGAAAAATGGAAGGCTCAGATTGCTATGTTTTCATGTCAAAGTAAGATTGGGGGCAAATTGCTACTTTTAGTATTGGAATGCAATTATGCAAACCAAAACTAACGAGCAACATACCAACCCAAAACCATTTCAGACGATGGTGGAAGCATCATCATAGCCAAATAGCTTAGCCAACTAGTAATTTAGTATAGTAATCGGTAAAGAGAAATAACATACTGACTTACTAAGAACTTGAGAATAAGGGAGAGTGACTGTTATTACCACATGACATTCATATATACAGTTATATTCACTTATACCTGACGGGATCATACTTATGACTTATCATAGTATCATAGGAATGAGATCAAACTCCTCAAATAGTCAAAGGCTTGAATGGAATCAAAGGCAGCAATAAATCCAACAATTGAATTGTTAGTAGTTATCCAGCCATTAATCACTATGTTTGCTCCTTAAGCCACTTTTCCTCGTTGAAAATCAAATAAAAATTAAGTGAAAATGGAATGAAAGACTGTAAAGTGTAAATAAAACATTACTGGAATGGTAGGAAGGGAAAAGGCAGCAACCCCAGATCTTGTGGTTCCAATTCGACTTACTCCAGTAGCCAAGTCTGCAAAGTGCAAATAAAAACAAATAAATTATAATTTGAATGCAAATTTAAAATGGTAAAAATAGAATGTAAATTTTAAATAAATGACCATGTTCAAGCTTTTCAACATCATCATTATTTTCCTCAACCTTAACTGGTTGATTTGGTAACCACATTCAGTCTTGTGCACATACTAGGGCCTCCACAATTTTAGGAGTTAAAGAACTCCTAAATGCATCTAATACCCTTCCACTAGTACTAAATGTACTTTTTGAGGCAAAAGTGGAAATAGGAACTGCTAGGATATCCCTTGCCATTTTGGAGAGAGTAGGAAACCTCTCACTATTTAGCTTCCACCACCTAAAGATATCAAAGTCAGGAGTGTCCTCCACAATTTTTTCACTTAAATAAACTTGAAGCTCTGTTTCTTTACAGCTTCCACTAACCTCCATTTTTTGCCTTTTGAGTTTGTTCTTTAACATATTTTGAGGTCTACCAATTATGGTATGAGACTGGACGGAGGCACATCTGGTTGGCTACCAGAAGATAAATCAGAAGATGATTGTTGCACATTGACAGAGTAGGTTTCTGCATAGTCACCAAACAATTATACCATGGCAGCTTGGACATTCTCTAAATACTTCTTCCCATTATCTTTACCATGCAATTCCTCAAACTGGTATGACATATATTCCAACTTATCTCTTGGGTCCAAGATATTGGCAAAGAAGATCAAGGGATTCATTTTTTCAGGATCTCCCCAATACTTTTCAAATTTAGTTTTCATTTGGGATCCCATAACCTAAGAAAACAGTGAATTAAATACAAATAACCAAAAACAAATTCATAAATAATAAGATTAACCACTGAAAGTCTGAAAATGATAAAATCAGAAAATTACCTCTGTAGAACTACTAGCAACAATCATGTTACTCAACATGCAACTCAAATCAGATATCTCACTGAAGAAACTGTTAGAGGTGACATATAGAGAACCAGAGATTCTCACTGTCATCTCATAAAACCCTTTCAACAGAACTACCAAGCATTCAACAGATCTCCAGTCAAGAAAAGAAGGGACAGAATCACCCAGATCAGTAGCAAATGAGGGCTCATTCAATGGATATTCATCAAACACACTCTTGTATTGTATGGCAGTGCTAAGCATCATGTAGGTGTTGTTCCATCTTGTTGGAACATCTAGCTGTAAAGAACATTTTGCTTCCATCCCAAGCAGTTCTGCAAGCTCTTTGAATTTTTTAAGCTTTGCAGGTGAGTTCCTCATCCATATAACAGAATCCCTCACATTCTTAACAGGACTATCTGCAAATTTTAACCCATCCTGGACCACCAAGTTTAAAATGTGCGCTATGAACCTCATGTGAATATACTTACTCCTAACAGTGGTTGTACCCCAAGACAACAATTTGGACTTAAAAAAACCCATAGCAGTATCATTGGAAGAAACATTATCTACAGTGATAGAAAAAACATCCTTAATCCCCCAGTCAATCAAACAACTCTCTAATGCCTTAGCTATATGCTCACCCTTGTGAGAAGAAATAGGGACAAAGGATATGATTTTCTTATTCAGCTTCCACAGATCATCTATGAAAAGGGTTGTAATGCACACATAATTGATCATCTGCACAGAGGTCCAGGTATCAGTAGTCAAACTTACCCTTTGAGTGTTAAGTCTAAACAGCTTCTTAAGGTTTAATCTTTCATCAAGGTAAATCTAGTAAATGCCCCTTGAAATTGTCCACCTAGAAGGTATATAAAATCTAGGGCAAGCAACCAAAATGAACCTTTTAAACACTTGCCCCTCCGCAAACCTAAATGGAAGCTCATCAATAATTATCATCTCACCTAATGCCCTCCTATTGGCTTCCTGATTGAAAACCCAAGTCCCTAATTCCCCAACAACCCCTTCAGAACCCCCTGAGTATCAAATGTTGTCACAGCAGTGAAAGTAAGCAGTGACTGCCTAGTCTCCTCAGAATGGGGATTTTTTAGATAGGCAACCATATGATTCCTTAAAGAGGAAGTGCCATGCTTTTTAGCCTCACAATGATAGACTTTAACATAGTATATGAATTTACCCTTTATTACTTTGTTTTCAGAATCATGGATCTTTTCATAATGTTCCTAAACTTTAGATCTAGACTCAACCTCCTTCCGCTTCTTTGCAGGAACAACAGGATTAACCTGAGGCTGCTGAGCAGTTGTCTCAGTACCTTGGGCTACTCCTCCATGCCTCTCCTCAGTTGAGGGTGGAAGTCCAGATTGAGTGGCACTATCCATCTACAAAGATGGGTACCACTTTTCAGCTTGTGTGACAGAAAAGCCACATAATAAACATACAAAGAAATCCAGAATCAGACACAGTAGTTTGTGTCATATATCATTTTTCCAGATTTAACAGTTAGCAATTAAGGGTCATACATCCATAAACTGATAAACATAATAACATATACAATTATACAAACAAATCTAGATTCAAGAACTCACTCCAGTTCATCATTATTTGGATTTGAGTTAATTGTTAAGGGCTTCCACCAATAAATATAAATTCCAACACTGGAGATTTCACATTTAAGCCTTTTACTCGGATTGGGACATTACAAGTTTACAAGGGCAGAAATCACAACATCAACACTCAGAAATCAGTTTCTAAAAGGCTTCTACCAATAAATGAAATAATGGTGTAATATATCACCAAATATTCATCACAGTCTCACAGAGTCACAGAAGAGACAGAACACAATACATCTTAGTATCTCACATAAATCAGGAATTCAAGATATATAAAACTAGGGTTTTCGATTTCACAATGCTTTCACAAAATATTCACCACAGATCATCATAATATAACACAAAGTCACAAACATTTCTTAATATAAACTAGGGTTTATGAATTACTTGATTTCTCCCAAATAATCATCGGAGAGCAAGAACATCTAATCACCAGTTCACCACGGCTTCCACCACTCAAAGTCTCAGAGTCTCGACTTTCAACGGCCACTGCCCACCGGAGAACCAGAGACCACAGAAATCAGAATCGGAGAATCAGACTATCGGAGATTCGGAGAACAAGAGAGAACTCAAACTTAGAGATTGAGTCTAAGGCTCTAAGAGTCTAAGGAGAGTAAGAGATTAGAGACTAGAGAGTGAAGACTACAGAGTACAGAAGTACAGATAGTCGAGAGAGAAATGAGAGAGTGAGAGATCTCAAACCCTAGGTCAGCTGCGCAGATGGAAGAATGAAGACCAAGTCTACATCCGCATTCATATATACCTTGATGGAACGACGCTGTTTTGTACATAGCTTTGTGAACTCTAGGATAGTTCGAATATTTGGACGGGTCGAATGTCAAATTATCATCCCCCACCCGAATCCTCTTAACCGACGACGTTTTGAGACGCGGATTGGGTATAGAGAGTCGGGTTCGGTTAGTGATGGGTTGCGCCTTTTCGGCCATCGGGTGGGTCGGGTTGTGCACAGGCCTACTGACGTGCCTTGGAAATAGGAATAATTTGTAAAATATTACACGCAACTGAGCTGGCAGAGAGTATAACAATTTCCTAAAACGCCGTGTTTTCCTTGGGCGGGAAAATGGAGCCATTTGATTGGCTGAATCCTTCTTGCTTTTATATATACTAGTAACTAGTAATCGTCTCGTGCGATGCACGAATTATTATTAATTTAACAAATTTACCAATTAAATTTTTGACATCCTCTGAATTAGCAAAGAAAGTAATGGTTGTGGAAACAGAAAAGCGTACCTGAGTTCTTGAGCTCAGAATTAGTTTAATTAAAAATATAAGTATAACTATACAAAGTAATATTTAATATTTTTAAAAGTTTAATTATGCTATTATTATATTGATTTTAAAGTTTATTGTTACTTGTATTATTATTTGAATTTGAAATTTTTTTGAAAGGAATTTGAATTTGAATTTGAAATAACTACTTTAATTATATAACTAACGTATTTAAATAAAACTTATAAATAAAATAACAGGAAATATTTGTCGAAAATTTCCACCAAAAACTTATTCATTTGAAAAAGATTATTTGTGTAAGAACTATATTTATTTTATATCTAATTTATCCTCTTTATATATGTGGAGTCAAATTAATTATAATTAAAGTTTAAATGAATATATACACAAATTATATTAAATATAAAACTTTACAAATAAATTTGAACAAAATAAACTTTTTTTCATACTTCATTATGCTTTAATATATATATAGAGATAGAGATAGATCTATAATAATAAAATATAATTTATAAAATATAAATACACATAATAACTTCAAAAAAATATGTATAAATATATCTGCCCACACAATTAATGCATGCATTCATACTTGCTAATCTTGTTTAATTTCTATCAAAATGCATTCACACTTTGGAGGGAAAATTTTGTGGCTAGATTCTGCTTTATTATATATAATAATAATAATAATAATAATAATAATAATAATAATAATAATAAAAAGATAAAAAGATAAAGATAAAGATAAAGATAAAGATAAAGATAAAGATAAAGATTATTACTATTATTATTTAGAGATCTTGACCGTAAGCCGTAACGAAGAGGGTATAGAAAAGGAATCAATGTTTGTGATAGGTAAGCTAGCCCCATCTCACTCAAAGAGTCTCACCACCAGTATACAGTTCAACAAAACGCACATTATGGACCTGTGGCATAAGAGACCTTGACCGTAACGAAGAGGGTATAGAAAAAGAATCAATGTTTGTGATAGGTAAGCTAGCCCCATCTCACTCAAAGAGTCTCACCACCAGTATTCAGTTCAACAAAATGCAAATTATCGACCTGTGGCGTAGCATGGGTATTTGCTCTAGTGTCTGGATACCAAACATTTGAAAACGAAGCAGAATAAAAATCATTCGAGGTAACCTGCTCGTAATTACTCACCTGTTGCACCATATACACGCGATGAACAAAATTAGAAGTTGATGCCCGTGATTGCATGTGAGGACCAGCAGCAACGTAACCGTTGGGATTAAGCAGTGTCGGTTCTAAGCATGTCTATCATAGGCCCCCAAATTTTGGGGGCCCATATTTAAAAAAAGAGTTAATTCTATCGGAGGTCCTTTGTCTCTGTGACAATTTTAAATTTAGTCCCAGACTATTATTTTTGTCATTTAACATCTCAGACTATCAGATTTTGGACACCTAAGGTCCTTCCGATGACTTTTCCGATAAAAAGCTTATTTTGAGATCGAAAGGGTATTTTGGTCTCTTCCATTATTATTTTTTATTTTCACGTTAATAGCTCCGATTTTTAGACACCTAAGGTGAGCCACGACTGATAGAAAAGAGGTGAACCGGTAAATAAAAAAACAAAAATCGGGGCTATTAACGTGAAAATTAAAAAGATAATGGAAGTGACCAAAGTACCCTTTCTTAAAATTCTTGATAATTCTTTAGTGATCTTATAATTTTAATTAGTTGGGGAGTAGCCACAACATCTTTAATCAACTAAAATTATATATTAAGTTTGTTGGTCAACTAAAATTATATATTAAGTTTGTTGGTCCCGATTGGGTAGTGAAAAGTCTAAGGGGGGGGGGGGGGGGTGTGAATAGACTTTTCAAACAAATTAAAATATTATAACACTTATTTAAAGATAATTAAAGTGAATAAATTCAACTTGAAATGCACAACGGAAATAAACGTACGGTAAAGTGCTATAAATAAAATCACGTAAAAATTGAATAGTTATATCACATGCAATACGTCGGAAACTCTTAGAATAGCTCAAATGGTAAGTATTTAAAGCTTGGTTCACATGCATACATGGAAACTATCAAACCCAGATAGATAAATCTAAATCAGTATGAAATGAGTTTTCAAACAATCATGCAAAAATAAATAAACTGATAATTTATTTTGCATGCATACGTGAAAATAACGAACCCAGATGTTAATATGAATAAATAATAAGATGAACAATAAGAGGGTTAGTTAAGATAAATAAGTAAGAATAAATGTACTGCAAGTAATTAAGGAGAGAGATCTCTACCAAGAGAGAGAGAGAGAGAGAGAGAGAGATTTACCCAATAGTGAAATTCACTATCTTCAATCACTCAGATACAATAGTGAGCAAGTGTCAGTCCAACACTTCTATAACTCCGGACCGTCTCGCACAAAGTTACACTCAATCCCCGAGTATATCGCGCAAAGCTATACAATGTATATATATCCTAGCAACTTAATTATGAAAATTCTAATATATCCCCATCGTCAAACATCTACTCATTTGTCCTCTTAAAACCATAGTAATTAAGGCAATAATATGGTTAAATCTCAGCCATTGATCTAGTCTAGATCAACCGTCCAGAATGAAGAATTTTTTTTTTTTTTTAAAATGCGGTTGTATTTTCATAACTTTTTGTAAGTGCATTTATTTTTTTTTGTCTTTTGGCGCATTATTTTCTTATCTTCTAGTGAATACTTTTGTCTCTACATATAAGTGAGGGTGAAGAGATATGGCTCTGGTTTGGTGTAGGTGGTTAGCACGAGTCGAGCGAATCACTCTTTCCTTAAAACCTTATTTGCTACCTCCCACAAGTGCTTAGAGCATTGTAGTCTAGGTTTCCTAGGATCACTGTTGCAAAAATCGCGCCTAGGCGCCCGGCCTCCTAGGCGGCTTAGGCGCCCGGCTAGGCGCTCTAGGCGCCCTAGGCGGTCCTTAGGCGCCTAGCGATTTTTTCAACATTGCCTAGGATAAAACGTACTACGATTCAATGTTTGAGCACCCAAACAAAGAACCCGACGAACGATAGCAACTGGATGAAAAAAGTAGGAAGAAAGGAGTAGAAGCAGAGTGTTTTGGAGCTGAAAACGTAGTTGAATATGTGCTTGTATTTCTTGTGTTCAAATACTGCTACTCTACTTCTTCTTATATAGGGATTGAGGAGTGAATAGCCTTCATTATGGCATTTAAAACTGACATAAAACCCAGCTTTGCAACAGCTAAAACAGCAGGCCACTATCTGAAAATTAAATTCAGAATTCAAAATTGGAATTAATAGAAATTTAATTGAGTAACGGATGAACTTAATTTCACAACAATCACTTTGGCTCTTGTTGTTAGCACATGAGAGCTTTAGTAGCAGCAGCCCGAGAGCACGAATTCTCGTGCTCTAGTTTCGGCCTCCCAATATAAAATTTTACTTTCATCACATGTCTTGATCTTATTAAAGGTATTATTAAAGGTAGAGAAGAATAAGAAAATAAAAGTTGTGAACAAGAATGTTGATCATGAGAAGAAGCAAGCTTCTCATAACAATCTTTGAATGCTTGGTTGAAACCTTTGCTGTGTATATTGCTCTTCCATTTTTGGTACTCATTCATCACCCTCATCATTTTGTCACCTAAGTCACATGCTATTACTTCTTCCCCTTTGCTTAACAAAACCCACGCTCCAAATGTTGTATTTTTAGCTTCCTAAGCTAGTAACTTTTGAAGTCCAAGAAAATTTTTGTCATCATCTTCGATACGACTAGTCTTATTTAAATAATTAATTCTTGATAGGAATGCACTTCGAAGTCGTGTCCAAAACCACAAATATTCTGCATTATTAGAACTAAGTCCATAACCGCCTATATTTTTTACAAGTGACTTTGCTTTCTTGTTATTTCCAATGTATGCAAATTTGATATCCAGTTGGATTTTGAAATTGACCTCCTTCACTTTAGTTTCCAATTCTTGAATACATTTAGCGTCATTCCCTCCACAAAAGAAAATAGCATATTTCATTGCAGTCTGTTTAAAAACAAAAATAATAATAATAAAAATTATTGCAAGGTCATAAAATGTCCAGCACAAATTAAAACTTAAGAATCAAAATGTTCAAATAAATTTTTTGTTAGGGTGAGGACAATATGCAATTTAAAATCAATTGTTTACTTACTCCTTTCATATTAGCTATTGTTGTTTCAATTATAGCGAGCTAAGCGCTTGAATATGGACTTACCCAATTTTATATCCAGTAATCTATGTTATAGGTATCTTAACCTGGATAGCCCGCATTCAAAAAAAAAAAAACCTGGATAGCCCAAAACCAAAAGTATAAGTCTCCCGGAGTCGTCTTTATCCAACAGTTTAAGATTCCATGTCTCTTTATCCCAAAGCATTTCTTCATTTTTACTAGTGTAATTATAGGAAGAATCCTGAACAATAACAAAATAATTATTAATAATAAGAAAGATTACTTAGCTTTTAGACTTGAAACAATATATATCTCAAGTCATTTAATTAGCAAAAACGAAGGAGTGGGAGAAACGTCCCGAATCTTTTATTCTCATATTAATGTCATTTCTCCAATCATCAATTGTATTTCTAATGCGATTAACCAAGTCACGTTTTCTCTCCTCAATATTGTCAATCACAGAACCAACACCTAAAGTCATTTCTGTCAACTCTTTTTGTAATAAAGGTCGAGATGATATTGTTTTCACTATCAACAGTCAATGTATCAAATGCAAGGTCTCCTCTCCATGTGAGGATCATCTGCAATGCATTAGTATGAACTAGTCTTCCGCGATTGTCAAGTAAAATAACAATAGGTTCCCCACCACTCTGAAAACTCGAAACACATTTCTCCTTCACAAATCTAATGAATTGAGGCGTAATCCTTTTGCATGGATCCAACAACTCTAATTCGTGACATATTATACCTGCTGATGGCGTCCTCCAAACTTGAGGATAATCTATTATTGGAATCAAAATAATCCAAGGACTGATTTCGAACTTGGACATGTGATGATATAGAAAAGCAGCCTTAGAGAGATTTGTGTCTGACACTATTATCAATAACACCCTCGTGTTTTTCATTTCACTGAATGGAATAGGATGTATCTATAATTATAATTTTAGAGATCAGGTTAACTTCATTATAATAAATTTCTGAAATTGTCTAACAGTATGCATGCTTTAATAAATTTCCGAATCAAGCTAAGAAGTATTATTATACAATAGTTATGTGTGAAAACGTGTTCACCATGCCTATGGTAAACACAACGGTAGATTCATAATTTCTATACTGTAGATTCATTTTATTATTATTTTTCTTAAAAAATTTAGCTAGATTCATAAATTTGTTTTTCATTTGTTGTTAATAGGATAGATCCATAATTTCTAAGTTGTAGATTCATAATTTCTATACTGTAGATTCATAACATCTATACTGTAGATTCATAATTTCTATACTGTAGATTCATAATTTCTGTACTGTAAATTTATAATTTCTATGTCTATACTGTAGATTCATAATTTCTATACTGTAGATTCATAATTTTTGTACTATAGATTCATAATTTCTATACTGTAGATTCATAATTTCTGTATTGTGGATTTATAATATCTGTAACAACAAATGAAAAACAAAATTATGAATCTACGTTTTCAAAAAACAGAAAAATTCTGAATCTACAGTATAGAAATTATGGATCTATCATGTGTTCACCATGCACATGGTGAACACATTTCCACGACATAATTTGCGATTATTATATGAGTGCAAGATTATAAATATCTAAAATTATAATTTTGTTCGGTAACACCAGAATATTTTGTATTATGTAATTCTATTTTATTTGTAAGGAAGTAGATAATATGGAGTACAGTAGAAAATTTCCTGTTCACTATTTCTCCATTACATTATTTTTTTCAAAGTGATGAGAGAAACCTGCAGTCATTACTTGAGGGTGTACATTAAATAAATATTGTCTTGTGGTGCTAACCAACAAAGGACGACAAAAAGTTAAACCAGCTTAGATTTCTCATAGCGTATCGGCTCAAACTAAAAAGATCAATACCCCCTATTAGGATCAAACTTGCAACCTATGGTTATCAAGTTAACAGTATGACCAACTTGACTGAGGTGAACTTGTTACTTTACAATATTGTTATTATTACTCCGTAATTAAAGATGACTTTCATATGCATGATTCCTTAGTCAAATCAGTAATATTTGATTTACATAATACTAGAAATGCATTTTACACATGTCCACTTTAACATGTGTAATTTTGCAATTCCTCATTTTTAAGTAAATTAACAGAATTAGATGACTAATGTAGATTACTGATTGATTCAAATAAGAGACCAATCAGAAATGATAAATCATGAAGAGAGTATAAGAGAAAGATAACCGCACAAAAGCCAAAGACACAGAATGTTTACCCAGTTCGATACGGTGTGTATCTACGTCTGGGGGACGATCACATAGGCGTCCAATCCACTAAATCATAAACCAATGTACAACGGTAGATATACAATAATCTTACCCAAGTGCCCCACACAAGGTTCAAACCCAGTCTACACAGGTGTAGTGGATTGTTGAAGATGGAGAGCCATGCATACAGAAGTCCAATGAAATCCCTTCACTTGGAGAGCCCACTCTGATGCAGTCCACTTCAATGCCGCTCTATAAAGTTGTTCCCACAACAGTGTGATCATAGTGTCCTTTCGTTTAAGCAGCAGTAACTCTCCTCAAGTTCATCATCTTAATCACCGTGAACATATTGTATTGAGAGGATACATGACAATCAAAGACCTAGTCTCATATAGCAGATATGAAGTGTTTCTTCTTACTTTCGGCGTAACCCTAATTCTCTTCGAATAAGGGTACTTATAGATCCTTCAATAACCACTCTCCATAGATGTCTTTGATTGTAGAAGGTAGGACTATAAAAGAGGAATGTAATCTCAGAAGATTAGGTCCATACCTTTCTTGAAAAAATATGCTGATCATCTTTCCATATGAGTCTGATAATACCACGTAAGCCTTTTAAGAAATCAAGTTCCTAAATCAGATCTTCAGTGTCAGTCCTTCTGTTGTTGCTTCTGATTGATCAGTTATCTGTAGAGCTAAACGGACAGACTCTAAACCTATCTTAGTATGCCATAATAATATTGCCAATTATAATATGGGGTTTTTGAACATTTAAAATCGCTAACAAACTCCCCCTTTGGCTATTATTTGGCAAAACAACTCGACTATAAACTCAAAGAGCTAAGATAGGTTATTATAAAGAAGCAACCCATATGTCCGAACTGATTAAATAGAATAAAAACAGAAACATAGGATCCAAAACAGTTTAGGATAAAAAACATAACGCCCAGCCAGGGCCAGAAGGTACTCAAACAAAAAAACTCCCCCTGAGTTCATACTACTCCCCCTTTTTGCCAATGGTATCCAAAGATCAAGCATTGGAGGAAGAGTCACTGTCAGACTTCACAGGATCAGCAGCAGCAGCAGCTTCAGTCAGGCTCAAACGAAGAAGTACAGTAGCCAGTTCAGTACGGGCCCCTGTCAGTTGCTTTGCAATAATGCTGTGCACCGTCTCAAGATCAGCAACTCTTGCCTTCAACTGTATGGAAAGCTGAACATCCTTAGCATGAGGAAAGTCATCAGGCACAGCAACAGGTTCAGAATTGGATGGGGTAGTCACAGGAACAACATCCCGAATGTGATCTCCAGACAGAAGACGTTTATCAACAGTATAGAGCAGCGTTGGACTGATCACTTCACTAGGCATAGGCTCAAGGCCCTGAGTGGTAAGGATGCCATAAATCAGATTTGGAAAGGGTAGTCTTACCTTCTGTTCGCGTGGATGAATCAGGGTGAGGATGTGATAGTAAATCCATTTGCCCAGATCAAGTTGCATCTTTGTTCCAATCCGAAATAAGAACCTAGCCAGAAGCTTGCCAACGGTGTGGAAATGGGCTGATGGGAGCCAGTTGTGAAGAGCTAGGCGGTGTAAAATCACATATCTTGATGTGAGATGAGAGCTTTGGAGATAGTCCTTGTCACCCGTAGGCCATGATTCTGTCTGCCCACCAGTCAGAGTTCTGGCAACTAAGTCCTAGTCAGTAACAGCTTCTTCTTGAACAGCTGGCAAGCCATAGTATTCATTTATCATATCCGGCCCAAAAACATACCACCTTCCTATGATAAAGATCTGCATCGGTCGTGGCCCTGTGAGAATGTCAATCTCATCACTGAGATTGCAATAGAATTAATATGTGAGCAGCTTAGAGTAAGGGCAGATTTCCGTGACATTTTTCAACAGTCCGACTTCATTCAGCAAGGGTAGAATGTCACAAACAGAGTTCAGCTGGTTCTCGTCCACTGATCTTTGAACAATAAGATCCCTTCTAACCATAGTGGCCCATTTGGTCTGTGTAGCAGGAGATACAAACTGAGGCCGGTAAACAGATGGGTCAGTTTCTTCAACAAGTGGGACCTCAGGGGTGATACTTTGACCTCTTGATCGTGTGGATGGCTTCCTTTTTCTGACAGAAGGGGCTGGTACAGAGGTAGCTTGAACAGCAGCAGATCCTTTTTGCTTAACAGACGATCGCAGAGTCTTGAACACTTGTTGAATAGGCGGGTTTCCTTCAGGCTTAACAGTCTCACTCGATTTTCTCTTCTTCTCAGGCTGATCCACATCAGCATTATCATCACCGGTCTCAACAACAACCTTTACCGGGACATTCTTCCTTTTTGACCGTCTTGTTTCTTTTGTTGGGGATTGAACCGGAGTCACAGAGTGGCTAGAATCAGAAACATTTGCAGACGAGCTTCCAATAATATTCGAAATCTCTCGAATTTTGAAATTCGTGGAATCAGGATGAGCAGTTGCCTCAACAGTTGGAACATCAGATGGAAGTGCTTGAGATCCATACACTTTAGCCAGTAATTTATCATCTTTGCTGGAGGATTCGGAAGGATGAATCACTCGATATGGTTGAGGGATTGAAGAAGATGGTAGCCCAGCAAAGTGTCGCACATGGTCCAGACTCTCTCCTAAAGATGTTGCAGTGCAAAAAGGAATTCCACCTGTTTTCTCAGACTTGTGGGGGCTTGATAAATCAACAGTTTCAACAGTAGCAGGTAAGACAGGAGTATCAACAGCAGAGAAAGTTTCTTTAGAGTCATCAACAATCTCAGTCGGAGGCAGAGCAACATTATCAGAAGCATAAACAACTAAACTCAATTTATTTGGCTCATCAGAGGATTTTTCTTTCTCATCAGACACATGCAAGACATCAGTTTTCACACCAACAGACTCACTCACAGGCAGAGATGTAGAATCAACATTCACAGGGAGATTCTCGGAATCCAAAGCAGTTAAATTTTTAGAAATAACAGGCACACAAGATGGGGTAGCAGAAACATCAGGTTTATCTGGTGAGATTTCAATAGGAGTTTCAGAATTGTTTGACCTGTTTCGGAGGATCTCCTGTCTGTGTTTTGCCTCTTTCTGAGCAGCTTCGAGATACAGAGGGTGCGCCTCCGCTTGCCGTCGGGAGGCCTCAACCAATTCTAGAGCTCGATGTGCAAAGTATTGAAGGAATGCCCCGGCCCGATTTCCATCAAAGGGTTCTGGAATATATACTGGAGAAACTTCATCACTGGCTTCAGAAACCATCATAAGCAGTTCAGTTGCATCATCTTCAGACCATTCTGCATAAAACTCTGGATATTTGGACATAACAGTTACCAGAATCTCGTCACGAAGCAGAGGATCAAGTTTGAGCATTTTCTTCATAGCAAACTGCAGCAGCGTCTGAATGTGCTTAAGGGCCACCTCCGGAGAGTGTGTCTTGCTTCCAAGTTTGATAATGATGTTTCTTACAGGGTCCGTCATTGAAGATTAAGTGCGAAGAGAAGAGAAGATCACTGAAGGCAGATATGCAAGAGAGATAGAAAGTTGAGAGCTGTGGTGATCGAAGATGTGTTTTTCTTCTTGACCCGGTATCAAATAGGCTTAAGGGTGATGAACCCTAATTAATGCGGCTTGTCAAATATCATGCAGATGCGATTGATTGACACAACGGTACAGCTCCTTTTTAGGAAGGAAATGGAACCCAAGGAAATTTGGAATTCAAAAAGAAATTAAGATCTTTTAAGATATCTTTGAGAAGCATAAGGTTAAATAATCTTCTTAACATAAATAGAGAGGAGTCTTTAAGGAAAGTCAAATCATAACACTGACCCGTATACACCAACTCTTCTCTGACAGACCAACTGCTTTAATCAGTCAATTCTGCAAATTCCCAGAGCAGATATGAGAATTTCAAAACGATTAGCATCCAATGGCTTAGTCAAAATGTCCGCCAGTTGTTTGTCAGTTTGAATGTATTCCAGTTCAATTTCCTTGGATTCAACCAGGTCTCTGATGTAATGATGCCTGATGTCAATATGCTTCGTTCTGGAATGTTGAACAGGATTCTTGGAGATGTTAATAGCAATGACATTGTCACAGAAGAGTGTCATTGTTCCCTAAGTAAGACCATAATCCAGAAACATCTGTTTCATCCATACCAACTGAGTACAGCAACCACCTGCAGCTATGCATTCTGCCTCTGCAGTGCTTAATGAGATTGAATTATGTTTCTTGCTTAGCCATGATACTAAGCTTTACCAACGAAGAAACATCCTCCAGAAGTACTTTTCCGATCATCAATATTCCCTGCCCAATCAGCATCACAGTATGCAACCAGATTCAGTTCACTGTCCTTGGAATACCAGAGTCCATACTGTATCGTTCCTTTAACGTATTTCAGAATGCGTTTTGCAGCTATCAGATGAGATTCCTTTGGGTCAGATTGATACCTTGCACAGATTCCTACACTGAAAATTATGTCTGGTCGACTGGCTGTTAGATACAGCAGACTGCCTATCAAGCTACGATAGACTGTGTTATCCACTGATACACCAATTTCATCTTTCGATACTTTTGTAGAGGTGGAGATAGGTGTTCTGGATGATTTACATGATTCCAGATCAAACTTTTTGACAAGATTCTTAGCATACTTCTCTTGCGAAATAAAGTATTCTTCAGAACTTTGCTTGACCTGTAGACCTAGGAAGTATGTCAGTTGACCAACCATGGACATTTCAAACTCTTCCTCCATCACTTTTACCAACTCATCAGTGTATTTCTGCAGGGTTGATCCAAACACAATGTCATCAACATAGATTTGAGCTATGGTTACATGACTTCCAGTAGTTTTTACAAACAAAGTTTTGTCAACACTTCCGCGTTTATACCCATGCTGGAGCAAATACTGTGTCAGTCGTTCATACCATGCCCGTGGAGCTTGTTTAAGACCATAGAGAGCTTTTCGAAGCTTATAGACATAAGAAGGATGTTCTGGATCTTCAAAACCCTTAGGTTGAGCCACATAGATATCTTCATGGAGATACCCATTCAGAAATGCTGTCTTGAGATCCATATGATATAATGTAAATCCCAAAATGCATGCGACAGCCAGCAAGATTCTGATTGACTCGAGTCTAGCTACAGGAGCAAAAGTCTCGTCATAGTCAATCCCTTCAATCTGAGTGTAACCTTGGGCAACTAACCGAGCTTTGTTTCTGGCTATATTCCCGGCTTCATCAGTTTTATTTTTAAAGATCCACTTCGTTCCAATTATGTTGACACCATCAGGTCTTGGTACAAGATTCCAGACATGATTCCGCTCAAACTGATGCAGTTCCTCCTGCATTACCTTGATCCACAGATCATCCTGTAAGGCTTCTTTGACATTTCTGGGTTCTATCTTTGAGGTATAGCAGGCAGACCCAGATATTTCTGTCAGATTATTTCTTATTCTGCTTCTGGTCTTCATCCCATCTGATGGATCTCCAATAATGTTATCTGATGGATGGTTTTTCTGAGTTCTGGTGGGTTTGTCTTTACCAACATCATTCATGAGATCTATCTCCTGTTCCGAACTTTCTTGATCTTCATCTGACGATTCTTGTGGTTTGAGTTGACTGTTGTTATTACTCGCATCTGGATCACTTAGAGAAGACTCTATCATTGTTGAGTCTACTGATTCTTCTGGGTTGTCATCGATAACCACGTTTACTGACTCCATCACAGACTGAGTCCTCTTGTTGTAGACTCTATAGGCACGACTGTTCGGAGAGTAGCCAAGGAAGATGCTCTCATCACTCTTGGGTTCGAACTTCCCTCTATGTTCTCTATCAGCCAGCACATAACACTTTGTCCCAAACACATGAAAATATTTCAGATTTGGCTTCTTTCCCTTCCAGATCTCATAAGGAGTTTTCGTTGTTCCTGGTCTAAGGTAGACCCTATTTATAGTATGACACGCTGTGTGAACTGCTTTAGCCCAGAAGCGTTGTGGCAGATGTGAGGCATGTAGCATAACTCTAGCCATTTCCTGTAAAGTTCGATTCTTTCTTTCCACTACTCCATTGTGTTGAGCAGTTCTAGGAGCTGAGAACTCATGTGATATACCATGGTCGGTGCAGAAGTCTAAATATAGTGAGTTCTCAAATTCCTTTCCATGATCACTCCTCAATCTCTGAACTTTTATAATGGACTCATCCTTTTCATTCTGAACTCTTATGCACAGAGTCTTAAAGGCCTTGAAAGCTTCTGTCTTTTCTCTCAGAAAGTATACCTAGCTGTATCGAGAGAAGTCGTCTACACACACAAATATGTACTTCTTTCCCCTAATACTTTCAGTCTGTGTTGGCCCCATGAGGTCTATATGGACAAGATCTAGGCATTTCTCAGTGGTGATACCTCTTACTGCTTTGTATGGAGTTCTGATTTGTTTCCCAATTGCACATGCGCCACAGATTTTTTCTAGATCAATTCTGATCTTAGGTACACCTTTTACTACTTCCAGTTTTATCAGCTTATCCATATCTCTGAAGTTTATGTGACCCAGTCGTCTATTCCAGAGTTTTGATTCATCAGATTTGGATAAATGACTAGCAGTTTCATTTGTCAAAACATAACAATTGTCTGAGGACCGAGTTCCTTCCATGACAAGTTGATTTGCTTTGTCACTAACTCTGCAGCAGTTACGATCGAAGCACACATTCCAATTTTGATCACACAACTGACTGATGCTAATTAGATTCGCTTTCAACCCACTGACTAGCAGGACTTCTTCTAATTGAGGTAATCCTGGTACATTTAGGATACCTTTCCCCACGATCTTACCTTTTTGTCCATCTCCATATGTTACAGCTCCACTGCTAGGTTGAACAGCCATCAGACACTTAATATTTCCAGTCATATGTCTAGAACATCCACTGTCGAAATACCATCTAGCATCAGTTGTAGATGCAGTCAGAACAATGGTGGGGTAGCAGATAACTTCTGACTTTCTGACCCAAACCTGTCTAGTGAATGGTGTAATAGTCTTATTCTGGTATTTTTCCTTCCTTTGATCTCTGTAGAAAAAATAACACTCAGGTCGAGTATGACCTTTTGTTTGACAGTAGTGACAAATGGGAGTATAATATTTAACTTTGACAATCTTATTTTTGAACCTCGAATAATGAGATTGATGAGTTGATCTAGCCAGGTCAGTATCAGTATTCTGATCGTACCTCCTTCCCTTATTTTGTACTGACTGAGATGACTGTCCTTGTTCATACCTGTGGTCAGCAGTGGTCTTAGACATTCCCTCTTTGATGAACTTTGGTGCGTTATTCGAAGATTCTCCTTGTTCAAATCCCAGACCCTTTTTATCATTAGGATTTCTGCCAGAGTCTAGAATCTTATCTAAGGTAGATGTGGTGTCCATCATCTGGATATTTTTCTTCAAGCTCTCCAATTCCTTGATTAGTTTTCCTTCTTTGGACCGTATCTGAGTGATGAGATCTTCTTTTATGACCAGTTCTGCATTCAATTTCTTTAGAAGATCACCTCTTTGCTTCAGCTCGTCATTCAGATTCTTATTCACTTTCACAAGTTGTTCCCAGCTAGCAACAAGTTTTGCAAATTCTGTCTCAAGTTGAGTATGTCTCTCTTCAAAATCATCAGTTGATATGTATGATTCTTCATCAGATTGATCTCCGTCTGAATGAAGGTCTGTAGCAGTAAATAAAGCTACAAAGTTTCCTACATTATCATATGATTGATCATTTGATGTTTTCTTCCTCATCATCACTAAGAGTAGCTACAGACATAGCCTTTTTCCTTTTAAGATATGTTGCACATTCAGCCTGTATGTGACCGTATCCTTCACATTCCCTACATTGCACTGACCGATTGAGGGGTTTCCTGTGTCTGTGGAACTGTTTCTGTTTTGTCTTGATCGCCCAGTCTGAGATTGATTGTTTTGTGAGAAATGTGATGTTTCTACCTTTTGATATGAGGAGTTGTTGCCTTTGTATTGTGTCCTGGTAGGCTGACCTTGACCCTTTCTGTTGAAACCTTTTAAAATTTTCTTGAAGTTTTTGGTTAGAAGAGCTAAGGTTTCATCATCTATGTCGTCTGTGTCAGATTCTCGATCAGTCTCAGCCACAAAGGCTATCGACTTTCCTTTCCTGTTTCTTCCAATATCATCATCAGCAAGAACTTCCAGTTCGTATGTGTGTAAGCTTCCCATGAGTTCTCCTACAGTCTTCTTTTCCCAACCTGTGTGTTTCTGAATAGCAGTTACTTTCATACAAAAATGTTTAGGTAAAGATCTAAGGATCTTTTTGACCACCCTCTCATCAGTGAACGGTTCCCCAAGAATTGAGGCTCGGTTCATCAAGTTCTGAACCCTACTGTGGAAAGTTGAAATGGTTTCGTCTTCAATCATTCTGAGTGCTTCAAATTCTGACATAACCATTTGCAGCTTTGACTGTTTGACATCACTGGTTCCTTCAAATCTGGTTTCAAGAATTTCCCATACCCTTTTAGCCTCTTTTACTCCTGTAACAAGTGTAAAAACAGATTCATGCAGTGATCCTACAATTGAGTTCAATGCTTTGTTGTTCAGATCAGAGGCATTCATTTTATCGTCTGTCCAAGTCTCCATGGGCTTTTCTTCAGCAACTCCTTGCGCATTCTGAGTAGTAGGTCGACTCCACCCAGTTAGAATGGTGCGATAAACCCTGGTACCTTGTGCTTGAAGATATATCTCCATTTGAGCCTTCCAGAAAGAGTAGTTGTGACCATCTAGTTCTGGCGGTTTCATACTTGCATCCATCCTGAATACAACAACCAGCCAACGAACACACAGAGAGACTTTCACAAAAACAGAGAGAATGCAAAACTAAAACATCCCTTCGGATCAAGTCACTATGTAGACTTAAAAGCTCTGATACCACATGTAATTTTGCAATTCCTCATTTTTAAGTAAATTAACAGAATTAGATGGCTGATGTAGATTACTGATTGATTAAGATAAGAGACCAATCAGTAATGATAAATCATGAAGAGAGTATAAGAGAAAGATAATCGCACAAAAGCCAAAGACACAGAATGTTTACCCAGTTCGATACGGTGTGTATCTACGTCTGGGGGACGATCACATAGGCGTCCAATCCACTAAATCATAAACCAATGTACAACGGTAGATATACAATAATCTTACCCAAGTGCCCCACACAAGGTTCAATCCCAGTCTACACAGGTGTAGTGGATTGTTGAAGATGGAGAGCCATGCATACAGAAGTCCAATGAAATCCCTTCACTTGGAGAGCCCACTCTGATGCAGTCCACTTCAATGACACTCTATAAAGTTGTTCCCACAACAGTGTGATCACAGTGTCCTTTCGTTTAAGCAGCAGTAACTCTCCTGAAGTTCATAATCTTAATCACCGTGAACATATTGTATTGAGAAGATACATGACAATCAAAGACCTAGTCTCATATAGCAGATATGAAGTGTTTCTTCTTACTTTCGGCGTAACCCTAATTCTCTTCGAATAAGGGTACTTATAGATCCTTCAATAACCACTCTCCATAGATGTCTTTGATTGTAGAAGGTAGGACTATAAAAGAGGAATGTAATCTCAGAAGATTAGGTCCATACCTTTCTTGAAAAAATACGCTGATCATCTTTCCATATGAGTCTGATAATACCGCGTAAGCCTTTTAAGAAATCAGCTTCCTAAATCAGATCTTCAGTGTCAGTCCTTCTGTTGTTGCTTCTAATTGATCAGTTATCTGTAGAGCTAAACGGACAGACTCTAAACCTATCTTAGTATGCCATAATAATATTGCCAATTATAATATGGGGTTTTTGAACATTTAAAACACTAACAACATGCAAGATAAAAAATGTCAACAGAGGTTTTACTCACTGGTTCGACAGTATGTATTTGAAAGAAGATACAAAAAATATGCTTGATAATGTCTAAATCAAATGCTCAATTTATGTTTGAATATATTTATTTATTAGGAGAATAAAATTCAAATACTTACCCCACTAGAATGAAATATCACCTCAGAATCATCATTGACTTTGGATATTAATAACTTGAGAACATCAAGATTATTATGAGAATAACTAAAACCATTCTTCCAAAAGGCTAAACCCCAACCCTAAAGGCCCCCCACACCATGCAATAATGCTTCGTAAGATTTTTCTGTACTCTTTACCTCTGTAAATAATACAAAATTATAATTAATACACTTAAAATACATACAACACTGATATTGAATTTGCTTTAATTTTTATCTTGAGAGTTAAAGTACATGGTAACGGTTTGAAAGCTATCATTTGATTGGCACCAACCTAGTAGTGGGTAACAAGCAGAGAGTATGGTTTTGGATTTGGCAATTAAAGTAGATTCTTCCATTACATCATTTTTGGACCTGAAAGACAATAATATGTGTTGAAAGTGTAACATTTCGATTATGTCACCATTAAGTGGTGCAAGTTAATGGGTAATTTATATGGCCATAATGTTGTGGTTTGAAACGGAAGTAACGGTCTGTTACTTAACCTATAATGATGACACGTAGGTTATATATATGTATGGTCCTCCCACTGTTCCTGTGACTTGAGACACTACACTATCTAGTTGTACAGGAGACTAAGTGGTAGACAAAATTCTAAAGTTCTTTAATGTTCTTCAAACAATGCAACAGAGATTACAACTATGGTTGGAGATGCTCGATCATATGCTTCCGCTATAAGGTTAGATTACATGTATTGTTTTTTATATTTCTAACATTTGGTATCAGAGCCTATTTAATATCTGTCTAGTTGATAGAGTTGCATATGATATATACTTTTGAATTTTTATATATTATGCAATATATGTTTTACTTGTTTTTTCAACGTGAATATGTTTGTAGCATGATATCTGTTGCTATGATATTTTTTTACAGTACATAAGTATATATGCGTATATGTACTTTGTTATCAACAATGTATATTTTTTTCTATGAAACTGAATATATGCATTCAGATGTTTGAATAAAAGAAAATACCTATTGGTTTTGTTATCAAATGTCATTGTTTTTGTGTCGTTGACTTGCCGGATCCATTTCTGTCCACCAACGCCGTTGGAGATCCATAAGACGTTGCAATATACACGGTAAAAGATGATTCGAGTGCCATTGGGCTGTGGTGTGAGGCGTAATTAAAGCTTTGTTACGTGCTAAAAGCATCATCGTTGGCCACAGCAAAAACAATGGCAACGGGCAGTGCCGTGGGGCGTTGCGTCATGGACACTCCGTTACCACCATTACTGGTTGGTTATCTGATGGCAGATGAAGGGGCGCTGTCTTTTCTTCCTCTAGTTGCACTGTAGTTTTGATTTCCATTGAGGCAGGCAACATTTTGTCAAACCGTTGTGTGGTTGGCAATGTGATAGGGTGATGATGTTAACACATACTGATGGCAGTTACTCAAAGCATAGCAGTTAGCACTGTTACACTGACAGTTAAATTTTGTTAGCTTTAGTTAGTTAGTTTGTTAGTCCTTTCTGTACAGTAGATGTGATACCCCGATTATTTGAGTATTATAATTTGTTATAAATAAACTGTTTAAAAAAAATTACTACTATTATGTTATGGTTATTAATATTCCTAAACCCATAATACTTATATGATAATAATAAATTAATTTTTAAATCCTAAAACTAATATGTTTATATTATATTAAATAAATTTAACTTAAGTTACAGTAGCAGCGTATGTTAGTTTATTAGATTAATGTTAGTTTATTAGATTAAGTTTGAGATATATATGTCTAGTCAGGATGTAATTCTATGATATTAGTTACCTAAACCTTTTTAAATTCACTCTCTAATTCTTAACACACGCTGCTACTGGAATCAAAAGAAATACAAAAACAAACCCTAGCATATACGACACCTTCCCCTCCTAAATCATCATCTTCGCAGTCGACACTCTCATTCTTTTCATTCCCAGTTTCGGCTTCGACACAAGAGAACTCCTGGGTGTCAATTTTTCTTCCATCTAGTGTCATCTATTCGTAAGTTTAATTATATGTTTGTGGTAAAATTTCTATGATTATATGCTTATGTGATTTCCTGTGTTTATATGGACATTCAATTTGGTTTAGAAGGAGAGTTTGCAGAGGAGCAAACGTAGGACTCGGGTCAAATGTGTGATTTGTTTTACGTATCCAGATAAGTGCTTATGTCTATCAAAAATTACTTTTACTCTGTAAAAATATATATATACTTCGTGATTTTGTGGGCATATGTGATATGGTATTTTGTGGTGATTGAAAAGGATAACTTTTACACAATTTGATCATTGCCTGAGAAAATTCTGACTGGCGCAGCTGGAAAGAAAAATTCATGAAAATTGTTTCCTAAATTTGTTTTTGCTTGAATTTTTTTTTATGGAGAATCTAGACTTGTTATATTTGATGTTTATAAAAAGTTTTGGTTAAAAATATGTTTCGGTTTTTCCAGAATAATTTCGTAAAGTTTAGGCAGTGTTCTGCCAGTTAAATTACAGTCTGGTGCTGTGTTGAGAAGAATTTTGGTAAAAATACTTCTAGGCCTTAGATTGTCTTGAAACTTTTTGTGTGCATTCTAGACTCTTTATACTACTTATCTGGAAAATTTCATATGAAAATGTGTTACTGATTTTTCCCAGTAAATTCTGCAATTCAGGTCATAGTTTCTGAAAATTTTTGACAGTTTCTTATTTGAGATATTGAGAAGTTGCTTGCTTGTGAAATATCATTACTCTTGTTTTTATAAATGTGGTGAATAAAAAGGTTTTTTTTTGACTCATATAGTATCCAACTATGATTCTGGATTTACCCAATTTGTTGAGGAGTGAACAGTTGAAATATATACTAATTCACTAGGGAGCCTAAAAACTCTCTGTTAATTGAGGAGTGAGCAGTAGAAACATATCCTGTCTCACTAGGACTTTTAGTCCTGTTGTTTTGAGGAGTGGTTAGCGGAGTCTACCACTAGGGTATTTACCCTGTTGAGTAGTAGTCAGTAGAAACGTATCCTGGCTACTAGGACTAGTTACTATTCGTTGGGCTTGGAAACCCATTGGGGGTGTGCACACTTAAGGTATTAGTTCTGTTCCACTTAAATGGGATTTTTTGTGTAGTGTTCAGTAGAGTGAGTACTGTTCACTAGGGCTTATCAAATAAGACCCTGCCTATTATTTGGTTGGTTTAAATGGGATTTTTGCGTAGTGTTCAGTGGAGTGATCACTGTTCACTAGGGCTTAAGTAATTAAGACCCTGCCCATTATTTGGTTTGATATTCATCTATACTTCCTAAAAATGATTTCTTTTGGAAACGTGTAATTTGGAAAAGAGTTGATTTGAAATCTTAGGTTGAGAAAATTCTATGTGGATTGTGATGTGGAGTAAATATTATGTTGAAGTTGAGAGAAGTTAAGCCTTGTGGCTAATTATTTTTGAATGTGAATATATATTGTATTAAATCCATTTTACAGGGTGGAGTAAACCTTACTTAGCAATGTTTTGCTAATTTTATTGTTTCGTGTTTCTCCTGTTTGTGATTTGTGCAGGTGAATGAATAAGTTGTTGGCTGAGAGCGCGCCTTAGAACGTAGTAGCTATTTTATTTATGATGTTTTGGAGTTATTGATTCATATTGTATTTCTTTAGTTTTTGGATTAAGTTGTGATTGAATGTTATGGTTTAGAGCCTTACATCTAGTCAGTGTTAGATTAGATGTGGCGGTTTCACCCTCATTTATTATTAAGGACTTAAAGTTATTTTGTAAGTTGAATTATTAATTAGTTTCTAAATGGTGGTATGCGTACTTCAGGAATTCTATTCATGGCAGTTTCTGTTATAGTAGTCTATTTATAGCATGTGTTGAGAATTAAATTTGGGGGTGTTACAGTAGATATAAGGGCTTACAGTTGTAATCTGCACAATGGTTTTTTTCTAGTTCTTAAATACAAAAGCTTTCTCCTCTTATCTCCCTCTCTTTACACCGCTGAGGAAATTTCAATTTTGGTCATATGATTATAGGGGTCTTGTTAATTTCAGTCCCTGACTTTTAAAAATGTCAATTTAGTACCTTAACTATGCAATTTTTGTCAATTTTAGTCACTCCGGCCAAATTGCCGGTTAAATTTCGGCGGAAAATTTTAATAGTTAAAATAATGATGGTATTTTGGTCGTTTCACGCCTCTTTTCTTCTTCTCCGGTGAGTCCATCTCTTTCTATCCCGTTTCCGGTGTTCTTTCTCCCTCTAAACCCTATCTTTAATATCATAAGCCTCCTTTCCCTGTCATCTTAGTTCATTGCATTCGCTGGAAACGAAAGAGGAAGGGATGGACTCGCATGGAAAGAATAAAAGAGACGTGAATGATCAAAATACCCTCATTATTTTAAAAATTAAAATTTTTCGGTGAAATTTGACCGGCAATTTGTCCGGAGTGGCCAAAATTGACAAAAATTACATAGTTAAGGTACTAAATTGACACTTTTAAAAGTCAAAGACTGAAATTAACAAGACCCCTATAGTCATATAACCAAAATTGAAATTTTCTCTTACACCACTCAACATGGTATCAGAGCCCTTGAGGGCATGGCTTGGCGCACACCTGCTGTAAACACCATGGCTACAGGATCTAACATCCCAAATCCAGCACCAGTCCCAAACCGTGCCTATGATCCCAAAGACCGAGTCGATCCCCTTCATCTTCACCCAAACGAGAGCCCCTCATTGCAGTTTGTGACTGCTCAGTTGGAGGGAAGGTCCAACTACCACCCATGGGCCAGGGTGATGGAGATAGCCTTAAGGTCGAAGAACAAGTTGGTCTTTGTGGATGACACCATGGCAGCTCCGGTCAAAACAGATCCTAGATACTTCTATTGGGACCAATGCAATACCATGGTCTTGTCATGGATTCTTAGAGCCGTTTTACCTACGATTGGAAGAAGTGTGCTATGGATCAACATAGCAAAGGGAATCTGGAAGGATTTGAAGAAACGGTCCAGTCAGCAGGACGTCTTCCGCATTGCTGAAATACAAACAGAAATATATCAGATTAAGCAAGGTAATTCATCTATCAACGATTATTTCACTCAATTGAAGCTGAATTGGGATGAATTATCTGTGTTAAGACCAACACCTTCTTGCGAATGCTCACCAAGCTGTGAGTGTGGTAGAAATGTGTCTGAAAAAGTTAGGGCACACCTTGAAAATGATATGCTGTCATCCTTTTTAATTGGATTGAATGAGAAATTCTCCAACACTAAACGCCAGATAATGTTAATGAAACCTTTACCTGATGTTGGAGAAGCGTTTGCCATGGTTTCTCAACAAGAAAGGTAGATAGCAGATGAGTCAAATACTCTGGGAGAAAATCTGACAGGAGCAAGCGCTTTTCTTGTTGATAATTCTAACAAGAGGTCTTTCCTTGGACAAAAGCAAAAGCCAGTGTGCAGCTATTGTGGATACACTGGACACACAATTGACAAATGCTACAAAAAGCATGGATACCCTCCAGGCTGGAAATCAAGAAACAAGAACTCAGGGTCTGTCAATCAAGCTCAGGCAGTTCTACAAGAGGAAGGGACTTCACAGAGTATCCCTTCTATCCATCAAGAAGATTTTAGAAGATTTTTGGAATTCATGCAGTATGAGAGGGTCAACAACACTCCTCTCAGCATTGGTCCTCAAGCTAATGCCATAGCAGCAAGCTTTGTTCCAGACAGCAGATTGGAAGGTAAAGTTGCTAATCCTAGTTGCAACAATTTGACAAAATCTGGCCCATTGTGGATCCTTGACAGTGGTGCCACACATCATATTGTATGCAATATGAATCTATTACAAAATCCCATAAAGGTTGAAGGAATTCTTTTTGATTTACCTAATGGAAGTCAGGCACAAGTTTCCCACACTGGGACTGCTCAGTTATCTGTGGATATGGTGCTGCTGAATGTGTTATGTGTACCTGTTTTTCAGTATAATTTAATATCACTGGGTGAGCTGACTACTAGATCAAGTTGCCACATATTGTTTCATTCTAATAAGTGCATTATACAGGATCAACACCCTGGGAAGATGATTTGTATGGCTGAATTGAAGAAAGGACTCTACCAGCTCATGTTTCCTGTTTTAAATCCTTGTATACATACTGTCAATCTTTGAAGTCATTGGCATGTTAGGTTAGGGCATCGTTCTAAAAACAAAATTAGATTGTTGCACACTTTAGACAGTAACATTTGTAATGACAAGCCAAGTGCATGTGAATATTGTCATTTTGCAAAGCAAAGAAGGCTCCCTTTTTGATTTAGTTCATCTATTTCAGAAAATTGTTTTGATCTGGTGCATGCTAATATTTGGGGACCATATCATACCCCCACCATTTATGGTCATCAATACTTTCTAACTTTGGTAGATGATCATAGTAGGGAAACTTGGGTGTATCTGATGAGAAGGAAAAGTGAGGTTAGACAGATTTTGCAGACCTTCTATGCCTTAATCTACACACAATTTGGAAGGAACATTAAATGCATTAGATCAGACAATGGCAAGGAGGTTGCTCTGGATGACTTTTTTCAAAGTAAGGCATTCTTCACCAAATATCTTGTGTATATACCCCTCCCAACAAAACAGTGTCGTTGAAAGGAAGCATGGTCATATTCTAGCTGTGGCAAGGTCTCTGAGGTTTCAAGCCAATCTACCTGAAATTCTGTGGGGAGATTGCACTCTTCACGCTGTCTATATAATTAACAGGCTTCCATCAGTAGCCTTGGAGAATAAAATTCCATATCAAATTCTATTCAACAAATTACCCCAGTATAATCACCTTAAAGTCCTTGGTTGCCTGGCCTTTGCTGCCATTCCCAGCTGCAAGAGAGACAAACTATCTCCAAGAGCTAAGAAATGCATTTTTTGGGTTTTGCTACTGGAGTGAAGGGATACAAACTCCTTGATCTATAGACAAGAGAAATAATATTGTCTAGAGATGTTTGCTTCTATGAAAGCATATTTCCCTTCCAAGGGCCACATGACAAACAATCTGATGATACAGTGTTACCTTCTAAACAGATAACAAGTTCAGACATGGATGAGCATATCACTGATCATACTGGTTCTATTGATGGTCATACCATTGAGGCCCAACATCAACTGGCGAGCATACTGGTTTCTCTGATGAACCTCAGCCACAGCCATCACCAGACAACCAGCACATGGGGTCCAGTGCAGAACCAACACAAATATCTCAGCCTAGGAGATCAAACAGAACAAGAGCACCTCCTACATACCTAAAGGACTACACTTGTCAGAATGCAGTTGCTAATAAGACATCTCCACATGTTGTCTCAAAGGTTCTTTCATATGACAATCTGTCACCAAGTTTCAAAGCATTCACTGTTAACACTTTGCAGGCCAAAGAACCAAAGCACTATAATGAAGCCATAAAGGAAGATTGTTGGAGAAAAGCTATGGAGGCTGAAATCAAGGCCTTACAAGCTAACAATACCTGGATCATCACAGACTTGCTTCCAAATAAAGAGCCTATAGGCTGCAAGTGGGTATACAAGACTAAACTAAAGGCTGATGGGACCATAGAGAGGCACAAGGCCAAGCTAGTAGCAAAAGGGTACACTCAAACCGCTGGTTTGGATTATTTTTGGACACGTTCAATCCAGTGGCCAAAATCACCACAATTAGAATGTTATTGGCAGTAGCAGCAATTAAAGGTTGGGCCCTTCATCAACTAGATGTCAACAATGCATTCTTACATGGGGACCTAAATGAAGATGTCTACATGAAGCTACCTCCTGGCTTTACCCCTCTTAAACATGGACAGGTATGCAAGTTAGTGAAGTCACTTTATGGCTTGAAACAAGCAAGCAGACAGTGGAATATCAAGTTTACCCAAGAATTGTTGCACATGGGCTTTAAGCAAGCCATTTATGATTCATCCTTGTTTGTGAAAGGAAAAGAGGGTGACTTTGTTGCTCTGCTCATCTATGTTGATGATGTTGTCATAGCAAGTCCAGATGTTAATCAAGTTCAGCAGATTAAGAAGCACCTAGACACTTGTGTTCCATATTAAAGATTTGGGGCCATTAAGGTTCTTTCTAGGATTGGAGGTTGCAAGGAATAGTAATTGCATTTCCATGACTCAAAGAAAATATGCTTTAGAACTACTTGAAGAAACAGATTTCTTGCTTTGCAAACCAGCAAAAACCCCCATGGTCACCTCTGTTAGGCTCAGCAAAAACATTGGGGAAAAGCTAGAGGATGTCACACAGTACAGAAGATTGATAGGAAAGTTGCTCTACCTCACCATCACAAGACCTGACATCAGTAGTTATGCTACTCAACAATTGTCTTAGTTTCTGGACTGCCCCACCAACATACACATGCAGGCAGCTCATAGAATCCTAAGATATATCAAGGCCTCCCCAGGACAAGGTCTATTTTTTTTCAGCTAAATCCTCCTTACAAGTGAAGGGATTTATTGATTCAGATTTGGCTGCTTGCCCAGATACTAGAAGATCAATTACAGGTTTTCTGCACTTTTCTGGGCACATCTCTAGTTTCATGGAAGTCCAAGAAACAAATCACCATCTCCAGGAGCTCATCTGAAGCTGAGTACAGAGCCCTAGCCATAGCAGCTTGTGAGATCCAGTGGCTAATATACCTTCTGCAAGATCTGGGGATAGTTGATTGTACTCCAGCCACATTGTATTGTGATAGCAAGTCAGCCATTGCTATAGCTGAAAACCCTGTATTTCATGAGAGAATAAAGCATATAGAAATCCATTGCCACTTGGTAAGGGAGAAATTACAGAAAGGAGTCCTCAAACTTCTACATGTCTCTACAACCAACCAGCTGGCAGATGTTTTTACAAAACCACAAGCTCAGACAAGCTTCAACAATCTCATTTCCAAGCTAAACCTACACAATGTATAGTCCAGCTTGCGGGGGGGGGGGGGTGTTAACACATACTGATGGCAGTTACTCAAAGCAAAGCAGTTAGCACTGTTACACTGACAGTTAAATTCTGTTAACTTTAGTTAGTTAGTTAGTTAGTTTGTTAGTCCTTTCTGTACAGTAGATATAAGGGCTTACAGTTGTAATCTGCACAATGGTTTTTTTCTAGTTCTTGAATACAAAAGCTTTCTCCTCTTCTCTCCCTCTCTTTACACCACTCAACAGATGATGTCTGTGATTAGCACCGTTGGGTGCTGTGACCATCACCTGCCTTTGACTGCTGCTAGCGCCTCTAGTGTTGAAGTCTGAGGAAGGCGTTGGTTTTACTACTGTTTGCGTCTCAAGGTGATAAAGCTTGGATTAGTGTCTCGTTGGTTCCTTGGTGTTTGGTTGTCCGACATTTAGCAGAAGTTGGTGTCTTCCATTAAAAGACATAAGGTCGTCATTTGTTGTTTGTGCACACTACGGATTATAGACATAATCAGTGGACGTCTAGGTTTGGCTATGGATTGGAGAAACATATGGAAATTAGCATAGGGCTGGCAGCCATGGCTGGTGTGCTCCATGGGTATCGGTATACGGGTCGTCGGTATGTCTTTATTGGAGTGGCTGTCCACTGGCGTCTGCATAAAGTCTAGCTAGCTACTAGTATTTTGCCGTTGATTCCGGTGGGCACTCCGGGCAGTAAACGGGTTGACAAGCTCTGGAGGAAGGCAAGACGGAGGCTGCGTAATTAATCCTCCATTAATGATCTCAAGGACATTTTTCGTTCTTCATCAGAGAATTGGTACACTCCTTCTCACCATTATTATTTAGCAATCACGGTAATAATTTCCTTGCCTTTTATTTTTAAAATTGGCAAGTTTTGGAAAAGTCTTAAATTATTTGTTTTGTTATTAAAACATATAATATAATGGTAATAAAATGAGTAATTGGAAAATAAGGGTGCTTTGTTTTATTGTTATTAATGGTAATTGAGCAATTGTGGATCAATTTAAGCATGATTTATTATTTTGAAAATTCTTTTTCATTTCAGATTGTCATGATAATATATGCTGAAATTTGGTTAATTCCTATTGTTATTGTATTGGTATATTATCGGTAAAAGGTAAATTGCTATATTTTGTGATTAATTGTCATGATTGGATGATATATCGAGATGTTTGATGATTGTTGCAATCGTTTGCATTTACCGTCTTTATTACGGTAATTAGTAAGGTCATAAAGTTTTAGTGAAGAACCGCTTTTTATGCCTTTATATCAGTTTATTAAAGTTGAAAATGTTGGATATTATATTTTTCAACATTAATGTTTTTCGGATTTTAATTTTATTAAGTTTTAAAATTTTCCCGAAAAATGTTTTAAAGGTTTGTGGTGTTAGCAATTGTTTTTCCATAATAAATCTCTTAATTGTTATAATATTATGTGATTATTATGGTTATTCATTGCAATTTCATATTTTTACAACTTTGCCATAATTCAATAATAATATTTTTAATTATGAAGTGTGATTTTGAATCGCAAATTTGGAAAATGCATATGTTTATAGCAATTGGATATTGTTTTCCTTTTCAGTCTTGCCACAATGATTTCGATAATGATGTTAAGAATTATATTTTGAGATTCTTAATGATTTTGCTTATCCAAAACTTTTATGGTAATAATGATGATATAATGTGACATTTAATAATAATAATTATTATTTTTATTAAATGTTGTTCGGTTACGATTAAGAAAATTGATTATTCTGTTATTACCTTTATGTAAGAATTACAGTAATAACGATTATCAGTTTTGAATTGAGGAATCAATATGTCGTAACATTGTTATCATTATTGTTTTTGTATTGCGATGCCCACTTTGATTGAGTATGAATATTTGGTTTTACATTCATATTTTTTTTTGAGTTTGTTTTATGCATATAATTGCATAATATTATGGTTTAAATTATGCAATTTGTTTTGTGAGAATTTAATTTGTAAATGTCAACATATCATATGGTTTTGATATGGTTAGAATTTACAATTTTAAGCTATTCCTCATAAAGTTTACTATATGCATTGAATCTTTTTTGTATTGGGCATACAAGTTAAAACTTTTTAGTAATTGAAAAGTATATGGTTATTATAAATAATTGTTCAAATTTTATAATCCTTTAAGTTTTGGATTTATGTTGTTATTTGAATAATAATATTATAGCTCATTTTAAATTGTTATTATGGTGTACAATATATTTGGATATGAGCTTATTAATTGAATTTCATACATAACTGTTCACTAGCATAACATTATGTTTTCTAGTTATGTGAATTTAATTATGCCTTTGGAATTGCATAAGTTAGGAATTATAATAATTCGTTGTTTAGGTGAATTTTGTGTTTGAAATATAATTATATACGGTAGTGCATTATGTTTAAGCACATTTAGACCGTTTAGAATGTTCACTTGAGATTAAAAGTCTTTCCATATGTGAACAATTAAAGATTTGGAAAGATTGCTCGTCAATTATGCCTTTAGTGTGAGAAACATAAACCGGTGAAAAGTTTCTCGGGAAGGGGCCAATGTGCTATTAGTTCCCTTGAAACAGTACTCTGTCTAAGGAGTTGGTTATTTTTAATGAGGTTCTGTCCCAACCAACTTTCCTGGGAGTATACTTGGAATTGTTTATCATATTGCGGCATAATTGTTTTTAGGCTTTAAAGTTGTTGCCTAAGATATCAAGATAATCGTCTAGTGATCATATAATTTTGATTAATTAAGGGGAAGCCACATCATCTTTAATTAATTAAAATTTCCTGAGATCACACATAGTCATAGACATATCGATTGTGATTAATTATACATGATATAACGAAATGTAGTCCACAGTCTGTTTTGTTATATTTGTATGATTAATTAGGGTAAAAACACCAAACTATGATCATAATTCAGCCACAGAAGATTATGTAGCGGAATATAGTTTTGGTGAGTTTTATCATTACAGATAGGAAAATCAATTTATTTAACATATGGTTATAATATAAATAAATTGGCGTCTTCTATCATAAAGTTGTGATATATGTACATACTCAAAGAATATTTTTATGTGTACATTTTGTGGTATTAGGCTAGTTTCTTTTGTGTGTATTTATTATGCATGAAAAATAAAATCGGATTAATAGCTGGTAGGGTATATCCCGACCGACATGCCTCGTCTTCTCTTGTTAGGTTTACAGGTCGAATATTCCTAAAGGAAGACTGTTGGACCCGACCGGTAGATTTCCCGACCGGTGTCCTCATCGTCCGATTGATGGCCCTTGACCAAGAGATTCAAGAAGAGGCACGTGGCGACGTTACGCGTTGATAGGCAGGACTCGCCGGATGATGACACGTGGATGCTACGTGGGTTACATGCTGGCTGGCCGTAGCTGTGTCTCCGGCCTAGCAGCTATAAATACCCACGACGGCTACGGTGTGAAGGACTTTTGGAATGATCGATAGATTATCTACAGAGCTGCCTGACCGCAGTCAGTCGGCCCTCGGGATAATCATTTAGATTGTATTAGGTCCTTCCTTGATCAATAAAAGACTTTAATTGCTTTGACTTGATCGTGTTTAGTACTTTGACCCCTTTACACATAGAATTTGTACTATCATTTTGGCGCCGTCTGTGGGGACCGAGTACGAAAGCTATCGTTGACGAGTACCAAGTCCTCTTTTCTACAACCATGTATCCCTACATGTACCAAATGGCCGAGGATGAGAAAGCCGATGCAGCTAGTTCATCCGACCTTCAGCGCACACAATATCAGGGTCAGACTGTTGATCTGAACCTCAACTTATCACCACCTCATCCGGTGGCCCAGAACCCGGTCGCCTAGAACCCGATCAACTACATTCAGCCGGGATACCCACCGCCTACTCCGCAGTATCCATTCCCCGGGCAATATCCATACCCGATCCCTCCTCCACAGTATGGGTGTTGGCCTGGTACGCCGATGTATTATCCACCACCGACCATGCCTGCGCACATGGCTCCAGCTTTTTCTCCTCCGATTTACCCGACCATGACGACCTAGTCGGAGCTTCAGCCCGCCCCCCGGGCTAGGCGCTCGGCTCGTTCGAGGTTGGGGTCGTAGGGTGCCGAGGTAATGGAGGAACCACGGCAGGCTCCACAGGTTCAGCCGGAGGTACATGCTCAGGCGGAAGATCCTGAGTTAGAAGCCAACCGAGCGATGGCATTCGAGTAGCTCCGACCAGCAATGCGGTAGAGATTGGGACTACAGGTGTAACACCCCAGATTTTCAAGATATTTAAAACTTATAAAATAAAGGTGAAATCTCATTAAATCCCAAACAGAGTACGAGTGTACGGGGTGCTATGCCACACCTGAGCTAGAGAACTCAGGTGCACAGGCTAACTAACTAATGTGTCAAAGATATGAATGCATAAACATGGCACGCAGGCCGAAAGGGAAACTAACTACTTCTATGTTCCAAGCTCTAGCGCACTCCAGTGACTTAATCTTCTGTGCCTGAAAGCCAAATATATCTGTTCAGCGAGAGATGCTGCTAACCCACTCCAACGCGTTGAAATACATTACATATAGGGATATATATATATATATATATATATATATATATATATATATATATATATATATATATATATATATACGAAAACCCTTTTGAAGCATGAAGATATATCCTACGAGACTCTAGCTTTTAAAACCGGGAATGACTCGACAGATAAGGCTAGACACAAGCAACAGTTATAACAAGCGTATACAATCCACAACAGGCAAGACAGATAAAGCTGAGCATAATTAATAATCATAACCCAACATAAACAATCCCCAGCATAAATCCCTTAGTCACATCCCCCAATATACTCATAAACACAACTCCTCCATATCTCATCACATAGCACACTTTGTTGGCGCCACAGGACCAATCGCATGCCCATACATGAGGGTCAGCGCATATAGCTCTGACACGGCCCCGCAGCACCCTGCCCCGTCTCACATTACGGAGGAGCCGATCGCAACCGACTGATGGACCTTTGTCCTACATAATATTTATATACCTGACCGGTCTTTAGCAGCCTGGTTAATAGTTGGGATGGTTCTCAGCCCATTCAACTGCCCGTATAGTGGACCTTTGTCCTATATAATATTTATATACCTGACCGGTCTTTACCAGCCTGGTTAACAGCCGGTATGGTTCTCAGCCCATCCGACTGCCTGTATAGTGGAACTTAGTCCTATATAATATTTATATACATGACCGGTCTCTACCGGCCTGGTTAACAGCCGGTATGGTTCTCAGCCCACCCGACTGCCCGTATAGCCCGATTGATCTCAACCAATTCGGGGTGGCATGCACACATAACACGTAGCAAGCACATGCAACCCACATTGACATATTGGGAAGGGGAGGAAACGTATAACAAAACCTATGCGTGATCCTTCACATGCTAAGAATAGTCCTAAAGGGTTCATACTCCTTTCACCTAGGTCAGCGGGATACCAATTCAACTAGCATGCAATATATAAGACTCATACAACCTACGAACGGTACCCGAAATACCAAACTAGACATAGGCACGATAGACGGAGTCCGTTGAGACACCTCGGGGGTCGGGGGAACATCAAACGGGGAAGCCAAAATCCCCAATTGGGGTGCAAACCAGCGAGTAGCCGGTGGGTGAGGGATCACCCGCCGGCGGTAACCAAACCGGGCAGCGGGTGCCCGGCGGGCAGCTGCCCGCCCGCCGGCTGCCCGCTGCCGGCGTTGCCCAAGGAGGCCGCGGGTAGGTGGCGGGTCCCCTACCCCCACCTACCCCCCACTGACTCTTTTCATCAAGAAACGCCCCAGGAACCTTTATGGAACCCGAAACCATGCTTGGACACTTTCAAACGCAATTGATAACACACGTAGACAATTAACGGATCAAAATCAGGAAACAATCGGCACATAACCTATCATGCTTTTCTAAACATAATAAACACCCAATCATGCGAATTCCCACCTAATATACCCAGAATAATTCCATACGATACAACCTAGGGTTCTAGTCACTTTTATGCCAACAAGAATACGATTCGTCTTCTAATTACAATATTCGGTACAAATAACACATAAGTATCAAGAACGACATACAATTATCAAGAACAACATATAATTATCAAGAACTCTACGTAATCATTAAGAACACCATAATTATCAAGAACTCTACGTAATCATTAAGAACACCATAATTATCAAGAATCTCCCGATATCAAGATCACCCATGGAATTATCCCATCCGTCATCAATAATAACATCACAGATCATCAATACACAATAATATGGGGAAATCCTACGGGGGAAATCATAGCTATGAAAATAGGTTTTGTTGAGACATGGGTTACCTCTTAGCCTTAATTAATTCCTTGGCTATGAAGGGTCTTTCTTTATGCTTTCTTGCTTTCTTGATTTCTTCTAGGGGGATTTTTGGAGCTCTTTGGGGAGGTGGGGCGTTATTCTTGTGGGGGGGGGGGGTTTCTAGGTGCCTCTTAAGTCCCCTATTTATATATTTAGGAGTCCTAGTTGGGAACTAATATTATGAGCTTGCTAATTCTATTTCTTTTGGGACTAAGGGTTGGGTTTAGGGATAAGGGCCCGTGGACTATGGTGGGCCTTTCCTAATTAATTATTGTGTTTTAATTCTTTCTTTTGGGTAATTGATTAAATGATTTAATTGATCTTAGGGGTCGTAACACGGGGTGTTACAACAGGATCCAAGCAGGCGCTCGGTAACTCTCCAATGCGAGCAGCAAGCCAGGAGAGGTCGTCCGGCTGTAGTGGATCCAAGTCACATCGACAACGCCATGCTCGGGAACAAGCCCAAACGGTTGAACATGATGAGACCCGAGCAATGCTCAACGAACTTCGGGCGGAATTCACTCGTTGGCAAAACGAGCACGCTGTGAGGCCTCCGACCGATCATTCAGCCTCCCTGTTGAGGACACCCTTCACGGCGGAGATTATAGCCCAGCCTTACCCGCTCAATTTGCGCGTCCCCGGAAACAAGGAATATGATGGGCGCACAGACCCAGAAGTTCATGTGAACACCTGCTACGGAAACATGCTGATGATGGGCGTGTCTGATGCCGTGATGTGTATGGCTTTCTATTCTGAGCTCACAGGTCGGGCGGCGGAATGGTTCAGATCACTTCAACCGGGCTCCATTTATGATTTTGCTAGTTTGGCAATGAAATTTAACCGGAAGTTTGTGACCTCCAATGTCCTTAGGAAGCCCTACATGTACCTCGAGAAGGCCAAGCAGTTAGAGGGGGAAAGCTTGTCCGAATTTTTAGTCAAGTGGAAGGCGGCGGTCGGGGAGGTTGAGCCGATGGACGATCTGACGGCCATCCATATGCTACACATCTCCTTTCGGGCCGGTTATTTGTATTAGGATTTCATCCTCCATCCGCCAACCACCTATGAGGAAGCCTTCCGTAGAGTGACGGATTACGCTAATGCTGGTGAGGCTAATGCCGTCAAGAGGTCGCAGGAGGTCGGGACATCATCCTGGAAGCCCTCCGGTCAGGCGACGACCATCCCCGACCTTGCACCCGGCCAGGAGAGTTCACGGCGTTGAACCGATCGGCGGCAGAGGCATGCAATATGCCAAATCATGCAACCTTATTCGTCTACCCCATCCCGGACCGGAGGGGAAGGATAAGTCCAAACATTGCGCTTATCACCGTTGCGCCGGGCATGATACGGAGGAATGCACACATTTAAAACAGCCGTTGGAGGATTTGCTTCAGTTGGGCAAGTTAGATAAATGTGTTGGCAAAAGAGAAGAGAGCAAGAGAGCAACCGATCGGCAAGATCACAGACGTTCCCATCATCGTTCAAACCCATCGGATCAGGACCGCAGAGATCCTGATCCTCAATCTAGCAGCCGATCGGCGTCCAAACCGACCATTCATGTTATATTTGGAGGTTTGGAAGATGCTTCCCGACCTCGGGAAAGTTGCTCGGTTGCGATCGTAGATTCCCGTGGCACCGGGAAGAGGCAAAAGATGGAGCCCATCACCTTCTCTCTGGAAGACCAACCGGAAAGCGGAGACCATGGGATGGAAGCCCTCGTGGTCACGATTGATATTATGGGGACCTATGTCCAAAGAGTAACGGTGGACACCGGGAGCAGCGTGAACGTCCTTTATTTGGACGTGTTCAAGAAGCTGAAATTGGACAAGCGAGAGCTGATTCCGGTCGGCGTACCCTGGTCAGGATTTACCGGGGCAACCATACGCCCCGAGGGAAAAATTATGCTCCCGGTGAAAACAGAGTTGGAGTTTGTTGTGGTCAATCTACACTGCGTCCACAACGTTATCTTGGGCCGACCAGCCATTATGAGGGTCGGCGGAATCATTTCGATGCCGCATTTGTGCATGAAGTTCCCCACCCCGGCCGGGGTTGGAGTTGTACGCGGCGATGTCCAGTTGGTAAGAAAATGCTACACCCAGGCTGTCAATCGGCGTGATGCTGGTTCTTCCCGAGTGAACACTATTGTTAAGGAAGCCACTGGAGATCGAAAGGAGTAACCCGTGCCCTCCGAGGAGATTGAAGAGGTTCCTTTGTTTGAGGAACGACCGGACAGGAAAAATCAAGATTGGTCGGGCCCTCACTCCCGAATTATGACTGGAAGTATTAGCGATCCTCCGGGAATTCGCTGACATATTTGCATGGGGGCCTGAAGACATGCCCTGGATCGATCGCACCGTAATTTGCCACAAGCTAGCTGTAGATCCCGCGGCAAAACCAGTCGTTCAGAAGACTCGGCATCTATTATCCGATCACCGAGAGTTTGTCCGAGAGGAGGTGAAAAAGAAGGCAGTGATTGAGCACATCCGACTGGTCACTTATCCCGAATGGGTGGCCAACATTGTACTTGTTCCCAAGCCTCCATCCTGGAGGATGTGCATCGATTTCACCGACCTCAACAAAGCATGTTCGCTCGATCCATACCCGCTGCCGAGCATTCATCAGATGGTTGATGAGACGGCAGGGGCCGAGCTCATGAGTTTCATGGATGCATTCAAAGGTTATCATCAGATTATGATGCATCATGAAGATGAAAGCAAGACGGCCTTTGTCACACCAGATGGGTTGCATTGCTAACGAGTGATGTCGTTCGGCTTCTGCAATGCAGGAGCAACTTATCAAAAGATGGTCAATATGCTCTTCGCGGACGTATTAGGCCGAACGATGGAAGCTTACACTGACGACATGCTGGTAAAGAGTCGAGACCGAGCCGACCACACTCGGGATCTCCAACAATGTTTTCAAATCATGAGGAAGTACCAGCTGCGATTGAATCCCAACAAGTGCACATTTACGGTGCAAACGGGAAAGTTCCTCGGCTACATGATGACCAAGAAAGGAATCGAGCCCAACCCCGCCAAGGTCAAGGCTATTCTTGATATGCAACCACCCACGACCGTGCGGGAGGTGCAACAATTGACCGATAGGTTGGCAGCCCTGAGCCGTTTCCTTTCCAAATTGGTCGAGCGCGCCTTACCATTCTTCAAGGTATTGCGCAAAGTTAATGGGTTCGTGTGGGATGATGAGTGCCGAGCGGCTTTTGACGAGCTAAAAGAGTATCTGATGTCACCGATCGTATTGTCAGAGCCCGAGCTCGGAGAAGAACTAGATATCTATCTCGCCGTTTCCGATCGACCGGTAAGTGCGGTTATATGCCGAACAGATTCGAAGGGAGTCCAGCGACCGGTTTACTATGTGAGCCACGTGCTCCATGGTCCCGAGCTCTGGTACTCCTAGCTAGAAAAGATAGTTTATGCTTTGTACATAGCTGCAAAGAAGTTGGCCCCCTACTTTCAAGGTCGAGCCATTCATGTGTTAACCGATCAGCCGATTGGGGCAGTTCTCCGTACCGCTTCTTCTTCCGGATGCCTAGTCATGTGGGCGTTGATGCTGACTCAGTATGCAATCGAATACCAACCGAAACCAGCTATAAAAGGTCAAGCTTTGGCAGACTTCTTGGTCGAGTGCACCGCTCGGGAGACACGACCCCCAGAGGTCGAGGATCCCGAGGCGGCATGGTGGTCCTTGGCCACTGATGGGTCGAGCAGCAAGAAAGGAGCAGGTGGAGGGGTCGTGGTTACAAGCCCAGAAGGATTCAAAGTTTACTATGCATTGATGTATCAGTTCCACCCGACCAACAATGAAGCCGAGTATGAGGCCTTTGTCAATGGCCTACAGTGTGCTTGAGACTTGGGGGCTGAATACATCTGGGCTCAGACTGACTCTCCAATAGTGGTCGGGCAGGTCTTGGGTGATTATGAAGTTAACGGGGAAAGGCTACAGGCTTACCTGGACCTTGCCATGGAGAAGCTCACTTTGTTCCGGAGGTACACCGTTTGTCATGTTCCCCGACTAGACAACGCCGATGCCGATATCTTATCTAAGTTGGCTCAAGATGCCCCTGAACACATGTCCAAGATAGCTCGGATTCTGATGATCCCGAGGCATAGCATACACCGATTGCCGGTCGCACCTATCCAACCGGTCGAGGAAACTTGGATTTCGGATCTTATGGAATATCTTCAGCACGGTCGGTTACCAGACGACCCCCAACACGCCCGGTAAGCCAAGTTAAGAGCACCCAGATTCCAAGTTCAAGAAGGCCGTTTGTACAGGCGGTCGTATGGAGGTCCATTGATGCGTTGTTTGACTTCATTCGAAGCGGACCTTGTGATGAAGGAATTGCACTCGGGCATCTGCTCGTCGCACCAGGGAGGCCGATCACTCGCCCGACGTATTATGGTTATCAGGTACTACTGGCCATCTATTCAGCTCGATTGTGAAAAACTTGCAAGAGGTTGCGAAACATGCTAGTTATATGCTCGGATGCCTGGACGACCGGCCACGTTCTATCAGTCGGTCACGACCGCAATTCCTTATGCTCGTTGGGAGGTGGATATTTTGGGACCTTTCCCGCAGTTATCCGGTCGGAAACGCTTCGTCTTCGTGGCTATAGATTATTTCTCTAAGTGGATCGAGGCCGAGCCATTAGCACGATCACTTCTCGACAGTGCGCCAGGTTCCTATGGCGAAATGTTATCTCCCGGTTTGGCGTGCCCGTTCATCTGATCAGTGACAACGGCCGGCAGTTCGTAAGCTAATATTTCCAGAATTTTCTAGCAACGATCGGGACAACCTCAATCCAATCGTCGGTGGCTTACCCCCACGGCAATGGTTAAATTGAGAATGCTAACCGTACAATTTCGGAAGGTTTGAAGAAGAAGTTGCACTCGGTCGGTCGCAGCTGGGCTGATGAACTTCCTTATGTACTTTGGACCTATCGCACGACCCCGAGGAAGGTAACGTTGGAAACGCTGTTTTCTTTAGTCTATGGCGCTAAAGCTCGGCTACCGATCGAAGCATGGTACTTACCGGTTGGAGACAACGACCGCGAGAGTAATCGAGGGCACGTGGAACTTAGAGAATCTTGTCCTATTCAGACACTAATGTAATTAAGTAGTTATAGATGGAGTGGGGGCTCGACCTGCGAGTGGACCCGTCCATCGTTAATTTCCTTTGGAAATGTTGTAAATATTTAACTGTCTGCGTACGGGAATTAATAATGTAATAACGATCGGTGATTGCTCGACCGTTTGTACACAGCGGCCCGATCGGTTTTCGTATCACTTAAATGTGAAGTAGGTTGCTTTAGATCTACTTCAGCAATCGGTCTTGCTCGTGCTTCGCCCGGCCGCGACTCAGCATCAACGAACGAGAGGGGCGAAAGCCCCACGACCACAATGTCGCTTAAACTTGCCCGATTAAACCGGGGTCCAATTTCAGTTATAACTGGTCAAGGTCCATACCTCTCCCTCGGTCCCGGCCGAGAGGGGTATAAACCTAATTGGCTCTAATAGCCATCTACACCTTAGCTGGACGAATTCTAACCGCCGGCCTAAAACGCTCATCTTCGGCAGATACTAGGGTCATGCCATCGATCGGGAAACGCAGAGCTTCATCAAGATATTCCCGATCAGTATAACTTCTTTCCACTATCGCACTCACTCGTGCAATGCTCGGGCAAGTCCCGAACAAAAAGGCCAACAAGTCTTCAATAGGCCAGTAGGCCAGTAGGTCGGGACACGAACGACCATGTCAGTGGGCCAATAGTTCGGGGAAAGAACGACCAAGAAGTGATTAAATTGAAATAGCAAAAAATGAGCAAAGACAAAAGCTTGGCAAAAGTTAATATTATTAAACAATAAAAGCGCCCGGTACAAAGCGGGACCAGGCTCCCAATGGAGTACACTTCAAAAGAAAGCAAAAATAAAGTCATTACATGGTCGGAAGCTACACGACCTTATCTACTTTCTCTGCAGCGCCGCTAGGCTCGACCGTATCCTCGGAGGCGGAGGGATCGGTGAAAGGCGCTGGTCCGGGGTCAGGGACCTCGTCCGGAAGGGTTGACAGGACGGACTTCAGGTCGTCGCCCTCAAAGACCTCCTCCATAATGGATCGGGTCTCTTCCCTCATGGTCCGCTGGCCGGACTTGAACGCCCAATGACCGAAGACCCAAATCATGTCCTCACCGAACTTGTTCTTCATCAGCTCCTTGAAGAACTTTTCAGCAGAGGCCTCATCCTGACAGAGGAACCTCGCCAAGACCTCAAGGTTGCCCAACCGGGCCTTCAGCTCGGCTGTTTCTGCTAGCGCTTCCCGAGCAGCCTTCTCGGCGATGCCTTGGGCATCTTTGTCCTTCCTCAAGTTGGCCTGAAGTTTGGCATTCTCCGCTCGTCACCGCTCGGCGACCTTCTTTAGAGCGTCGGCCTCGTTGGCCAACAACGCTCGGCGTTGTAAGTATTGGGAAGCTCGGGACAGCTGTAACAGAAATACATTATCTCGTGTGACAACAATTGCATTTGAAAATCGAAGGGAAGTGAAATGTTACCTCGACCAGCTCTTGCCCGATCCTCTCGGCAACTTGCTCGGGTGACAGCTCGGTGATGTCCTCCTTGATCGGTCAGAGTTTACCGATCTGCGTAAGTATGGACTCATCGCCCGTGATAGCCCCGCTCGGGAGGCTGCCCTGCTTTCGTCGGCACTTCAGTGCGTCGCCGTCCTCTCGGTCCTTGGTGACCACCTTCTCCTTGCCCTTACGGGCAGTCGCTCGTGGAGCAAGAGCGTCGGATGTCTCGACCACGGCCCCTTCGGCCGTAGTGATTGTTGTAGCGCCTAGCGGGCGAGCGTCGGGGATGGACCTGCCCTCCGCCTCCGTGTCGCCGGACGACCCAGCGTTAGATTTCTTCTTCCCGAGCGCAATTTTGGCTCGGAGGGCTCGGGGTGTGACTGCATCTTTAAAGTTGCGTGGCGGACCCATCTCGGCAAACAAATTCAAACGGTTAGAAAACCAAATCGAAATATGATCGGGGAGTTAGGATCGGGAAAGCTAGGTTAGCGTTAGACCTTCGTTCGTCGGCTCGACCTGAGGAGCCGCCACTAATATCGATACGCCCATCGGGCTTCATCGTAGCTCTCCCGCGATCGGAATATCTTGTATTCATGGATCTCGCTGGAGATGCGGATGGTTGCGTCCCGGAGGGCTTCGGTCTCGACCAGCGGCACTTGCTTCCTATAATGTGTTCCCCACGTCCGCTCGACCGGGAGAATCCACGGGTCATATTTGACCGAGAAGATGCGATTCTTCCAGCCTTTGTTGTTCCCGGGCAGGTTATCAATCGTGCACAGATCGGTCCGGGACTGGATCATGAAGAAGCCGCCGCCGTACTTCGGTGCCAAAGTCTTCACCTGATAGACGAAGTTGAATTGCTCCATCGAGCATGCGACCTCGTGCAGAGTGCAGATTTGTGGGAAGCCCGCAAAGATCTAATGCGTGTTCGGGCATATCTGGGCGGGTAATACTTGATAGTAGCCCAGGAACGCGGTCAAGAGGGCGGAGAAGGGGAACAAAATCGGGGCCTGCAGCGAATCATAATGCATCCCGATCCATTTTCCCTGATGGCGTTCCTTTATGTTCCCCAAATGGCGTCGGGTATCAAATTGTACCCGACCGCTGATCCTTGCGACAATCTTCGCCTCTCCACTGGTCGTCAGCAAGCATTCCTGCTGCTCGACGCTTTTGCTGTTCAAGAAGACGAACTCTGGTCCGGTGGCCGGTGCAGCTAGCTCTTCCTCGGTCGGGCTTGGTGTTATTTCCTGATCATCTGCGGGAGTAGAGGCCTTGGGGTACGCCCCAATAATCATCGTGGGTGTTTCCCGAGCGGCTTCCGTCGGGGAATAGTTCCCTGTAACACCCCGAAATTGTTAGAACTTTTAAGACTTATATAATAAAGGTGAATTCTCATTAAATCCCCAAAACATAATATAAGAGTACAGGGTGCTTTGCCACGCCTGAGTTAGAGAACTCAGGTGCACAGGCTAACTAAATAACATCCTCAATAATGTCAATACATAAGCATGGCACGCAGGCCGAAAGGGAAACTATCTACTCTACGCTCCGATCTCTAGCGCGCTCTAGTGTCTACTCATCTGTGCCTGAAAGCCAAATATATCTGTTCAGCGTGAGATGCTGGTAACCCACTCCAACGCGTTGAAATACAGTATCGATAGATATATATATAGATATACGAAAATCCAATTCGAAGCAGGAGGATATATACCTAAGAGACACTAGTTTTAAAACCAGGGACAGACTCATCAAATAGGGTAAGCACACAATCAATAATAATAGTTAAGGAGAATCATCATAAAGAATACAAAACTAAGGTCACAGTCTATTTCCATATCAATCATATCATCTTTCAATCATCATCCAATCATCATTCAATCATCATTTGTGACACTCAATCACACTGAGCTGGCGCCACGAGACCAATCGCAAGCCCCGAGCATGAGGGTTAATGCTTATAGCATTAACTTGGCCCCGTAACACCCTACCTCAGTACCGCGGTACGAGGGGAGTTGATCGCAACCAACCCTTTGAGAACCACTGACGAACTCAACGTCGGACCACGATCCGACACACCGCTGATGCGCCCAGTCAGTGGACCGCGGTCCCCTTTACAAGGGGGGACTTACGACCCTAGACACCGTTGGTGCGCACAATCGGTGGACGGTAGTGGATCAAGCCCGACAAACCGCTGAGCTAAACTCAGTCGGTGGGCAAAGATCCTTGGAGACTACGGCCCTACATACCGATGTCCCATCACTCGGTGGATCGCAGCCAGCCGTAGCCCTACACACTGTCTGATTACTCAGGTCGGTGGACTACAGCCTTCCTCGGCTTGTTGGCCCTACACACCGCCTGGCGCGTCCAGGTCGGTGGGTCATATCACCGAGGTCCATGTGGAACTTCAGTCCAATATAATCTTTATATACCTGACCGGTCTCTACCAGCCTGGTTAACAGTTGGGATTGTTTTCAGCCCATTCAACTGCCCGTATAGTGGACCTTCAGTCCTATATAATCTTTATATACCTGACCGGTCTCTACCAGCCTGGTTAACAGTTGGGATGGTTCTCAGCCCATTCAACTGCCCGTATAGCCCACTTTATCTTAACCAAGTTGGGGTCATGCATCGCACAATTGCACATAATAACACATAATAACACATAGGGGAGGGGAGACATGTAATTAAGCTTACATGTGATCATTCACATACTAAGAATCGTCCTAAGGGGTTCATACGACTTCCACTTAAGTCCACGGGTTACCGATTTGACTAGCATGCGATTCCTAAGATTCACTTATCCTACGAACGGTTCCCGAAACATCATACTAGACTCAGGCACGACAAACGGGGTCCGTTGGGACACCACGGGGAGTGGGGAACGTCAAACGGGGAAGCCGGGGACCCGGGATGGGTCATGGACCAGCGGGTAGCCGGTGGGTGAGGGATCACCCGCCGGCTGCCCGCCGGAGATCACTGCCCGGCAGCGGTTGGCCCGCGGGCGGACGCCTGCCCGCTGCCCGGCGGTGATCTTCGGGCAACGGGTACCCCTACCCCCACCTACCCCCCACTGACTCATTTATCACAAAACCATGCTTAGACACTTTTAAACGCAATTAACGACACCACGTAGTCAATTAATGGATCAAAACCAAGATTCACGTATAACTTATCCTATCACGACTTCTAACATAAACAACACCCGAACATGCGAATTCCCATCCAATATATATATCAAGAACATTATATCACAGATTCCCAATCCATCCTAGGGCTTTAATCCCTCCCAGCCCATCGAAATCACAATTTATCTTTAACATCAAGAATTATCAAGATTTGTCAAGAATTATTATATCAATATCAAGAACCTCTTCTCATCATCAAGATCATCAAGATTATCAAGAATACCACAAGTCATCCTATCAATCATCAAGAATATATCACAAATAGCATAGAGGAATTAATCAAGACACAAGTATATAGAGGGAGGCCAAGGAAGGAGATTATAGTGAAGAAAATAGGTTTTGTTGAGACATGGGTTACCTCTTAGCCTTAGTTAATTTCCTTGGCTATGAAGGGTCTTTCTTTAAGATTTCTCCTTTCTTGATTTCTCCTAGGGGAATTCTTGGATCTTCTTGTGTGGTGAGAGATTATTCGTGGTGTGAGTTCTAGGTGCCTCCTATGTCCCTATTTATATAATTAAGAGTCCTATTTAGGGTCTAAGTGGCATGGGTTTACTAATCCTATTTCTTATAGGATTAAGGGGTTGGCTTTTAGGGATAATGGGCTCATGGACCATGGTGGACCCCTTTTTAGCCAATTAATGGATTTTAATTCCCTTTTTTAGGGTGGGTGATAATTTAATTGATTTTAGTTTAGGGTCCGTAACACGGGGTGTTACACTCTCCCCCCTTACAAGAGGCTTCGTCCCCGAAGCCGGTGCGTGGATCCATTCTTTCACCCCGAGACGTCACGTATTTTGGTCTCCTGGTTAGGAGATGTGGCCCCACGTGTTGTCTTTGTTGGGGTAGACTGGATTTTTAGTGAGGTGGTGGTTTTGAGGGTTTGAGTCTACCTTGGTTTCTTGTTGGAGATATTCAGTAGATCAACCAATTGCCTTCGTTCCTCTTCGGGATTAAGGCAAATCTCTTCGAGGGTGATGTACTGTCCCCTTTCGATGTAGTAAATATCATTGCGACGGAGATTCTGAGCATTGAAAGTCATGCCACATGCGGTCTTGACCTCTGTGTGGCTTAGGTCTACCCCCTTTTTCTCCATGATACAACTCAGGATCATCCCGTAGGGTAGGTGTTGGTAACGAAAGGGTGGCGAGAAGTCTAGAGGGGGGGTGAATAGACTTCTCTAACTTTTTCAACTTTCTTCGAAAACACACAAGGCAAATAACACTTTGGTAATTTCAACTCTAAGTAACAAGCATTAACAAGATAAGCAACTTAGAGTGTGCAGCGGAATAAGTAGCGGTAAAGTGTTATGCTTATAAGTGCGGTGCTCAAAATGATATTCTAAACATGCAACACGTTAGAAACACTTGATATGGTTCAAGGATGATGTACGTAAAGTTTGGCTTGCATGCATACGTGGGAACTATCAAACCCAGACATATAAAGATAAGCGATAAATCGTAATCGGGTTAGTTCGCAGTTAGAATAAGCATGCAGAAAATATATGAGCAGTAAGTAAATAGAGAGAGAGATTTATAGTGGTTCAGAGGTGGTGTAATCCTCCTAGTCCACTCTTCTCCTTTCACTTCAAGGAGGAAATTCACTATTCTTCGATCACCCAGATACAATAGTGAATAAGTGTCCACCGACACTTCTCCAAGTGCTTCGCACAAAGCTACACTCCTCCAAGGTTTTTAACAAGCTCCTCTTGTTACTCCGCCTTCCCGAGTACTTCGCACCAAGCTGTACTCCTACACCACGAGAACTACGCACAAAGCTACGTCCTCCAAGGGTTTTCACAAGCTCCTCTTGTTACTCTGCCCTTCACTACGAGTGCTACGCACAAAGCTACACTCAACCAGGGTTTTTCACTCTCTCTAGTTACTCCGCCCTCTTTCTACACTTAGAAGAGAATATTACAAAGAAATAAAATTTCTCTCTCACTCAGACTTGAATTTTATTCTATGAAGCTCTGTTTCCCCCTTTTTCGGCTAATAAAAAATATAGCTTGTATCTTTTGCTTGTCTGTTTTAGCCGTTGTTCAAGTTGTTGAACTGTTCAATCTCTTGGGGTTTTTCTTGCTTAACTGCTCTCTTCTCATCTATATCCATCTGTCTTCAAGTCTGCTTAGACAATTTATAGCTAGTAAAAGCTATTTGCCCGTTGATCAACTTTCGATCTTGATCGTCCATTTTGAATTGTAGTTGATCAAAAGATATTGTCAACTTGATCTGAAATATTAGGTAGATGTCTTTTCTCCTTTTGTCAGATGATTTGAATAATTTGCCCGTTGCCGTTTCTTGAATTTTGTAGCCTCCAGAATTTGAATAAGTTCGGCGCGGCAATTTTTGACATTTCTGGTCCTTCATAAATACTCTGACATGTCAAGTTGATCAAATAATTTATCTGCTGATTCTTGCTTGAGTATAAAATAATTTCTCCGTGAATCAGCCTTCTTTGAGCGTCTCCGGTTCCACCGTAAAAACTTGATGTTCAGATGAAAATATATCAGATATTTTCTCCTTCATGATCCTTGTAAAATAATATATTGGAACCTCTGTAAAAACTTCACTGTTGTTCATGGTGAGATGCTCTGTTTCGAATTTCTAGCTTGGTTCACCATACTTGGTGTGTTTCTCCATATGGTGCATGGCTTTTGTGAGACTTGTGCATTTTACTTAGTCTCCATATTCTTAGCTAGTCTCCATATTAGCTAGTCTCCTTTTAGCTAGTTTCCATTTAGCTTAGTCTCCCATACGGTTTGGTATACTTTGAGCTAGTCTCCCATACGGTATACGGTCCAATATACTTGACCTTGAGCTAGTCTCCCATACGGTATACGGTCCAATATACTTGACCTTGAGCTAGTCTTCCATACTGTCCAAGCTAGTCTCCCATACTGTTATACGGTCCAAGGTCCAATATACTTGACCTTGAGCTAGTCTCCCATACTGTCCAAGCTAGTCTCCCATACGGTTAGAGCTAGTCTCTCATACGGTCCAAGCTAGTCTCCCAAGCTTAAAAATACTTCACTTAAGATTTGAACTTAGGATCATTTGGCATAATTCACACGCATTTCTTCCAACTCCTCTAGCATGGTTCTTGGTAACTTATTCGCATCATAATTGTGTTAAGCTATAATCCCGCTTAACATCTAAAATCAACTTATGATTTTCCAGACTTGTACATGGGTTGCATGATATGGGTGTACCATACTCCGTAGACTCAAACTGACTCAAATAAAAATGGGGACTACTTGATTTTTCAAAAATACATTCGGCTCATCAAAATTTACAATATATTCCTAACAATTTCCCCCTTTTTGATGATGCCGAAACTTATACCCAAGTCATTTTGGCTTTGTCAATTTTTTAAAAATAATTTCTTTTATTCGATTTTATTTCGACTAGCCAATTGACGGGTTTAACAAAAAAAATTGAGACCTAGAGATTTTAAATTTTGGACGGTCCTAAATGTATATTGAGACTTTAACGCGGGGTTGCGTATTGATTTTTATCTTTTAATTTTTCTTCCCCCTTTCAATTTTATTTTCTCAATTATACGCATCACATGCAATTACTAAGTCCAATTTTAAAATCTTGTGACATAAAAGCACAAAATAAATAAATTAACTAGGACTTACTTCGTATGGTACGAAATATTTCCATCATGCAATTTCAACCCATTTTAGCTTAGCATATATAGGATGTCAAAACAAATGTGCTAGCTAAAATAAATTATACACCAAAAATTGAATTTGACAAACAACTTTGTTACCTTCCTTTCAACTTCGCATTGATGAACTCTCTCAACTTCTTGAAGTCCTTTTCTAGCTCTTTGTGTTGATAGGGTGCGGTCACTTGCCCGGTGACATAGTTGCCGTACGCTTCCCTAATGTTGTTTCCTTTCAATACTCCTGCTTCATGCCAGAAAATACATTCATCAAACGTTCGGCCGTCACTACGGTGTCCGAATTCCGTTTGAAGTTCTTGCAATTTTTGAATCCTTGTTGCAATTGGCTTCGGCATTGGAGCAATCGGCGTCGGTGGCAACACTCCTAGAGATGTAGAACTTGGGCTCGGACAAGTTCCTCTAAGGTAATCAATCATACTTACACGGCTTGGAGCTCTTGGTGGTGTTGGTCGAATTAGTTCAACTGTTGGTCCTCTTGGAGCTCTTGGTTGTGTGTACGCATAAGTTTGTGGCACAAAATGACGTGCCAATCCTTCCCCCTTTCCGGCAGCATCTATGAATCGTTGAAAGCTCTTGGTGGAAGAATCTTGCTTGTCACGCACTCCCTATAGAAGATCCATGTGAATACACGATTGAGTTAGTAAACCTTGCACTTGTTGTTCCAAAAGTTTGAGCCTCGACGTAGTATCGGACCCATGCTTTCCCATTTCATTGAACAACTTCATCACATCTTTCTTCAATTCATCTTTTGGCCGTGCCAATTTCGGTTTTTAATAGGCCTTGCCTATTAAACAATTGTTGAGCACAATCCACCATCTCCTTGTGATAATCATCAAGTTTTGTGTCCATTGCCTCCATCTTTGTGTTCAATTCACCCGTAGATCCTTGTATAATACCCCTAACATCCCCAACAATTTCTTCTCTCAAGGCTTGTGCATTGAACAATTGTTCTCTTTGAACAGGTTGATGTGGAATCGGCAAGGGGTGTACAAAATCATCTTGTGGTGTGGTGATCATTGTGTCGGCAAGATTTGCTTCGGCTTCTTCGGTGTTGTAGCAAATCATCAATGTATTTCGGATCCTTGGATGATCTTGATCGTAGACTTCACAAGTAATTGGCAATGTAGGGAAATTCCGTGCTTCATCTAAATTCAAGGAAACCCCTTGACTTGGTGCATTTCCTTCTTCACGAATACACTCCGTAGCCTCCATTACGGGATGTGGAAAGTAAGACTCTGTTAGGAATAAAGTGTAATGATTTTGATATGCCAAATTTGTATTTGTAGATCCCCCAATTTCATTTATAGGTCTAGTAGAGTCTTAGACCATGATCGGGAAATTATTTAATTATGAAAAGAGAAAAACAGAGGAAAATGGATGAAAATAGAAGAAGAAGATATAAAGCCGAAAATCAAGAATTTGTCTGGTGAAAATGACAAATTGAAGAAGTAGTTGAATGATATGAATTCACGTCGCTACTACTCAAAGAAGATATCCCAGAAGAATTTTCGTGAAGAAAATTAATATTGGAAGAATGCATGAAATTGACTTAGAGATCAAGCATCTATGGAAAGAAAGAAGTACATCAAATATGATTGGAGATTTAATCTAAAGCTGTACGGATAAAGTGGATGATGCTTGATATATTATCCGAAATGGCTCAAGTTCGAAACACACCATCAACAATTTTACAAGGTAAAATTTGAGAAGTCAAATTAAATTAATCTGATGGAGTTGGGCGCTAGTTTAAGCTTTGGGCGCCGATTACAAGTGGAAATTAGGAAGCAATTTCACTTGGGGGCAATTGAGTTTAAATTGGGAGCCGATTTCATAGAAATTGAAATTGGGAGCTAATTCGAAGCAATTGAAATTGGGAGCCAGATTCAGAGAAATTGAGATTAATTGAAATTGGGAGCTAGTTCAGAGAAATTGAAATTGGGAGCAAGTTTCAAATGGAATCAATTCAAGTTGGGAGCCAATGTAGAATTGAAATTGGGAGCCAATTGAAGTTGTAGTATGGGATGCAATTCAGATTGGGGACCAATTAAAAGAAGACATTGAGGAGCAATTGAATTGAGATGCAATTCAAAGAGAAGTCCAATTTCGAAGTCAACATTGAGAAGTAATTGGAGCACCAGGAGATGTTGGGAGCCAATTGCAAGTCAAAATCAATTGGGAGACAATTACAATGGAGAAATTCAAATTGGGTGGAAGTTCAAAGCCAGTCTGAGAACACCCAGACGTGAGAATGAAGAAGATGAAGCAGAACTTACATTGAAAAATATTCTCACAAGGAAAATACTAGTCTAACTAGTATGGGATTAAAATAAAGATTATTTTTTGAATCCCAAAGATACAAGGACCACTTCAGAGCTAATCAGAGAAGCCATTCTACACCAAAACTGAGACCCAGATATTTCCATCCAACGTTAAAACAGAGGAATATCAGATGAAGTTTGGGAGCTCATTTACATGGAGATGAAGATCTTTCAAACGGCTAGCTTATCTCTTTCTGACATTTTTGCAGAAGATAAGATAAGATCTCTGACATGGGAGCGTCTCTTTCCAACGGACGAATTCTCATCACCAGCTATAAAATGATGAAGATATGAAGACTTGAAGAAAAGCAGTGAACAAGGGAGCAGAGAAAAAATATACAAGCAGAGAGCTAAAATTCTAAGAGCTAAAATCTTCAAGTGTGAGAAAAAGAACTCAGAGAGCTTCAAGAGAAAAATATTCTGAGAGTTCTTAAACAGAGCAAAGCAGAGCAAAATATCAAGTGCTTTACTTGATATATTCAAAAAGAGAAAACACTCAGAGCTGTCAAGAGAAATCATTCCAGAGTGTTTATCTTCATCAAAGAGACCTGCGCATCATTGAAGATCATCTACAGAGTCTCAGAAGTTGGAAGCAAGACAACACTTGTTTTGGAGCAAAACAAGAGAAGGGAGGAAAGTAGCACGGAGCTGTGAAATCCTGGATTGTCACACGGAGCTGTGAGATCCGAAGCAGCAATGTCGGAGGCACTGGGCGTGATTGGTGTGGGCTTGGTGATCAAAGCACCAGATCACGGGATACGTTTCTACCTGAGTGTGGAAGACGGGGGGAAAGTAACGCGGAGTCGTGAAATCCTGGGATAGTAGCGCGGCGACGTGAAACCCGAAGCAGCAGTGTGGTGTCACTGGGCGTGATTAGTGCGGGCTTTGTGATCAAAGCACTAGATCACGGAAATTCATTGTATCTTGGAACCAAGGAGTGGTAGATATAGTGAATTGGCTCTTGGAGAAAAGAGCAAGTGGAGTAGGAGGATTACACCACCTCGCGAACCACTATAATTGTCTTGTGTTCTTTATTGCTTTCTTTACATACCGCTCTTTACATATACGCTCTCATGAAGATATACTGCTCACACAATCTCACACACACTTTATGTTTATTTATTTCCGTTGTGCACCATACTCTAACAATCTAGTTAAGAGTTTTGGTTTATCTCTGTCTTAGCAATTGTTGTGCTGTGCAAAAAAGTTTGAAAGTCTATTCACCACCTAACCTCTTTTGGGACGAATAATTGGTATCAGAGCGGGTACCTATCCGAGTCAGAATTTGTCTCTAACTGATACCAACAATTGGTATCAGAGCAGGTGTTTACCCGAGTCAAAATTGTCCCTAAAGTGGGTCAACTATTTTTGACTGCTTGACAGATCCAGTCTGCAAAGTGTGTGAATTGGATTAATCTTTCATATCTCTCGTGATGATGATGAAGAAAGATTTAGCTCAAAATATATTATTCTCTCTTGATAAATTTGATGATTGGAAAGTTCGTATGCAGGTACACTTATCGGCTTTACACGATGAAATGTGGGAAGTTATTTCCACTGGCCCTATAGAAATATTAAAAGTCAATACGGCGTTTGTTATATCCCCGGATGCTCCACAGTACGTACAAAAGCCAAAACCGGAATGGACATCGGAAGATAGAACGCGGAATAATCTTGACAATATTGCCAAGGATATTCTATTCAAAGCCGTTGATGATACAATATTTCCGAAGATCCGAAAGTGTGCCACTGCCAAAGAAATATGGGAAACTCTCATCAAGATTGGCGAAGGAGTTGAACAAGAAAAGGACAATAAGCTCACAATCGCCATGAAGAAGTTCGAAGATTTCAAAATGCTCTCAAATGAAAGTGTTGCAGACATGGAAGCTCGAATGATCAAAGTTCTTGGAGAGATTAGTGATCTTGGCAAAAATATTAGCCAAAAAGAAATTAATCTCAAAATCCTACGAGGCTTACCATCTGCATGGGATATGAAGGTTACGGCTATGCGCGATCACCGAGATCTAAGAATGTTGTCAACAGACAAATTATTTAGTGATCTAAAAGCATATGAGTTCGAAATGAAGGCCAAAGATGATGATGTTCATGAAGCTCGAAATGCTGCTCTAATGGCCGAACAACCGTCAACCTCCAGGTCAGTAGAAAATAATGTTGATTTTATGACTGACGAACAATTTGCTCTTTTTGTCAAAAAGTTTAGAAGGTTTATGCAAAAAGGAGACAACAAAAATTCTGCTCGTGGAAAATTCATCTCTCGCATAACACAAGAAGAAAAAGTCGAAGAAAATAAGGATTTGTGCTACAATTGCCGCAAACCCGGACATTTTAAAATAAATTGTCCGTATCCGATCGTTAGCTAGTATCAAGGCAAAAATGATGAATCTACACCGAACAAATCCGAAAGCAAAAGGTTCAAGCGCGACAAAAGAAAAGCTCTCGTTGGCAACGAATCAAACGAAAATGATGATTCGGAGGATTCATCATCAAGCGATGAAAGTTCATATTCGGATGATGATACGGTGCTAATATGCAAGTCAAATGAGTTGAGTACAAGTGAAGATTGTCTTATGGCTCTTGACGCAGAGGAAGAAGAGGTAAGTTCTAATTCTTTCAATTCTGTTAATTCCTCTTTTTCTCGTGAATCTATTGACAATCTAATGCGAGAATGTCAAGAGATTATGCTCACTCATCCTCAACTCAAGGAGCGCAATAATATTCTAATTCTTGAAAAAGAAGAAATGAATAAAAAATTGCAAGATGCTTTACTTGAAGTGAGTAAATTGAAGAATGAAAATATTCATCTTCAAGAAGAGTGTAAAGCAAGAGAGGTTAGAGAACATAATCTTAGAGCTACTATTGCTACGTTCACTAATTCGTCTAAAATTATAGATAAAATGGTGAACATGCAAAAGCCATCAGGAGATAGAACCGGAATTGGTTATGACTCCACATGTTCTCAAACCCCTCAAAATCTGACTAATTCTACTACTACTTTAAATAATAAAGTTCAAGTGGTAAAATTTGTTAAAAGTCAGAATAGCACAATGAGACAAGGACTTGGCTATCAATCAAACGCAAAGTTGAATGTTGAAAGGCCGAAACAAGTTTATACTACGGCAAAGCAACAAAAATTCTACAAGCAAAGATATGCCAAAGAGTCAAGTGCAAAAAGATTTCGTAGAAATGAGGGAAGCCTTTCTAGAAATAAAGTTGGGAGATTTCATCCCACTCAAAAAGATTGGTTGTGCAATAGATGTAATACTTTTTATAGACCAAAGCAACCATTCTCTTCCCAGGTGCCAAAATATAAAAATAATTTTCAAAACCCGGCGCCAAAAATATTTTCTAATGTGAGTTATGATTATTGTGTCTCAAATGGTTACAAATCGCCTCATCTTAATTCAATAAGATCAAGGTGGGTTTGGTTACCAAAAATCACTAACAGTAAAGGACCCAAGCATGTATGGGTACCTAAAATTAATTAATCTTTTTTGCAGGATGTTTGGTACATCGATAGTGGTTGCTCACGCCACATGACTAGAAATAAATCCTATCTAGTTAATTTCAAAGAAATCGATGGACCAAAAGTTATATTCGGAGGAAATCAAAATTATGGAATTACAAAAGGAGTTGGCATGATCAAGAAAAATGGTTTGAAGACTGAAGATGTTTCTTTCGTTGAAGGATTAAAATTTAATTTGTTGAGCACTAGTCAATTTTGTGATAAAGGCTATCTTGTAGAATTTTCTAAAGATAATTGCCTAATCAAAAATGAGCTCACAAATGAGACTATTTTATCTGGAAAACGGCGAAAGAAATATGTATATTGTGGATTGGAGCACTAGCAAAGATTCAGTGTGCTTAATGGCCAGAAATTCAAATGAAGCTAATTGGGAATGGCACAGAAAGCTCAACCACTTAAACTTCAAGACTATCAATCAACTTGCAAAGAAGAATCTAGTAGAAGGCTTGCCAGATATTATCTTCAAGAAGGACCAAGTGTGTGATGCATGTCAACGCGGAAAGCAAATCAAATCATCATTCAAATCAAAGACACACGAGTCAACGTCAAGACCGCTAAGCTTACTACATATGGACTTATTTGGACCGGTTGATCCAATAAGTGTAAGTGGTAAGAAATATACTCTCGTGGTTGTTGATGATTTTTCCAAGTACACTTGGACCGTGTTTCTCAAGAAGAAAAATGAAGTTGAGCAAGTTCTACCGAAGCTGTTGAAGCAACTACAAAATGAGAAAGAATTGCAAATATCAAAAATACGAACGGATCGCGGAACCGAGTTCGTGAATGGAGTTATACAAGCTTTTTGCAATTCACATGGAATTTCTCATCAATTTTCTGCCGCAAGAACACCGCAACAAAACGGTGTTGCCGAAAGAAGAAACCGGACGCTCAAAGAAGCCACACGAGTGATGATTAGTGCTGCCGGTCTCCCGAAACGCTATTGGGCGGAAGCTATCAACACTGCTTGCTACACGCAAAATCGAAGCATGATCCATAAGCAGTACAAGAAGACGCCATATGAGTTATATAAAGGGAGAAAACCAAATATTGGTTATTTTCATATTTTTGGATGCAAATGCTTTATTTATATTAATGATAAATTGCATCTAAAAGCTTTTGATGAGCGTGCAGATGAAGGAATTTTTCTAGGATATTCAGCTACCAGCAAGGCGTACAGAGTTCTGAATAAAAGATCAATGGTGATTGAAGAATCCATACACGTGGTATTTGATGAAAAATCACAAATCAAAAATGGCGCTCTGGACGAAGAAATTGCACAAAATGGTAACAAGTGTCATATTGATTTTTTTGATACTAATGATACGTGTGAAGATGATGTTTTGCAGGGAATGGATGAGTTGGAAATTAATTCTCTAGAAAATCCCATCCCTCACCCAGAAGAAGTTGGAAATTCTTTAAATAATAATTTTGGGAGTGATGCCTCACGTGGGAATGGAGATGCAGTACAAGTTGGTGATCCAATTAATGATCAAATTGCATGTGATGTTGGTAATCAATTTCAAGACAATTTTATTGATGAAATTCGAACCAACACTGCAAATTCACAACAAATGGATCCACCCAGTACCATGCACCCATTTCAACCAGATTTAAGATGGCTCAAAAATCACCCTCCAGAATTAATTATTGGGAATATCCATGAAGGCGTGAAAACAAGATCATCTACCATGGAAGCACTGTTCACGTGTTATCTATCTCAGATTGAACCAAAAGAAATTGACGAAGCTCTCAATGATCCGGATTGGATAAATGCTATGCAAGAGGAGCTCGATCAATTCAAAAGAAACGATGTTTGGGAACTTGTTCCAAGACCGCCGAACCACAATGTTGTAGGAACCAAATGGGTCTTCCGGAACAAAGCAAACGAAGAAGGCGTAATTGTTAGGAATAAAGCAAGGCTCGTTGCAAAAGGATACTCTCAAGAAGAAGGAATAGATTTTGATGAAACTTTTGCACCGGTGGCTCGACTTGAAGCAATCAGAATCTTCCTAGCCTACGCCGCACACAAAGATTTCACCGTTTATCAAATGGACGTGAAAAGCGCATTCTTGAATGGTCTACTCGAAGAAGAAGTTTATGTCGAACAACCCCCAGGTTTTGAGGTAAAAGGCGAAGGTGATAAAGTCTACAAACTTAAAAAGGCATTGTATGGGTTGAAACAAGCACCTAGAGCTTGGTATGATACTTTGTCAATGTTCTTGATAAGCTGTGGATTCACCAAAGGCCTTGTTGACAAAACATTATTTAGAATTCAAGATGGTGATCATATTTTATTAGTGCAAATATATGTTGATGATATTATTTTTGGAAGTACTAACAATTCTTTGTGTGAGAAATTTTCGAAGCTTATGCAGAATAAATTCGAAATGAGCATGATGGGTGAATTGAATTACTTCTTGGGCTTACAAGTCAAACAACTGAAAGAAGGAGTATTCATCAATCAAGCAAAGTACACCCGTGACTTGATAAAGAAGTTTGGCCTTGATGGAAAATCATCGATCAAAATTCCAATGAGCACATCAACAAGGCTAGACAAAGATGAAGATGGAAAAGATGTCGATCAAACAAAATATAGAGGAATGATTGGTTCACTTCTATATCTTACTGCAAGCAGGCCGGACATTTCTTATGCTGTGGGAGTGTGTGCAAGATTCCAAGCAAATCCAAAAGAAAGCCACCTCATCGCAACAAAGAAGATCATACGATATTTGAAAGGCACAATCAATGTTGGATTATGGTATCCAAAAGGTATAGATTTTACTCTAACGGGTTTTTCAGATGCGGATTTTACAGGTTGCAAAATAGACAGAAAAAGCACTTCCGGGACATGCCAGTTCTTGGGGGAAGGCTTGTTTCTTGGTTCAGCAAAAAGCAAAATTCCATCGCAACTAGTACCGCCGAGGCCGAATATATTGCTGCAGGAAGTTGTTGTGCGCAAATTTTGTGGATGAAGTAACAATTGAAGGATTATGGAGTTAATTGTGATGACGTTAGTATTTATTGTGATAATACTAGTGCAATCGCTATCACTCACAATCCGGTGCTTCACTCAAGAACCAAACATATCGACATTCGACATCACTTTATAAGGGATCACGTTGAAAAGAAAAATCTGAAGATCGAATATATCCCTACGGAAAACCAAGTTGCTGATATTCTCACGAAGCCTTTATGCGAAACGAGATTTTCTACCTTAAGGCACGAGTTGGGAAATGATCGAAATGAGCTAAGTATCACTGGACTTAAACTCTCTATTTAAATTGATACTTGTGCTCAAAATTAATTGTTTTACGTGGATAAATTGTTTTATGTGTTTCTATGCATGTTTTTATTCGAAATATTTATGTGATAAAATTGCAATATGTGTTAGGAATTTATTTGTGTATTTGCATGTGTTATTTAACGTGAGATCATATGCCATGCAAATTAATTTGATAAAATGTGCAATTCTTGATTTATTTGCTAATTTGCTTTAAATTGCATGTTTTAATGTGTTAATCAATTTTTGAATATGTGTTCATGTTTCTGTAAATTAACTAACTTGTTTGCATGAACAATTTGCTCTAAAAATGATTTACCATGTTTATTTAATTATATATGTGCCTAATGTGATTTACCGTGTTTGATATGTGTTTCGTGCATATATATGATATAATGTGTTAAAATGCTTTAAGTTAATATTTTTCGTTTCTAAAATCTGTTTTTAGGATGTAAAATTTTATATAAAGTTGTTTCTAATTATAAATTAGGAATATGTGTGTTAATTGTGTTAATTTCCAAATTATATGTATTTTTGATTGGAAATTACCGTATATGTGTTTAATATTTTGGTATGTGTGATTAATTATTTGTGGAGTAATTTTTGCTACTAACGAGATGTTTTAGTGTGTTTATATTTGTGGTACACGTTTTGAGAAGGAAATCAGGAGATAAAGGAGGAAAATTAGAGTTTAATTGGGCATCAAACCTCCACCCATAAACTCCTACCCTTTCCAAACCTCCACCCAACCTAAACCTCCCCCCATAATCCTCTTCTAGAGCAAATCTTTCCAAACTGATTCATTTTCTCTCTCAAATCGGCATGCCCATACCTCCTCTCAGCTAAATAATCTCAATCGACTCCCACATAGCAATTAAACCCCTCATTAAACTCTCCCCTCTAAACCGTTGCCCATCAAATCTCTTCCCATCCATCGCCATCTCAGCCAATGAGAAGCCTTGCCGCTATCCGTCACATCCCGTAAACTCTAAACGACGGCAAACAATATTTACTCTTCATCGGCAAGTGAACCGATTACACTCCTGACCGCCCTATATATTGGGAGACAGCCGAGACACATCTGTTGTGGAAGATTTTGTTGTTTGAATTTTTGCAGGTGCAAGATGGTGTCCAGCGAGTCTCAGGAGAACGAGGTGAGGAAGGAAACTCAGAGAACTTGGGAGAAAGTTCTCAAGCAACCCCGAAGGGCAACACGAACGGACGGACGTAGAAAAGCAGGAGAGTCCCCAAGCAACCCCTTGATTTTAATATCTGAAGAAAATGAGCAAGAAAAGGAGCCGCCAAAAATTCAAGCTGTAGCAGAATCACCACCGCGTGAACCGGGCTTTATCTATGAAGAAAATGATGGTGCCAAGAAACCATTGGCAGAACAAGACCTAGTGGAAGGGTTTGAGCCTCCATTCATGAAGTTCTCTCCGGTTGTTCAACCTGACATATATGCTGAAATTCTGAATATGAGCAATTCAGAATATCTCCAGTATTTAAAACAACTGACTTTTGGACCGGTTCTACCTCCTCCCGGTTTCGGTTTTGAAGGGCTCTATCAACCTCCACCTCCACCAGAGCCCCTCCCGAAGTTTCCACCAAGTCTGCCAGTTCTTGCACCTCTGCCACAAGAAATCCCTGCTCCTCTACCGCCTCCTCAGCAGATGCCACTCAACCCGTTCATCCGTCCTCGAGTGGACTTTACTAGGTTTTTTAATCAAACCTATTCATCTTCAAGCTCAAACGGGTCGATGTTCGAGGAAAGTGAGTCAAGTGGTGACTCAGGACCGGGATATGCTCCTTCACCACTAGGAGGCTATGACTCAGAAGACTGCATGAGTACGGGCTTTTCTGCCTGTTGAAGAAATGTTATGCTATCTCTCTCTCTCTCTCTCTCTCCTTCTCTGTAAGAAGGAGATAAATAAAATTTTATGGAAGTTTCTGCTACTGATCTTGTCTATCTCTATTTTCTCTCTGTCTCTCTCTCCTACAAAATGAAAAATCCCTACGTATATAAAAAGATCAAAAGTTTCGTAGCCAAAAAGACACAAAAAAATTATATGAATAAAAATAAAATAAAAAGAAATTAATTTTTTTTTATAATGGCTACAAAAGGGATAAAAGAAGAAAAGAATTGAGAGGAGAAGTGTCAGTACGAGAAGAAATAAGAGAACAAGTGTCAGAAGAAAGAAGAAGAGATATACCAGTGGAAGTTGCAGTAGAAGTTGCTACTGAGAATAGACTGCAAATCACAGAGGATTTATCCAGTGTATTGCCGGTACACCATACCGAGTCTACCATGCCTACCATGGACCCTGTTCTAGAAAATGAAGATTTATTTACAGAGAACTACACGAGAACAGAGGTCTTAGAAGAAGAAATTGGTGATCTCAATCAAGAAGCCGAATCACCTGAAGAAGAAGGGATGCAACTTATTGATACAGTTGTTCTCACAAATCCGAATAGAAGTCCGTTCGGATCCCCTCAAAACTTTGTGCAGATGGATGAACAAGAAGATGACATATTTTCATCCTTATTTGCCAAAGTGGCCGAATCCAGTGATGTTGTTTGTCAAACTATTGGAGAAAAATTGGTTGAACAAAACCAAATGCTAGAACAACAACACACGGATACCCGAGTCAATCTGAAAGAATTAATGGAGCATCAAAATTCTTTGAAGACTCAGATTGACAAAGCAGAAAGAATTCTGGAAGGAGAAGTGACGAAAGGCTTACTTGAAGTCATTCAGCACATGAAGAAGGAGCGTGAAGCAGCTGAAAAGATTCACAACGAACGTCACTTGCGACAAATCAAGGCGATTCAATACCAAGAAAGCCGAATCAACAAACTTGAAGCTGAACTCGCAGTTACAACAAATAAGCTTGACAACGTGCAAACCGTTTCCATTGAAACGCACAACAGTGTTGAAACTGTGAAGGCAAACCAAGACCGAGATTTTAAGACCCTTTCATTTTTGGTTGATAACGCCAAAAGGGGGAAGAAATTCTCAGTCACTTGGCTTTGCAACAACAAGAATTTATTCTTGGAAGTCAACAACAGCCAGTAATGTCTACTCAAGGTAGAGGCCGAAGCCACGGACAATCCTCACAAGGACCATCTCAGATTGGTTTTGCTCAGTTCGCGAATCCTAGTCTTGGTACGAGTACATCAAAGGTTGCTGAACAGCGTGGCTGGTTCGAATGCTCTAAGGGTACCTCCACTCAGACAACAATATGGACCAAAGAAAATTTACCAAGCATGATCAAGAAATGGCCTGCAGCCGATCAAGCCCAATGGATCTCGGAAAAGAATAAAGAAGAAGAAGGCAAAAGGAAAAGAACCGAGATGTGGTATGAACTAAGAGATTTCACCAGAAATATGGGCATGAATCTTGGAGAAGAAAGAAGCTTCGAAGAATGTGTCTTATGGTGGGAAAACGGAGTTCTTCCGGGCAACAACATCAAAGAAGCTTTTGGACATTACATGGTCGGACAGCTTACAAAGAAATTTCAGAATGCAAAGTTCAAAGATGATTTCTTCAAGCTCAGAGAACATGTCAAAGAAATTTTGAAGAAAGACTTTGGTGTGAAGAAACCGAGAAGGTAATCTGAAAATTCTCTTAAGCTGATATTCTCTATTTTCAAACCTCTGTTGCGTTTTTTCTCTATAAATTCGAAATATATCAATAATAATTTCCCATGGTCTATTTTGAGTCTTTAATTTTATTTGTTTAATGTAATTAGACTTTCGTGAATTAAAAGACAAGAAATATGTCAAACGAACGACAAAATTAAAAATTGATGATGATCAAAATAAAAAATAATTCAAGATGCGTTTAGGAGCTTGTCTAAAAATTAATTCACAATTTTTCTTTTGACTGTGTCTAGAAAAAACCATTTGTTAAACTCATCTTGGCTTTGTCAAATAAAATTGAGCAAAAAGATTATTTTTCAAAGACTTAAAGCCAATGACTGAGTATAGGTTTTGGCATTATCAAAAGGGGGAAAATTGTTAGGAATAAAGTGTAATGATTTTGATATGCCAAATTTGTATTTGTAGATCCCCCAATTTCATTTATAGGTCTAGTAGAGTCTTAGACCATGATCGGGAAATTATTTAATTATGAAAAGAGAAAAACAGAGGAAAATGGATGAAAATAGAAGAAGAAGATATAAAGCCGAAAATCAAGAATTTGTCTGGTGAAAATGACAAATTGAAGAAGAAGTTGAATGATATGAATTCACGTCGCTACTACTCAAAGAAGATATCCCAGAAGAATTTTCGTGAAGAAAATTAATATTGGAAGAATGCATGAAATTGACTTAGAGATCAAGCATCTATGAAAACAAAGAAGTACATCAAATATGATTGGAGATTTAATCAAAAGCTGTACGGACGAAGTGGATGATGCTTGATATATTATCCGAAATGGCTCAAGTTCAAAACTCACCATCAACAATTTTACAAGGTAAAATTTGAGAAGTCAAATTAAATTAATGTGATGGAGTTGGGCGCCGATTACAAGTGGAAATTGGGAAGCAATTTCACTTGGGTGGCCATTGAGATGCAATTGCACTTGGGAGCCCCCGATTTCATAGAAATTGAAATTGGGAGCTAGTTCGAAGCAATTGAAATTGGGAGCCAGTTTCAGAGAAATTGAGATTAATTGAAATTGGGAGCTAGTTCAGAGAAATTGAATTAATCTGATGGAGTTGGGCGCCGATTACAAGTGGAAATTGGGAAGCAATTTCACTTGGGTGGCAATTGAGATGCAATTGCACTTGGGAGCCCCCGATTTCATAGAAATTGAAATTGGGAGCTAGCCGATTTCATAGAAATTGAAATTGGGAGCTAGTTCGAAGCAATTGAAATTGGGAGCCAGTTTCAGAGAAATTGAGATTAATTGAAATTGGGAGCTAGTTCAGAGAAATTGAAATCGGGAGCAAGTTTCAAATGGAATGGGAGCCAATGTAGAATTGATATTGGGAGCCAATTGAAGTTGTAGTATGGGATGCAATTCAGATTGGGGACCAATTAAAGTTGTAGTATGGAGCCAATTGAAGTTGTAGTATGGGATGCAATTCAGATTGGGGACCAATTAAAGTTGTAGTATGGGATGCAATTCAGATTGGGGACCAATTAAAAGAAGACATTGAGGAGCAATTGAATTGAGATGCAATTCAAAGAGAAGTCCAATTTCGAAGTCAACATTGAGAAGTAATTGGAGCACCAGGAGATGTTGGGAGCCAATTGCAAGTCAAAATCAATTGGGAGCCAATTACAATGGAGAAATTCAAATTGGGTGGAAGTTCAAAGCCAGTCTGAGAACACCCAGACGTGAGAATGAAGAAGATGAAGCAGAACTTACAGTGAAAAATATTCTCACAAGGAAAATACTAGTCTAACTAGTATGGGATTAAAATAAAGATTATTTTTTGAATCCCAAAGATACAAGGACCACTTCAGAGCTAATCAGAGAAGCCATTCTACACCAAAACTGAGACCCAGATATTTCCATCCAACGTTAAAACAGAGGAATATCAGATGAAGTTTGGGAGCTCATTTACATGGAGATGAAGATCTTTCAAACGGCTAGCTTATCTCTTTCTGACATTTTTGCAGAAGATAAGATAAGATCTCTGACATGGGAGCGTCTCTTTCCAACGGACGAATTCTCATCACCAGCTATAAAATGATGAAGATATGAAGACTTGAAGAAAAGCAGTGAACAAGGGAGCAGAGAAAAAATATACAAGCAGAGAGCTAAAATTCTAAGAGCTAAAATCTTCAAGTGTGAGAAAAAGAACTCAGAGGGCTTCAAGAGAAAAATATTCTGAGAGTTCTTAAACAGAGCAAAGCAGAGCAAAATATCAAGTGCTTTACTTGATATATTCAAAAAGAGAAAACACTCAGAGCTGTCAAGAGAAATCATTCCAGAGTGTTTATCTTCATCAAAGAGACCTGCGCATCATTGAAGATCATCTACAGAGTCTCAGAAGTTGGAAGCAAGACAACACTTATTTTGGAGCAAAACAAGAGAATGGAGGAAAGTAGCACGGAGCTGTGAAATCCTGGATTGTCACACGGAGCTGTGAGATCCGAAGCAGCAGTGTCGGAGGCACTGGGCGTGATTGGTGTGGGCTTGGTGATCAAAGCACCAGATCACGGGATACGTTTCTACCTGAGTGTGGAAGACGGGGGGAAAGTAACGCGGAGTCGTGAAATCCTGGGATAGTAGCGCGGCGACGTGAAACCCGAAGCAGCAGTGTGGTGTCACTGGGCGTGATTAGTGCGGGCTTTGTGATCAAAGCACTAGATCACGGAAATTCATTGTATCTTGGAACCAAGGAGTGGTAGATATAGTGAATTGGGTCTTGGAGAAAAGAGCAAGTGGAGTAGGAGGATTACACCACCTCGCGAACCACTATAATTGTCTTGTGTTCTTTATTGCTTTCTTTACATACCGCTCTTTACATATACGCTCTCATGAAGATATACTGCTCACACAATCTCACACACACTTTATGTTTATTTATTTCCGTTGTGCACCATACTCTAACAATCTAGTTAAGAGTTTTGGTTTATCTCTGTCTTAGCAATTGTTGTGCTGTGCGAAAAAGTTTGAAAGTCTATTCACCCCCCCCCCCCCCTCTAGACTTTCACCTAACCTCTTTTGGGTCCAACAATTGGTATCAGAGCGGGTACCTATCCGAGTCAGAATTTGTTTCTAACTGATACCAACAATTGGTATCAGAGCAGGTGTTTACCCGAGTCAAAATTGTCCCTAAAGTGGGTCAACTATTTTTGACTGCTAGACAAATCCATTCTACAAAGTGTGTGAATTGGATTAATCTTTCATATCTCTCGTGATGATGATGAAGAAAGATTTAGCTCAAAATATATTATTCTCTCTTGATAAATTTGATGATTGGAAAGTTCGTATGCAGGTACACTTATCGGCTTTACACGATGAAATGTGGGAAGTTATTTCCACTGGCCCTATAGAAATATTAAAAGTCAATACGGCGTTTGTTATATCCCCGGATGCTCCACAGTACGTACAAAAGCCAAAACCGGAATGGACATCGGAAGATAGAACGCGGAATAATCTTGACAATATTGCCAAGGATATTCTATTCAAAGCCGTTGATGATACAATATTTCCGAAGATCCGAAAGTGTGCCACTGCCAAAGAAATATGGGAAACTCTCATCAAGATTGGCGAAGGAGTTGAACAAGAAAAGGACAATAAGCTCACAATCGCCATGAAGAAGTTCGAAGATTTCAAAATGCTCTCAAATGAAAGTGTTGCAGACATGGAAGCTCGAATGATCAAAGTTCTTGGAGAGATTAGTGATCTTGGCAAAAATATTAGCCAAAAAGAAATTAATCTCAAAATCCTACGAGGCTTACCATCTGCATGGGATATGAAGGTTACGGCTATGCGCGATCACCGAGATCTAAGAATGTTGTCAACAGACAAATTATTTAGTGATCTAAAAGCATATGAGTTCGAAATGAAGGCCAAAGATGATGATGTTCATGAAGCTCGAAATGCTGCTCTAATGGCCGAACAACCGTCAACCTCCAAGTCAGTAGAAAATAATGTTGATTTTATGACTGACGAACAATTTGCTCTTTTTGTCAAAAAGTTTAGAAGGTTTATGCGAAAAGGAGACAACAAAAATTCTGCTCGTGGAAAATTCATCTCTCGCATAACATAAGAAGAAAAAGTCGAAGAAAATAAGGATTTGTGCTACAATTGCCGCAAACCCGGACATTTTAAAATAAATTGTCCGTATCCGATCGTTAGCAAGTATCAAGGCAAAAATGATGAATCTACACCGAACAAATCCGAAAGCAAAAGGTTCAAGCGCGACAAAAGAAAAGCTCTCGTTGGCAACGAATCAAACGAAAATGATGATTCGGAGGATTCATCATCAAGCGATGAAAGTTCATATTCGGATGATGATACGGCGCTAATATGCAAGTCAAATGAGTTGAGTACAAGTGAAGATTGTCTTATGGCTCTTGACGCAGAGGAAGAAGAGGTAAGTTCTAATTCTTTCAATTCTGGTAATTCCTCTTTTTCTCGTGAATCTATTGACAATCTAATGCGAGAATGTCAAGAGATTATGCTCACTCATCCTCAACTCAAGGAGCGCAATAATATTCTAATTCTTGAAAAAGAAGAAATGAATAAAAAATTGCAAGATGCTTTACTTGAAGTGATTAAATTGAAGAATGAAAATATTCATCTTCAAGAAGAGTGTAAAGCAAGAGAGGTTAGAGAACATAATCTTAGAGCTACTATTGCTACGTTCACTAATTCGTCTAAAATTATAGATAAAATGGTGAACATGCAAAAGCCATCAGGAGATAGAACCGGAATTGGTTATGACTCCACATGTTCTCAAACCCCTCAAAATCTGACTAATTCTACTACTACTTTAAATAATAAAGTTCAAGTGGTAAAATTTGTTAAAAGTCAGAATAGCACAATGAGACAAGGACTTGGCTATCAATCAAACGCAAAGTTGAATGTTGAAAGGCCGAAACAAGTTTATACTACGGCAAAGCAAAAAAAATTCTACAAGCAAAGATATGCCAAAGAGTCAAGTGCAAAAAGATTTCATAGAAAAGAGGGAAGCCTTTCTAGAAATAAAGTTGGGAGATTTTATCCCACTCAAAAAGATTGGTTGTGCAATAGATGTAATACTTTTTATAGACCAAAGCAACAATTCTCTTCCCAGGTGCCAAAATATAAAAATAATTTTCAAAACCCGGCGCCAAAAATATTTTCTAATGTGAGTTATGATTATTGTGTCTCAAATGGTTACAAATCGCCTCATCTTAATTCAAAAAGATCAAGGTGGGTTTGGTTACAAAAAATCACTAACAGTAAAGGACCCAAGCAAGTATGGGTACCTAAAATTAATTAATCTTTTTTGCAGGATGTTTGGTACATCGATAGTGGTTGCTCACGCCACATGACTAGAAATAAATCCTATCTAGTTAATTTCAAAGAAATCGATGGACCAAAAGTTATATTCGGAGGAAATCAAAATTATGGAATTACAAAAGGAGTTGGCATGATCAAGAAAAATGGTTTGAAGATTGAAGATGTTTCTTTCGTTGAAGGATTAAAATTTAATTTGTTGAGCACTAGTCAATTTTGTGATAAAGGCTATCTTGTAGAATTTTCTAAAGATAATTGCCTAATCAAAAATGAGCTCACAAATGAGACTATTTTATCTGGAAAACGGTGAAAGAATATGTATATTGTGGATTGGAGCACTAGCAAAGATTCAGTGTGCTTAATGGCCAGAAATTCAAATGAAGCTAATTGGGAATGGCACAGAAAGCTCAACCACTTAAACTTCAAGACTATCAATCAGCTTGCAAAGAAGAATCTAGTAGAAGGCTTGCCAGATATTATCTTCAAGAAGGACCAAGTGTGTGATGCATGTCAACGCGGAAAGCAAATCAAATCATCATTCAAATCAAAGACACACGAGTCAACGTCAAGACCGCTAAGCTTACTACATATGGACTTATTTGGACCGGTTGATCCAATAAGTGTAAGTGGTAAGAAATATACTCTCGTTGTTGTTGATGAGTTTTCCAAGTACACTTGGACCGTGTTTCTCAAGAAGAAAAATGAAGTTGAGCAAGTTCTACCGAAGCTGTTGAAGCAACTACAAAATGAGAAAGAATTGCAAATATCAAAAATACGAACGGATCGCGGAACCGAGTTCGTGAATGGAGTTATACAAGCTTTTTGCAATTCACATGGAATTACTCATCAATTATCTGCCACAAGAACACCGCAACAAAACGGTGTTGCCGAAAGAAGAAACCGGACGCTCAAAGAAGCCGCACAAGTGATGATTAGTGCTGCCGGTCTCCCGAAACGCTATTGGGCGGAAGCTATCAACACTGCTTGCTACACACAAAATCGAAGCATGATCCATAAGCAGTACAAGAAGACGCCATATGAGTTATATAAAGGGAGAAAACCAAATATTGGTTATTTTCATATTTTTGGATGCAAATGCTTTATTTATATTAATGATAAATTGCATCTAAAAGCTTTTGATGAGCGTGCAGATGAAGGAATTTTTCTAGGATATTCAGCTACCAGCAAGGCGTATAGAGTTCTGAATAAAAGATCAATGGTGGTTGAAGAATCCATACACGTGGTATTTGATGAAAAATCACAAATCAAATATGGCGCTCTGGACGAAGAAATTGCACAAAATGGTAACAAGTGTCATATTGATTTTTGTGATACTAATGATACGTGTGAAGATGATGTTTTGCAGGGAATGGATGAGTTGGAAATTAATTCTCTAGAAAATCCCATCCCTCACCCAGAAGAAGTTGGAAATTCTTTAAATAATAATTTTGGGAGTGATGCCTCACGTGGGAATGGAGATGCAGTACAAGTTGGTGATCCAATTAATGATCAAATTGCATGTGATGTTGGTAATCAATTTCAAGACAATTTAATTGATGAAATTCGAACCAACACTGCAAATTCACAACAAATGGATCCACCCAGTACCATGCACCCATTTCAACCAGATTTAAGATGGCTCAAAAATCACCCTCCAGAATTAATTATTGGGAATATCCATGAAGGCGTGAAAACAAGATCATCTACCATGGAAGCACTGTTCACGTGTTATCTATCTCAGATTGAACCAAAAGAAATTGACGAAGCTCTCAATGATCCGGATTGGATAAATGCTATGCAAGAGGAGCTCGATCAATTCAAAAGAAATGATGTTTGGGTACTTGTTCCAAGACCGCCGAACCACAATGTTGTAGGAACCAAATGGGTCTTCCGGAACAAAGCAAACGAAGAAGGCGTAATTGTTAGGAATAAAGCAAGGCTCGTTGCAAAAGGATACTCTCAAGAAGAAGGAATTGATTTTGATGAAACTTTTGCACCGGTGGCTCGACTTGAAGCAATCAGAATTTTCCTAGCCTACGCCGCACACAAAGATTTCACCGTTTATCAAATGGACGTGAAAAGCGCATTCTTGAATGGTCTACTCGAAGAAGAAGTTTATGTCGAACAACCCCCAGGTTTTGAGGTAAAAGGCGAAGGTGATAAAGTCTACAAACTTAAAAAGGCATTGTATGGGTTGAAACAAGCACCTAGAGCTTGGTATGATACTTTGTCAATGTTCTTGATAAGCTGTGGATTCACCAAAGGCCTTGTTGACAAAACTTTATTTAGAATTCAAGATGGTGATCATATTTTATTAGTGCAAATATATGTTGATGATATTATTTTTGGAAGTACTAACAATTCTTTGTGTGAGAAATTTTCGAAGCTTATGCAGAATAAATTCGAAATGAGCATGATGGGTGAATTGAATTACTTCTTGGGCTTACAAGTCAAACAACTGAAAGAAGGAGTATTCATCAATCAAGCAAAGTACACCCGTGACTTGATAAAGAAGTTTAGCCTTGATGGAAAATCATCGATCAAAATTCCAATGAGCACATCAACAAGGCTAGACAAAGATGAAGATGGAAAAGATGTCGATCAAACAAAATATAGAGGAATGATTGGTTCACTTCTATATCTTACTGCAAGCAGGCCGGACATTTCTTATGCTGTGGGAGTGTGTACAAGATTCCAAGCAAATCCAAAAGAAAGCCACCTCACCGCAACAAAGAAGATCATACGATATTTGAAAGGCACAATCAATGTTGGATTATGGTATCCAAAAGGTACAGATTTTACTCTAACGGGTTTTTCAGATGCGGATTTTGCAGGTTGCAAAATAGACAGAAAAAGCACTTCCGGGACATGCCAGTTCTTGGGGGGAAGGCTTGTTTCTTGGTTCAGCAAAAAGCAAAATTCCATCGCAACTAGTACCGCCGAGGCCGAATATATTGCTGCAGGAAGTTGTTGTGCGCAAATTTTGTGGATGAAGCAACAATTGAAGGATTATGGAGTTAATTGTGATGACGTTAGTATTTATTGTGATAATACTAGTGCAATCGCTATCACTCACAATCCGGTGCTTCACTCAAGAACCAAACATATCGACATTCGACATCACTTTATAAGGGATCACGTTGAAAAGAAAAATCTGAAGATCGAATATATCCCTACGGAAAACCAAGTTGCTGATATTCTCACGAAGCCTTTATGCGAAACGAGATTTTCTACCTTAAGGCACGAGTTGGGAAATGATCGAAATGAGCTAAGTATCACTGGACTTAAACTCTCTATTTAAATTGATACTTGTGCTCAAAATTAATTGTTTTACGTGGATAAATTGTTTTATGTGTTTCTATGCATGTTTTTATTCGAAATATTTATGTGATAAAATTGCAATATGTGTTAGGAATTTATTTGTGTATTTGCATGTGTTATTTAACGTGAGATCATATGCCATGCAAATTAATTTGATAAAATGTGCAATTCTTGATTTATTTGCTAATTTGCTTTAAATTGCATGTTTTAATGTGTTAATCAGTTTTTGAATATGTGTTCATGTTTCTGTAAATTAACTAACTTGTTTGCATGAACAATTTGCTCTAAAAATGATTTACCATGTTTATTTAATTATATATGTGCCTAATGTGATTTACCGTGTTTGATATGTGTTTCGTGCATATATATGATATAATGTGTTAAAATGCTTTAAGTTAATATTTTTCGTTTCTAAAATCTGTTTTTAGGATGTAAAATTTTATATAAAGTTGTTTCTAATTATAAATTAGGAATATGTGTGTTAATTGTGTTAATTTCCAAATTATATGTATTTTTGATTGGAAATTACCGTATATGTGTTTAATATTTTGGTATGTGTGATTAATTATTTGTGGAGTAATTTTTGCTACTAACGAGATGTTTTAGTGTGTTTATATTTGTGGTACACGTTTTGAGAAGGAAATCAGGAGATAAAGGAGGAAAATTAGAGTTTAATTGGGCATCAAACCTCCACCCATAAACTCCTACCCTTTCCAAACCTCCACCCAACCTAAACCTCCCCCCATAATCCTCTTCTAGAGCAAATCTTTCCAAACTGATTCATTTTCTCTCTCAAATCGGCATGCCCATACCTCCTCTCAGCTAAATAATCTCAATCGACTCCCACATAGCAATTAAACCCCTCATTAAACTCTCCCCTCTAAACCGTTGCCCATCAAATCTCTTCCCATCCACCGCCATCTCAGCCAATGAGAAGCCTTGCCGCTATCCGTCACATCCCGTAAACTCTAAACGACGGCAAACAATATTTACTCTTCATCGGCAAGTGAACCGATTACACTCCTGACCGCCCTATATATTGGGAGACAGCCGAGACACACCTGTTGTGGAAGATTTTGTTGTTTGAATTTTTGCAGGTGCAAGATGGTGTCCAGCGAGTCTCAGGAGAACGAGGTGAGGAAGGAAACTCAGAGAACTTGGGAGAAAGTTCTCAAGCAACCCCGAAGGGCAACACAAACGGACGGACGTAGGAAAGCAGGAGAGTCCCCAAGCAACCCCTTGATTTTAATATCTGAAGAAAATGAGCAAGAAAAGGAGCCGCCAAAAATTCAAGCTGTAGCAGAATCACCACCGCGTGAACCGGGCTTTATCTATGAAGAAAATGATGGTGCCAAGAAACCATTGGCAGAACAAGACCGAGTGGAAGGGTCTGAGCCTCCATTCATGAAGTTCTCTCCGGTTGTTCAACCTGACATATATGCTGAAATTCTGAATATGAGCAATTCAGAATATCTCCAGTATTTAAAACAACTGACTTTTGGACCGGTTCTACCTCCTCCCGGTTTCGGTTTTGAAGGGCTCTATCAACCTCCACCTCCACCAGAGCCCCTCCCGAAGTTTCCACCAAGTCTGCCAGTTCTTGCACCTCTGCCACAAGAAATCCCTGCTCCTCCACCGCCTCCTTAGCAGATGCCACTCAACCCGTTCATCCGTCCTCGAGTGGACTTTACTAGGTTTTTTAATCAAACCTATTCATCTTCAAGCTCAAACGGGTCGATGTTCGAGGAAAGTGAGTCAAGTGGTGACTCAGGACCGGGATATGCTCCTTCACCACTAGGAGGCTATGACTCAGAAGACTGCATGAGTACGGGCTTTTCTGCCTGTTGAAGAAATGTTATGCTATCTCTCTCTCTCTCTCTCTCTCCTTCTCTGTAAGAAGGAGATAAATAAAATTTTATGGAAGTTTCTGCTACTGATCTTGTTTATCTCTATTTTCTCTCTGTCTCTCTCTCCTACAAAATGAAAAATCCCTACGTATATAAAAAGATCAAAAGTTTCGTAGCCAAAAAGACACAAAAAAATTATATGAATAAAAATAAAATAAAAATAAATTAAAATTTTTTTTTATAATGGCTACAAAAGGGATAAAAGAAGAAAAGAATTAAGAGGAGAAGTGTCAGTACGAGAAGAAATAAGAGAACAAGTGTCAGAAGAAAGAAGAAGAGATATACCAGTGGAAGTTGCAGTAGAAGTTGCTACTGAGAATAGACTGCAAATCACAGAGGATTTATCCAGTGTATTGCCGGTACACCATACCGAGTCTACCATGCCTACCATGGACCCTGTTCTAGAAAATGAAGATTTATTTACAGAGAACTACACGAGAACAGAGGTCTTAGAAGAAGAAATTGGTGATCTCAATCAAGAAGCCGAATCACCTGAAGAAGAAGGGATGCAACTTATTGATACAGTTGTTCTCACAAATCCGAATAGAAGTCCGTTCGGATCCCCTCAAAACTTTGTGCAGATGGATGAACAAGAAGATGACATATTTTCATCCTTATTTGCCAAAGTGGCCGAATCCAGTGATGTTGTTTGTCAAACTATTGGAGAAAAATTGGTTGAACAAAACCAAATGCTAGAACAACAACACACGGATACCCGAGTCAATCTGAAAGAATTAATGGAGCATCAAAATTCTTTGAAGACTCAGATTGACAAAGCAGAAAGAATTCTGAAAGGAGAAGTGACGAAAGGCTTACTTGAAGTCATTCAGCTCATGAAGAAGGAGCGTGAAGCAGCTGAAAAGATTCACAACGAACGTCACTTGCGACAAATCAAGGCGCTTCAAGACCAAGAAAGCCGAATCAACAAACTTGAAGCTGAACTCGCAGTTACAACAAATAAGCTTGACAACGTGCAAACCGTTTCCATTGAAACGCACAACAGTGTTGAAACTGTGAAGGCAAACCAAGACCGAGATTTTAAGACCCTTGCATTTTTGGTTGATAACGCCAAAAGGGGGGAAGAAATTCTCAGTCACTTGGCTTTGCAACAACAAGAATTTATTCTTGGAAGTCAACAACAGCCAGTAATGTCTACTCAAGGTAGAGGCCGAAGCCGCGGACAATCCTCACAAGGACCATCTCAGATTGGTTTTGCTCAGTTCGCGAATCCTAGTCTTGGTACGAGTACATCAAAGGTTGCTGAACAGCGTGGCTGGTTCGAATGCTCTAAGGGTACCTCCACTCAGACAACAATATGGACCAAAGAAAATTTACCAAGCATGATCAAGAAATGGCCTGCAGCCGATCAAGCCCAATGGATCTCGGAAAAGAATAAAGAAGAAGAAGGCAAAAGGAAAAGAACCGAGATGTGGTATGAACTAAGAGATTTCACCGGAAATATGGGCATGAATCTTGGAGAAGAAAGAAGCTTCGAAGAATGTGTCTTATGGTGGGAAAACGGAGTTCTTCCGGGCAACAACATCAAAGAAGCTTTTGGACATTACATGGTCGGACAGCTTACAAAGAAATTTCAGAATGCAAAGTTCAAAGATGATTTCTTCAAGCTCAGAGAACATGTCAAAGAAATTTTGAAGAAAGACTTTGGTGTGAAGAAACCCAGAAGGTAATTTGAAAATCCTCTTAAGCTGATATTCTCTATTTTCAAACCTCTGTTGCGTTTTTTCTCTATAAATTCGAAATATATCAATAATAATTTCCCATGGTCTATTTTGAGTCTTTAATTTTATTTGTTTAATGTAATTAGACTTTCGTGAATTAAAAGACAAGAAATATGTCAAACGAACGACAAAATTAAAAATTGATGATGATCAAAATAAAAAATAATTCAAGATGCGTTTAGGAGCTTGTCTAAAAATTAATTCACAATTTTTCTTTTGATTGTGTCTAGAAAAAACCATTTGTTAAACTCATCTTGGATTTGTCAAATAAAATTGAGCAAAAAGATTATTTTTCAAAGACTTAAAGCCAATGACTGAGTATAGGTTTTGGCATTATCAAAAGGGGGAAAATTGTTAGGAATAAAGTGTAATGATTTTGATATGCCAAATTTGTATTTGTAGATCCCCCAATTTCATTTATAGGTCTAGTAGAGTCTTAGACCATGATCGGGAAATTATTTAATTATGAAAAGAGAAAAACAGAGGAAAATGGATGAAAATAGAAGAAGCAATTGAAATTGGGAGCTAGCCGATTTCATAGAAATTGAAATTGGGAGCTAGTTCGAAGCAATTGAAATTGGGAGCCAGTTTCAGAGAAATTGAGATTAATTGAAATTGGGAGCTAGTTCAGAGAAATTGAAATTGGGAGCTAGTTCAGAGAAATTGAAATTGGGAGCAAGTTTCAAATGGAATGGGAGCCAATGTAGAATTGATATTGGGAGCCAATTGAAGTTGTAGTATGGGATGCAATTCAGATTGGGGACCAATTAAAAGAAGACATTGAGGAGCAATTGAATTGAGATGCAATTCAAAGAGACGTCCAATTTCGAAGTCAACATTGAGAATAATTGGAGCACCAGGAGATGTTGGGAGCCAATTGCAAGTCAAAATCAATTGGGAGCCAATTACAATGGAGAAATTCAAATTGGGTGGAAGTTCAAAGCCAGTCTGAGAACACCCAGACGTGAGAATGAAGAAGATGAAGCAGAACTTACAGTGAAAAATATTCTCACAAGGAAAATACTAGTCTAACTAGTATGGGATTAAAATAAAGATTATTTTTTGAATCCCAAAGATACAAGGACCACTTCAGAGCTAATCAGAGAAGCCATTCTACACCAAAACTGAGACCCAGATATTTCCATCCAACGTTAAAACAGAGGAATATCATATGAAGTTTGGGAGCTCATTTACATGGAGATGAAGATCTTTCAAACGGCTAGCTTATCTCTTTCTGACATTTTTGCAAAAAGAGAAAACACTCAGAGCTGTCAAGAGAAATCATTCCAGAGTGTTTATCTTCATCAAAGAGACCTGCGCATCATTGAAGATCATCTACAGAGTCTCAGAAGTTGGAAGCAAGACAACACTTGTTTTGGAGCAAAACAAGAGAAGGGAGGAAAGTAGCACGGAGCTATGAAATCCTGGATTGTCACACGGAGCTGTGAGATCCGAAGCAGCAGTGTCGGAGGCACTGGGCGTGGTTGGTGTGGGCTTGGTGATCAAAGCACCAGATCACGGGATACGTTTCTACCTGAGTGTGGAAGACGGGGGGAAAGTAACGCGGAGTCGTGAAATCCTGGGATAGTAGCGCGGCGACGTGAAACCCGAAGCAGCAGTGTGGTGTCACTGGGCGTGATTAGTGAGGGCTTTGTGATCAAAGCACTAGATCACGGAAATTCATTGTATCTTGGAACCAAGGAGTGGTAGATATAGTGAATTGGCTCTTGGAGAAAAGAGCTAGTGGAGTAGGAGGATTATACCACCTCGCGAACCACTATAATTGTCTTGTGTTCTTTACTACTTTCTTTACATACCGCTCTTTACATATACGCTCTCACGAAGATATACAGCTCACACAATCTCACACACACTTTATGTTTATTTATTTCCGCTGTGCACCATACTCTAACAATCTAGTTAAGAGTTTTGGTTTATCTCTGTCTTAGCAATTGTTGTGTTGTGCGAAAAAGTTTAAAAGTCTATTCACCCCCCCGCCCCCTCTAGACTTTCACCTAACCTCTTTTGGGACCAACGGACTCAAAGCTCAAATTTTCATCTCCAAAATTCGAAGGATATGGATCAAATGCCACTATTTCTACACCATCATTTCTTGCCAAAGATCCCTCTCCGGGTCCTCTTCGGGTATCCTCTAAAGACATAGCGGTGGCACGACGAATATCATTCGAATCAAACTCTCCTAAAGGCTCTTCGGTTGAGGCTTCAACCATCACTCCCTTTTCGGTTCTCTTCTTCCTAGCAAGCTTAGTCAAAAAGTGAGACTTAATCACCGAAAGTCGGGTAGCTTTAGCAAGATCACGTGTGCCTAACCAATTCAACACCATTTCTTCCCTTTCCATGGTATTCGGCCCTATTGATTCGGCTAGCAAGTTGTGATCCCCTAATCTCCATGCTCTCCATTGTAGTGCTCTTTTAAACTCCTCCAAAAGTGCACTATCCGCCCCAATTGTGGATATCTCATCATCACTTCCACCTTCAATTTGATCATTCTCAACAACATTCACTTCAACTCTATTTGCCTCAACAAACCCGTGGCTCTCAAGGATAATTGGGTTTGGATTTTGAGTGGTTAAGGGTCTTGAGATTGGGTGCCTATTTTGCTCTTCATTTGATCTAACGGCATGGGTGTTTGAACCATCATGACTTGGTTCTCGGATATATTGTTTAAGGTTTTGGAAGGGGTTGGGCAATTTTCTTTTTCGGGTGGGTTTTGGTAGGCTTGTGGGTAAGGTAGGATTTTTAGATTCATTTGAGTTGGGTGGCCAAAAGAGGTAGATATGGTTTGTAATATGCTTGGCTTTGGTAAGGGTGACATTCTTGGTTCTCAAAATCTCACCAACGGCAAACCCGTAATTGATCTCCTATTGAAACCATCCATCCACCAAAGGCTTGGCCTTCCTAATAGACTCACACAACCTTCCAAACATAAAGGCACTCCAATCCACACAAATATTGTTCAAGATAATATCCATAATCAACAATTTTTCTTTTGACAACTTGTCACGGCAATGATACCGGGATTCTACACATTTATGAACAATATCCAACAACAATCCATAATCCTTCTTCAAATCTCTTTTGTTACCATTAACCTTCGGAGATAGCGGTGCATTTGCATCGCGTACCTCGGCCCAAATGGCATTGACATCATGCACATGATTTTCTACCGTCAAATTTGATTCAACAAGATTAAACATCCTCCGAAAATCATCGAGATTAATTTCTACATCAACACCTTTGATCATAGAAATAATTGAGCCATTTTCTATTCTAGCATTCATGTATAATTCTGTCACCTCATCTTTATAGAAACCAACATATCTAAAAGTGCAAAAATTTAACAACCCACAAGATTCGAGAGAGTTGATAATTTTTACCCCAATAGATTTGTCTTCCACTTGTTTGTTGAAGTCGGTGACATCTAGAATCATCCCGCTTAGTACACGGCTAGATTTCCTTGTTCCTCCGGTTGTGAATGACTCCATCTCCACTTGATTAATCTCCATTTGAGTAGAAAAAGATTTTAGAAATTTTTTGGTGCAAGATTGAGTGTTTCGGCAGTGAGGTCCGAAATAGGATAGAAGGGATGGGTTTTTGGATTGTGAGGTTATTTGGGTAGGGTTTTGGGTTTGGGTGATGGGTTTTAGTGTGTAGAAGATTTTTGTGTAGAGAAATTAGAGTGGGTATATGAGCATTGGGTGATTTTGGCTTCTTCTTGTGCTAAGTTTCCGGCCGGCGAGAGAGAAAGAAGAAGAAGATTTTGTGTTCTTCTTTAATTCCACTTTCTACCCGTTAGAATTGAGGGAGAAGGGATGCGAAATTACTCCTTTGCCCTCTAGTGGGTAGAGAGAGAGTATTGATCTCCTTGAGGATAAATTCGACCTTCCACATGATTTAAATTTGCCAGCTCAGATTTTTATACTCCATTTGTGAGTACATGGCGCCAAAAATTGTGCTTCAAATAACCGCCAACCTGGAGCAAATCAGATAAAAAAATCTCGAAAATAATCTGTTAGACCAATAAATACACTCCAGATAAATATTATTATTTCAATTTCATATTTCAATAAAGCTGATTTTCTGAAAAGAAACCTGATAAAAATAAATTGATCAGACAGATACCTAATATCTGAAAAGAATTTCAAGTTCCCAAAACAATTAAATCTTTTGACTTTCTAAAATTGGGCCTAACTTGTTTGACTTTTGAATCTCCAAAATGTAAGCACTCATCAGAAAATCTATTCTTACACAAACCCAATTAGACAAATTCCCCCTAAATATATGCAATTTCATCATAATTAACCCAATTAAAAAATTGTTCCCCCTAAGTTGCATACTCATCTCAAATTAATCTATTTAAACACATTTAGCAAACAAATTACACAAATCAATTATGCTAAAACGTGACAAATTAAATAGACATACGTATCACATAAATAAATCGCAAATTTTAGGTACGCAGTTTTCGTAAGATAAAATTATAACACATTTAGATACATACAAATTTTACGAAAACATGTATACAATTAAACATATATCATATGTACATACCAATTCAAATTAAAACACATAGATTACATAGATTACATGCAATACACACAGTACTTATAAAAAATTAACAAAAATTAAGAGTTAAGGAATTGCTTAGCTCATTTCGATCATTCCCATTTCATGCTTAGAGTTGCAAAACGTGATTCACACAACGGCTTTGTGAGAATGTCGGCAATTTGGTTCTCCGTGGGAACATGATCGATCTTCAAATCTTTCTTTTCGACGTGGTCTCGGATAAAATGGTGTCGAACGTCAATATGCTTGGTTCGCAAATGAAGCACCGGATTTTGGGTTATGGCGATTGCACTTGTATTATCGCATAAAATGCTAACATTTTCGCACTTAATCCCATAGTCCAATAATTATTGCTTCATCCACAAGATTTGTGCACAACAACTCCCAGCTGCAATATATTCGGCTTCGGCAGTGCTCGTAGCTATGGAGTTTTGCTTTTTGCTGAACCAAGAGACCAATCTTCCCCCTAAGAACTGGCATGTCCCTGAGGTACTTTTTCGGTCTATTTTACAACCTGCAAAATCTGCATCTGAATAACCAGTTAGTGTAAAATCTTTTTCTTTGGGATACCATAATCCCACATTGATTGTTCCTTTGAGATATCGAATTATCTTCTTGGTTGCAATCAGATGACTCTCTTTGGGCTTTGATTGGAATCTTGCACATACGCCAACCGAGTAGGATATGTCCGGTCTGCTTGCGGTTAAGTATAGTAACGATCCAATCATCCCTCGATACATTGTTTGATCGACGTCTTTCCCTTCATCATCTTTATCCAATTTTTGAGATGTACTCATGGGAATTTTGACTGAGGATTTTCCATCTATGCCAAATTTCTTGATAAGATCTCTTGTGTACTTGGCTTGATTTATGAAAATTCCTTCTTCAAGTTGCTTGACTTGCAGTCCCAAAAAGTAATTTAATTCTCCCATCATACTCATCTCGAACCTGTTCTGCATGAGCTTAGAAAATTTCTCACATAGAGATTTATCAGTACTTCCAAAGATAATATCATCAAAATAAATTTGTACTAATAAAATGTGATTATTTTCTTGAATTCTAAAGAGGATTTTATCGACTAGACCTTTGGTGAATCCACAACTAATTAAGAACATTGACAAGGTGTCGTACCAAGCTCGCGGAGCTTGTTTTAACCCATACAATGCCTTCTTTAATTTGTAGACTTGATCACCAACGTCTTTTACCTCAAAACCGGGTGGTTGTTCGACGTAAACTTCTTCTTCAAGTAAGCCATTAAGAAATGCGCTCTTTACGTCCATTTGATATACCACGAAATTCTTGTGCGCTGCATATGCTAGGAATATCCGGATTGCTTCGAGTCGTGCGACGGGGGCGAATGTCTCATCAAAATCAATTCCTTCTTCTTGTGAATACCCCTTCGCGACTAATCTTGCTTTATTCCTAACAATGACGCCGTCTTCGTTTGCTTTGTTCCTAAAGACCCATTTAGTGCCAATTACATTTTGGTGTGTTGGTCTTGGAACAAGTTTCCATACGTCGTTGCGCTTGAATTGATCTAATTCCTCTTGCATGGCATCTATCCAACTTGGATCGGCTAAAGCTTCATTAATTTCTTTTGGTTCCAGTTGAGATAGAAAGCATAAGAACATTGCATCTTGTTGTTGGTTCCTAGTAGATGATCGCGTCTTCACTCCGTCACTTGGATCTCCAATGACTAAGTCATGTGTGTGACTTCTTAGCCATTTTCGATTTGGTTGGAATTTTGTTGGATTCTCAGAGTTTCCTTCTTGATGTGATTCCACTTGTTGTGTATTAATGACGGTTGCATCTTCGGGTTCAACTACTGGAATTTCTTCTTGTACAATTTCAGTTGTGCGTGATATTTCGGGTATCACATTTGATATTGCCTCAATTTGGTGATCACCCATATCACTTGATTCTTCTACTTCCTGCAACACATTGTCTTCGAACAAATCATTAGATTTAGTTAAATCACGATTACCTTCACCATTTTTGCCGTCATTGTCGTGATTTTCATCGAACACAACGTGAATCGATTCTTCTACCACCATTGTTGATTTGTTGAATATTCTATATGCCTTGCTGGTAGATGAATATCCCAAGAATATTCCTTCGTCCGCTCGCTCGTCAAAAGTCTTTAATTGAGACTTTCCATTAACAAGTACAAAACATTTACAACCAAATGTATGAAAATAGGTGAGATTGGGTTTTCTCCCTTTCCATAATTCATAAGGTGTTTTGTTATAAGACTTGTGGATTAGACTGCGATTTTGAGTATAGCACGCCGTGTTAGTTGCTTCTGCCCAAAATCTTTTTGGTAGTCCGCCGGCCGTTATCATGACTCGTGCGGCTTCCTTGAGTGTTCGATTTCTTCTTTCAGCTACACCATTTTGTTGCGGCGTTCGTGCGGCAGATAATTGATGTAAAATTCCTTGTGAATTGCAATAAGATTGAATCACTTTGTTCACGAACTCTGTTCCTCGATCGGTTCGTATTGTTGCAATCTTCATGTCTTTTTCGACTTGCAGTAGCTTCAATAGCTCTGGCAACTTTGATAAAACTTCATCCTTTTTCTTGATGAATATTGTCCATGTGTACCTAGAAAAATCATCAACAACAACCAAAGTATATTTCTTACCACTTATACTTACTGGGTCTACTGGACCAAATAAATCCATGTGCAGTAGACTTAAGGGTCTTGATGTTGACTCTTGAGCTTTGACTTTGAATGATGCTTTGATTTGTTTTCCTTTCTGGCATGCATCACAAATTTGATTTTTCTTGAACACAATGTTGGGTAGTCCTTCGACTATATTATTTCTTGCAAGCTTGTTGATGGTTTTGAAATTCAAATGATTTAGCCTTCTGTGCCATTCCCAACAAACTTCATTCAAATTATTTGCCATCAAGCATACGGATTTCTTCGTTGTACTCCAATCTACAACATACATGTTTTTCTTTCTTGATCCAGCTAGTACGACTTCATTCGTAGATTCGTCCTTGACTTGACATTTGCCTTTGTAAAATTCTACGAGATATCCTTTGTCGCAAAATTGACTTGTACTAAACAAGTTAAATTTTAATCCTTCGACATAAGATACGTCATCAATTCGTAGACCATTTTTCACAATTGCACCGGTTCCTTTTGTCATTCCATATCGATCGTTTCCACCGAAAACTACTTTTGGTCCTTCGATACTTTTGAACTCAACTAGACTAGCTTTATTGCCGATCATATGTCGAGAGCAACCGCTATCGAAATACCAAATTTCCTGCAAGAAAGATTAATTATTTTTAGGTACCCATGCTTGATTGGGTCCTTTTGTGTTAGTAATTTTTGTCATCCAAATCCACCTAGATCTCACTGATCCAAGAGTAGGTGATTTGTGACCATTAAAAACTCTATAATCATAACGCACTTGCGAATAATGCTTTGGTGTGGGTTGGGAAGCAGATAGTTGCTTGATTTTATGAAAAAGAGCAAATCTGGACTTGGTCCATGGTTTGTCATCAAGCGACCAATCTTGTTCTGAGGGATATAATCTCCCAGCCCCAATTCTCGGAATTCTTCCCATATTCCTATGAGGTTTTGTTGCACTTGACTCATTGGTTCTCTTTGGAGATACAAATTTTTGCCTTTTAAAAATTTGTTGCCTATCCGAGATATTCAATTTTTGATTCGGCTTTGCAACATTTTTCTTGGCATTAATTTGATTACCAATTCCTTGTCTCATTGTGCTATACTGACTTTTCACAAATTTTACCACTGGGACTTTATTAATTAAAGTAGTAGTAGAATTAGTCAGTTTCACAGGGTTTTGAGAACATGATGGATCGTAGCCTAGTCCGGCTTTATCTCCAGCGGGTTTCTGCATGTTTACCATTTTATCCATTATTTTGGATGAATTCGTAAATGATGCGATTACTTCCCGAAGGTTATGTTCTCGAACCTCTCTAGCTTTGCACTCTTCTTGGAGTCGAGCATTTTCGGCTTTCATTGCCCGCTTGAGTTTCTTGTTGGAGATATTCAGTAGATCAACCAATTGCCTTCGTTCCTCTTCGGGTTTAAGGCAAATCTCTTCGAGGGTGATGTACTGTCCCCCTTCGATGTAGTAAATATCATTGCGACGGAGATTCTGAGCATTGAAAGTCATGCCACATGCGGTCTTGACCTCTGTGTGGCTTAGGTCTACCCCCTTTTTCTCCATGATACAACTCAGGATCATCCCGTAGGGTAGGTGTTGGTCCCGAAAGGGTGGCGAGAAGTCTAGAGTGGGGGTGAATAGACTTCTCTAACTTTTTCAACTTTCTTCGAAAACAGACAAGGCAAATAACACTTTGGTAATTTCAACTCTAAGTAACAAGCATTAACAAGATAAGCAACTTAGAGTGTGCAGCGGAATAAGTAGCGGTAAAGTGTTATGCTTATAAGTGCGGTGCTCAAAAAGATATTCTAAACATGCAACACATTAGAAACACTTGATATGGTTCAAGGATGATGTACGTAAAGTTTGGCTTGCATGCATACGTGGGAACTATCAAACCCAGACATATAAAGATAAGCGATAAATCGTAATCGGGTTAGTTCGCAGTTAGAATAAGCATGCAGAAAATATATGAGCAGTAAGTAAATAGAGAGAGAGATTTATAGTGGTTCAGAGGTGGTGTAATCCTCCTAGTCCACTCTTCTCCTTTCACTTCAAGGAGGAAATTCACTATTCTTCGATCACCCAGATACAATAGTGAATAAGTGTCCACCGACACTTCTCCGAGTGCTTCGCACAAAGCTACACTCCTCCAAGGTTTTTCACAAGCTCCTCTTGTTACTCCGCCTTCCCGAGTACTTCGCACCAAGTTGTACTCCTACACCACGAGAACTACGCACAAAGCTACGTCCTCCAAGGATTTTCACAAGCTCCTCTTGTTACTCTGCCCTTCACTACGAGTGCTACGCACAAAGCTACACTCAACCAGGGTTTTTCACTCTCTCTAGTTACTCCGCCCTCTTTCTACACTCAGTAGAGAATATTACAAAGAAATAATATTTCTCTCTCACTCAGACTTGAATTTTATTCTATGAAGCTCTGTTTCCCCCTTTTTCGGCTAATAAAAAATATAGCTTGTATCTTTTGCTTGTCTGTTTTAGCCGTTGTTCAAGTTGTTGAACTGTTCAATCTCTTGGGGTTTTTCTTGCTCAACTGCTCTCTTCTCATCTATATCCATCTGTCTTCAAGTCTGCTTGGAAAATTTATAGCTAGTAAAAGCTATTTGCCCGTGGATCAACTTTCGATCTTGATCGTCCATTTTGAATTGTAGTTGATCAAAAGATATTGTGAACTTGATCTGAAATATTAGGTAGATGTCTTTTCTCCTTTTGTCAGATGATTTGAATAATTTGCCCGTTGCCGTTTCCTGAATTTTGTAGCCTCCAGAATTTGAATAAGTTCGGCGCGGCAATTTTTGACATTTCTGGTCCTTCATAAATACTCTGACATGTCAAGTTGATCACATAATTTATCTGCAGATTCTTGCTTGAGTATAAAATAATTTCTCCGCGAATCAGCCTTCTTTGAGCGTCTCCGGTTCCACCGTAAAAACTTGATGTTCAGATGAAAATATATCAGATATTTTCTCCTTCATGATCCTTGTAAAATAATATACTGGAACCTCTGTAAAAACTTCACTGTTGTTCATGGTGAGATGCTCTGTTTCGAATTTCTAGCTTGGTTCACCATACTTGGTGTGCTTCTCCATATGGTGCATGGCTTTTGTGAGACTTGTGCATTTTACTTAGTCTCTATATTCTTAGCTAGTCTCCAAATCTTAGCTAGTCTCCATATTAGCTTGTCTAGCTTGTCTCCATTTTAGCTAGCTAGTCTCCTTGTTAGCTAGTCTCCCATACGGTTTGGTATACTTTGAGCTAGTCTCCCATACGGTTTGGTATACTTTGAGCTAGTCTCCCATACGGTATACGGTCCAATATACTTGACCTTGAGTTAGTCTCCCATACTGTTATACGGTCCAAGCTAGTCTCCCATACGGTCAGAGCTAGTCTCTCATACGGTCCAAGCTAGTCTCCCAAGCTTAAAAATGCTTCACTTAAGATTCGAACTTAAGATCATTTGGCATAGCTCACACGCATTTCTTCCAACTCCTCTAGCATGGTTCTTGGTGATTTATCCGCATCATAATTGTGTTAAGCTATAATCCCGCTTAACATCTAAAATCAACTTGTGATTTTCCAGACTTGTACATGGGTTGCATGATATGGGTGCACCATACTCCGTAGACTCAAATAAAAATGGGGACTACTTGATTTTTCAAAAATACATTCGGCTCATCAAAATTTACAATATATTCCTAACAGTAGGCTAAGTCGGTTGCTACTTTTGCAGAATTCCATGTGTTTCAACATGAGGGCCGGTAGATTGAACTTAATTTTATGTTTTAAGAGATTGGCAAAAGTACACTCCAGACTTCCCACATCCTTACTTTTATTATTTGTGGGCAATAGGCTGTCAGTCACAATCATAACCAATATCTTTTGCTCCGCGGTTAGCCACTTCCTGTTTTGTCGTGTGGCCGAGGTGAAACCTTCCTCCTTTCCGAGTAGGTACCCAAGGTAGTCTTTGTACCCCGTGTTTTGGGTAGCAATCCACCCTTTTCGGTCATAGTCCGACACACCCGTTGTGGTCAATTTTAAGAGTTTGGCCAAGCAGCCTTCGGAAAGTATGATTTCCTTGCCTCGGACCTTAGTGGTGATTTCTAATTTATCACCTCGTTTGACGGCCACCAAATGTTGATAGAACTCCTTCACCAATTAGGGGTACGTATCTCCTTTTATGGTGAGATACGTATCCAAAAGCCCTTGGTGGTTGAGCATGTCGACCAATTCCGGAGAAAATTGATCGGGTTCGAGAGCTTTACCTCCGATCACAGTGTTGTCAGCGTTGCTCCATTCCGCGGTGCAGACTCCGAGGGGCTTTTTCGGCATTTTTAGAATTTTTTGTTGGGTAGCGTTTTCCGGTGGGCTCAGGCGAGACTCCGGCGATATTCCGGCAAGGGTTCCAGTGGTTCGGTTTTGTCGGTGGCGACGGCTCTCGGCGCGGCGGTGGGGATGCTCGTTGGGGTGCTGGGGTGGTTTGCTGTGTGGCGGCGGGAAGAGTGGGGGAAGGATGAGAGGGAGAGAGAGTGGAGAAGATGAAGGGTTTTTGATTTGGGGGTTTTGGGATTTTTAGGGATTTTGTAGGGATTTAAGAGGGGAGTGTTCCCTTAAGGTTTTAAGAGACACTCATGGCTTAGTGGTTACGAGCATGGACTTATAAATGGGAAGTCTAGAGTTTAATTCCCCTTAATGACATTAATCTTTTTTTGTGGAATATTTCTTTGTATTCTCCTTCTTTTGTCTCCTAGTGGTGGAAGATGTTGGTCCTCCTTGTTGTTACCTGTCGTTTTGTGGGTAGTCTTATTTTCCTTTGCTGTGCTAATATTATTTCGATCTAGCTTTTTATTTATAATAATCCCAAAGTGACTAGTCTAAACAAGTGATTTTACTATGGGGTCGTGGTTACAAAAGGGGGGGGGGGGGGGGGTTGTTATTTCACCCTAAACAGAATTCGTCTTCTTGGTTCCCCTCCGGTGGGTTTGCGGGATCTTCGTCTCCTGCGGTCGTATTTCCTTCGTCGGGGTTGCCCTCGTCTTCGAGTTCGGCTTGCGTACGGCTCATGACGAATACCTTTCCGGGGGCACCGTAATTTCCTTGATTGTTCATGCCCCCGTGTTGGCCCATGGCCATGGGGCGTGAGCTTGCGGGTTGAGGGCAGAGGAACGCCTTGTGCCCTTCTTTCCCGCAGTTGAAGCATCGTAAGGGGTTCCCCATGCAGTCCTTGCCCCTATGGCTTTGGTGGCATTTCGGGCAGGGGAAGCCCCCTGTATTGGCTTCGTTGTTTCTTGGGGGTGGCCTTTGTCCTGCTGGATTGCTTGGCCTTGTGTTAGCATCGTTCCTTGTTCTTTTCATAGGTGGTGCCCCACCTCCTGGGTTCCTTTTTCGAATCTGTTCCTGAACCCCACGCTGTAGTAGTTGGATTCGATAGAGATTGGCGGCGGTGGAGTAGGCTTCGTTGAGGGTTCGGGGTCCGCTTACTACCAGAGCTTTTCGGGTTTCAAAGTTGAGGCCTGATATGAATCTCTCTATTTTGGTTGTCTCTGTGGGGACTAGTTCTGGCGCGAAGCGTGCCAGTTCGAGGAATCGTTTATGGTATTCCATGACGGTAGCTGCTCCTTGATTTAGGTGAAGGAACTCTTCGTGCATGGACGCCCTTATGTGGGCTGGGTAGAACCGTTCTCGCAGCCGTGTTTTTAGGCTTTCCCAGTTCAATCCTGGTTCTTGTCTGTAGGTGGATCCCTCGTGGTTCCACCAAAGGTCTGCCTCGTGCCCAAAGTAAAATGAGGCTACCTCTACACGACGTTCTTCTGGGCATTCTACCAACCCCAAAATTTTGTCGAAGGTTCGAATCCATTCCTCCAGGATGGCGGGATCTTCTTCCCCTGAGAACGTGGGTGGTCTATGGTTCGAGACTTGCCGGGCGACCTCTGAGTTTGTGTTTGGTGGGGCTCGTGGTGGTCGGTTGTTGCGGAGGGATATGTCGCTTAGTGCTTGGGCGACTAGGGTTAGTTGTTGTAGGTTTTGTGCTAGGGGGACTTGCGTAGCAGGTTCCGGAGTCCTTGATTGTCTTCTGGTTGCCGCCATGATGCTGATCTATAGTGTCAATGTTTTATAGTAACGTTTGAGTTAGAGTGTTGTACCCTTACTCTGACGTGATAAGCGAAGGGTAGCCCTTTAATTTAATGAGGGGTAAAGTGAGGGGAGGTTACGTGATGATAAGTAGGCCTACAATCTCACCGCGTGTTCTAAGATTCCAAATTCCTATGTTCTTAACCCAAATCCTATCTTACTGAACTCCTAGTGTTTTAAGTCTAATGTCTTAGGGTCTGGTCTTAAGAGTTTTATCTTAGGGTCAAACTTAGGCTCTGATACCAACTGTAACACCCCGAAATTTTTAAAACTTTTAAGACTTATATAATAAAGGTGAATTCTTATTAAATCCCCAAAACATAATATAAGAGTATGGGGTGCTATGCCACACCTGAGTTGCAGAACTCAGGTGCACAGGCTAACTAACTAATATCCTCAATAATGTCAATACATAAGCATGGCACGTAGGCCGAAAGGGAAACTATCTACTCTACGCTCCGATCTCTAGCGCGCTCCAGTGTCTACTCATCTGTGCCTGAAAGCCAAATATATCTGTTCAGCGAGAGATGCTGGTAACCCACTCCAACGCATTGAAATACAGTATAGATATATATATATATATATATATATATATATATATATATATATATATATATATATATATATATATATATAGATATATAGATATACGAAAATCCATTTCGAAGCAGGAGGATATATACCTAAGAGACACTAGTTTTAAAACCAAGGACAGACTCATCAAATAGGGTAAGCACACAATCAATAATAATAGTTAAGGAGAATCATCATAAAGAATACACAACTAAGGTCACAGTCTATTTCCATATCAATCATATCATCATTCAATCATCATCCAATCATCATTCAATCATCATTCAATCATCATTTGTGACACTCAATCACACTGAGCTGGCGCCACGAGACTAAAAGCATGCCCCGAACTTGAGGGTTAATACTTATAGCATTAACATGGCCCCGTAGCACCCTACCTCAGTACCGCGGTACGAGGGGAGTTGATCGCAACCAACCCTTTGAGAACCGCTGATGAACTCAACGTCGGACCACGATCCGACACACCGCTGACGCGCCCAGTCGGTGGACCGCGGTCCCCTTTACAAGGTGGGACTTACGACCCTACACGCCGTTGATGCGCACAATCGGTGGACGGTAGCGGATCAAGCCCGACACACCGCTGAGCTAAACTCAGTCGGTGGGCGAAGATCCTCGGAGACTACGGCCCTACATACCGATGTCCCATCACTCGGTGGATCGCAGCCAGCTGTAGCCCTACACACCGCCTGATTACTCAGGTTGGTGGACTACAGCCTTCCTCGGCTTGTTGGCCCTACACACCGCCTGACGCGTCCAGGTCGGTGGGTCATATCACGTAGGCCCATGTGGACCTTCAGTCCTATATAATATTTATATACCTGACCGGTCTCTACCAGCCTGGTTAATAGTTGGGATGGTTCCTAGCCCATTCAACTGCCCGTATAGTGGACCTCCAGTCCTATATAATCTTTTTATACCTGATCGGTCTCTACCAGTCTGGTTAACAGTTGGGATGGTTCTCAGCCCATTCAACTGCCCGTATAGCCCATTTGATCTTAACCAAGTTGGGGTCATGCATCGCACAATTGCACATAATAACACATAATAACACATAAGGGAGGGGAGACATGTAATTAAGCTTACGTGTGATCATTCACATACTAAGAATCGTCCTAAGGGGTTCATACGACTTACACTTAAGTCCACGGGTTACCGATTCGACTAGCATGCGATTCCTAAGATTCACTTATCCTACGAACGGTTCTCGAAACATCAAACTAGACACAGGCACGACAAACGGGATCCGTTGGGACACCACGGGGAGTGGGGAACATCAAACGGGGAAGCTGAGGACCCGGGATGGGTCATGGACCAGCGGGTAGCCGGTGGGTGAGGGATAACCCACCGGCTGCCCGCCGGAGATCACTGCCCGGCAGTGGGTGCCCAGCGGGCGGACGCCTGCCCGCTGCCTGGCGGTGATCTTCGGGCAGCGGTTAGGTGGCGGGTACCCCTACCCCCACCTACCCCCCACTGACTCATTTATCACAATTTTGTCCCGGGATCCTTTGTGGAACCCGAAACCATGCTTAGACACTTTTAAACGCAACTAACGACACCACGTAGTCAATTAATGGATCAAAAGCAAGAATCACGTATAACTTATCCTATCACGACTTCTAACATAAAGAACACCCGAACATGCGAATTCCCACCCAATATATATATCAAGAACATTATATCACAGATTCCCAATCCATCCTAGGGCTCTAATCCCTCCCAGCCCATCGAAATCACAATTTATCTTTAACATCAAGAATTATCAAGATTTGTCAAGAATTATTATATCAATATCAAGAACCACTTCTCATCATCAAGATCATCAAGATTATCAAGAATACCACAAGTCATCCTATCAATCATCAAGAATATATCACAAATAGCATAGAGGAATTAATCAAGACACAAGTATATTGAGGGAGGCCAAGGAAGGAGATTATAGTGAAGAAAATAGGTTTTGTTGAGACATGGGTTACCTCTTAGCCTTAGTTAATTTCCTTGGCTATGAAGGGTCTTTCTTTAAGATTTCTCCTTTCTTGATTTCTCCTAGGGGAATTCTTGGATCTTCTTGTGTGGGGAGAGATTATTTGTGGTGTGAGTTCTAGGTGCCTCCTATGTCCCTATTTATATAACTAAGAGTCCTATTTAGGGTCTAAGTGGCATGGGTTTACTAATCCTATATTTCTTATAGGATTAAGGGGTTGGCTTTTAGGGATAATGGGCCCATGGATCATGGTGGACCCCTTTTTAGCCAATTAATGGATTTTAATTCTCTTTTTTAGGGTGGGTGATAATTTAATTGATTTTATTTTAGGGGCCGTAACACGGGGTGTTACATGCCCGCTCGTTGAAGTATCGCTATCGCTGCCACTGCCGCTGCTTGACCCGCTCGAGCCAGACGAGCTCTCTGAGCTAGAAGAGCGTTGTTTCTGAGGGGCCTTGTGCGGTCGTTGAATGACCTCGATGACTTCTGGCAAGGACGCCTCTATTTCTACCTTTCTACCTCTTCGCTAAGTTGTTCGATTGCGTCGTCGTAGTCCGCGCCCGAGATATTCTGACTATCATAGTCGGACATTCTCTTTTCCTAAAGGGGCAGTCAGGATTTCAGTATATGGGGTCAGGTATGGTCTGGTCGTGGTTAGTTATGCCCGAAGTTGGACGCTATGCATTAAATTAAAAAACGAAAAGGAAAGAATAAAAAAGTAGGAACTTACCGATCAGTTGATGTTTGCTGGAAGGGTTGAAAGTTCCTAGCTCGATCGATGCGCAGCGTTGATTGCTCGGGATGCTCCGATCGACTTTCACAGGTGGTAGAAGTTCAAATGAACTTCAGAAGGGCCTATTTATAGGAGAATATTTGGGCGGGAAACGGCCCACTTGCGCGAGGTGACCGTTACAGACTCCAAGGCGCGCAGAGGCTGACACGTGGCACGACAAGTGACAGTTGTCTGGTCGGGATTGACGGCGGCTGATTGGACCTTTTCATCCCGTCCCGTTTTTCCCCGAGCGGTTAAAAAGGCCCGGGCTGGGGGGCTCTTGGTAGGGTATATCCCGACCGACATGCCTCGTCTTCTCTTGTTCTTTGTGCAGGTTTACAGGTCAGATATTCCTAAAGGAAGACGGTTGGACCCAACCGGTAGATTTTCCGACCGGTGTCCTCATCGTCCGATTGATGGCCCTTGACCAAGAGATTCAAGAAGAGGCATGTGGCGACGTTACGCATTGACAGGAAGGACTCGCAGGACGAAGACACGTGGATGCTATGTGGGTTACAAGCCGGCCGGAGCTGTGTCTCCGGCCTAGCGGCTATAAATACCCACGGCGGCTATGGCGTGAAGGACTTTTGGAACGATCGATAGATTATCTACAGAGCTGCCCGACCGCAGTCAGTTGGCCCTCGGGATAATCTGTGACACCCCGAAAATCCACATTCAATCCATGGATTAATTGAGTAATTAATCCTATTTCATTTGAGGAATTAATTCCTAAAATCCTAATTTTTAATACTCAAGGACTAGTACTTGACTAGTCAACCTTAAAGTTGTGTTGTACCTTGAGCTTTGAGGGGAGTTCCCTTGTTCATTACACTTTCTAAAGGTTAGTAAGGGTATTCTTGACCTTTCACCAAGAGTTAGTATTGTAACCTAACCTAGAAAACTTCTTCATTTCATTCCTTACATTTCCTAGAAATTGGCTTTACCTTCTCTCTAGAAAGAAGTGTAGCTTATTCTCCAAGCTAAGTTGAGACCATTGTCAAGGTTCCAAGATTTCCTTCCAAGATTCAACCTTTCACCTATTTGGGCATCTAGGAGGGTAAGATCTAAGTCCATCTTGTGTTTTTGGTTCCATCTTAGTTGTCTTTTTCTTAAAGGTAGGATCTTTATGATCTTTCTATTTGATCTTGAAGTGGGTTTGGAAAGTAAGCTTTGTAAGGAGCTTGTTGAGGGGTTAAGTGAAGTCTTTTGGTCTACATGAGGTAACCCATGCTCTACTAAAACCTATTTTGCTTACCTATATGTGATTTCTTGGATTCTACTTGTGCTTTGCTATGAAATGTGAGGGTTTATGCATTTGTCTTGTGAAAATGCATATCTAGAGCTTGTGTTTAGGGTTCCTTTGTGCCATTTCTTGGCATTTTCCATGATTCAAGTCATTTTGTTGTATTGGGTGAGATTTGGCATGTTTTGGACTTGAATTTGTGTTTGGAGAAGAAAATCCCAGAAGGGATTATTTTGCACAAGAGTATGTACCCGCGGGCGGAACGGCGGGGAGAGCCCTACCCGCCGCCCACCCGCAGGTACATTGGCTTGTGGGAAGTGTACCCGCGGGCGGAACCACGGGTAGGGGCCTACCCGTGAATCCACCCGCGGGGAACACAGAGATGTTTGGTTCGGGATTTGTTCCCCGTGATTCGTTTGGCTCGGTATTTGGTCTTTTGACTTCCCGATGTTCTTTTTTGGAAGTATTTGAGCGTCTTCTTGATGTTTCGTATGTCTAGAACTATATGGTAGGTATCCATGTAGGACTTTGGTGTCTTGAATCGTGCTAAGTGTTCAACATTGTGTTTCGTTGGACCATGAAGTGTCTTGTGTGTTCCTCGGAACTATCTTGAGTTTCTCCGTTGATAGGCATGCTAGTTTGTCGTCTAAATGCTAGCGTGTGTGTTGTTTGTACCTTCCGTTTGGTTGATGATAACTTGTGTTATTCATCGTTGTTGTTGTTGGGCTGTGACCCATTCCTTGATTGAGTATGTTACATACCTTCGTTGTGATCCGTTGATTGACTCTTGTTGAGTTGTGGTGCGTGTGTGGCTTTACCTGGATTGCACGATTAGTGGTTTGGGACACTAGTCACCAAGGTATTGCCGCGGTCCTCGTGGTGGGCGTGACGTGATTATGGAGCTGTGGCCTTTGTGTAAGGTTCACGTGATTGGGGGATAACATGTGTTATCCGGGCATGTGTTGCCATGTGTGTGTACGGTACCTCGTGTACTATGAAATCGGTGGCTTTGTTGGAGGGACTGTCGGAGGGGGAATGACGATTCCCGGGTGAATAAGGTTGGACTGTTCGTACAGGGGTCCTGGAGGTAATGGTTGGAACTAGATATAAAGTTGGGGTAGCCATAAGGTTGGAACAAGGCATAAGGAAGGCATTTCAACTCGTGATGTGTGATGTCACGAGGGCTTGTGTAGCCGTGGTTGTGTGTTCTCTCTTGTGACGTGTGTAGTCACAAAGGCATGTGTTGCCTAGGCATGTGTTGCCGTTTGTCGTGTCCTTATCCTTGTGTTGTTGTTATCCGTTGTGATCTTGTGATGTGTTCTCGTGTTGCTTGTGAGAGGGATGAGTCTTGAGTTGGTGTTTACTCTTGGTTTTCACTTATATATACGTATTCCGTTTCGAAATGATTTTTGTATATATCCTATCTTTGTATGATACTTAACAGGTATTGGTGGGTTACCAGCATAATCGCTGACCGGGCGTCATCCCAATGTTTATCTTTGTGTCTTTCAGGTGATGTCTAGACGAGCGCGATGTTTAGTGGCCGGTAGTCTAGTATCTTTACCTTTGTTTTGTGGCCTGTGTGCCATTGTAGTTTTAGACTGTTGTCTTTTGGGATAGATGTATACACTTTGCAGATTGACCGCCGTAGCGTTTACCGTGTTTGGTAGACGTGGCATAACACCCCGTTTGGATTTCTTTTATCCAGTTTTCGTTTTATCTTCCGATGTACTAGTTTTGTTGTATGATCTGCAGGTGTTAAGGCCTTTTATATAGGTCGTGTTTGGGGGGTGTTACAGTTGGTATCAGAGCCTAGGTTTTGAGCCTAGGAGGAGTTAAGTCTAGACTCTCTAAGTGGTTAAGTGTGTTTTGAGACCTCTAAGCGACCTTAAGAAGTTAAGTGTTAGGCTTAGGACTCTAGGTTGCGCGGTGAGCTGTGTGTTACTTTCTGTTCTTTGTTTGTTGCTTTTCTTTTCGTAATCGTGGTGTTGTAGCAGAAGTCTGCGATGCCTCCTCGTCAGCGTGCCGCAACGTTTGAAGATGTTGGGGAAGTGGTTAAGAAATCTCGGTTGGCCGAATCTAATAAGACCTCTGGAGTGGTTGAGCGGTGGATCAGAAGTGGCACGTCCACCAGGGTGAGTCCTAGTGCAGCTACCTTGCCAACATTCCGGGGTATAAGAGAGAATGGAATGATTGAGGTTCATCATCCGACGGAGGGACCACCCCAAGAGAGAATGCTTATCCTTAGTGAAGTTCGAACAACTGACAGTGATGTGGTTGTTGGAACCTTCCTCGTGCAATCGGTCCCAGCAACGATCTTGTTCGATTCAGGACCATCTAGTTCGTTCGTGTCACCTGGACTCGTGAAGAAGTTGGGTTTATCCGGGGGCACTAGAGTGAAGTTTAACGTGAAGGTAGCATCAGGGGAGGTTAGAATGTGTGATCGTCTCTTCGAGGCATCAAGATCAACATCAAGGGGGAAAATTTTCCCAGCGATCTAATTCAGTACGACTTGGATGGGATGGATGTAATCTTAGGTATGGATTGGTTGGGACGGTTTAGAGCCCAAATTCTGTGCAAGGATCAAAAGGTAGTGCTCTGAGGACCTAGTGGGAGAAGAATATCTTATCGGGGAAAGACGGAAGAACCCGGGATTAAGCTAATGTCAATGGTAAAGATGAAGAGGTATATGGATAAAGGCAATGATTTATACTTGTGCTCGGTCGAGAATTTGAAGGCAAAAGGAGAGGTAGCTCAAACTATACTCGTAGTCCGTGAATTCCTTGATGTATTTCCCGAGGAAATACTGGGTATGCCTCCCACTAGGGTTGTGGAGTTCTCAGTGGATCTTGTGCCAGGCACTGCACCCATTTCTAAGGCCCCATATCGCTTGGCTACGCCAAAAATGCAAGAGCTGAAGACCCATTACAAGAACTCCTTGACAAGGGTTACATCCGGCCAAGTACATCACCATGGGGAGCTCCGGTTTTGTTTGTAAAGAAGAAAGATGGAAGTATGAGGTTGTGTATCGACTACCGGGAGTTGAATCAAGTCACCATCAAGAACAAATACCCTCTTCCAAGAATCGACGACTTGTTTGATCAACTCCGCGGCGCAGGAGTGTTTTCCAAAGTTGACTTGAGGTCGGGGTACCATCAGAGTGTTTTCCTAAGATCGCGTTTCGGACTCGGTACGGTCACTACGAGTTCACAGTTATGCCGTTCGGTTTGACTAACGCCCCTGCCGTTTTCATGGACTTGATGAACAGAGTATTCAAACCCCACCACAATGATTTTGTGATCGTGTTCATCGATGATATCTTGGTCTATTCGAAAGATAAGAAAGAACATGTTGGACACCTTCGGACGGTACTTCAGATCTTGAGGGAAAAGCAGTTGTATGCCAAGTTCTCTAAGTGCGAGTTTTGGAAAGACAGTGTGATGTTTCTAGGCCACGTGATTGATAGTAGGGGGATTTTTGTGGATCCAGACAAGATACGGGCAGTAAAGGATTGGACTGTACCTACATCAGTGACGGAAGTAAGGAGTTTTCTTGGTTTGGCGGGATATTACAGAAGGTTTGTTTTGGATTTCGCCAAGGTGGCTCAACCGTTGACTAAGTTATTAAGAAAGGAGGTGCCTTTCGTGTGGAATCAAGCGTGTGAGTTGGCATTCCGAGAGTTGAAAGAGAGGTTCACGACTGCACCAGTTTTAATTTTGCCATCGGGGATGGAAGTGTTTGAGGTATACAGTGACGCGTCTAAGAAAGGACTAGGTTGTGTTTTGATGCAAAATGGAAGATTAATTGCTTACGCCTTGCGACAGCTTAAGGTTCACGAAGAGAATTACGCTACACATGATTTGGAATTGGCCGCCGTAGTGTTTGCTTTGAAGATTTGGAGACATTACCTGTATGGGGTGCGTTGCAGGATCTACACGGATCACAAGAGTCCAATATATCTTCACCCAAAAGGATCTCAACATGCGACAACGATGGTGGTTGGAACTCATCAAGGACTACGAATTGGATATTCAGTATCACGAAGGAAAAGCTAATGTAGTAGCGGACGCCTTAAGCCGGAAATCGAAGCATACGGCTAATTCCATTTGGGTAATGGCTGATGAACTTTGCAAAGAGTTCTAACGGATGGACTTAGAAGTGGTGGAACAGGGTGATGTTGAGACAGAAGTTAGTTTTTACAACTTAAGGATTCTACCTACATTTCTGGGAGAAATCAAGGAAGAACAACATAAGGATGCGCACTTGGTAAAGGTTAAGGATGATTTACCTAAAGGGAAAGGGGGACGGTTTGAGTTATCTACGGACGGGGTATTGAGGTACAAAGGCCATTTATGCATACCTGTGTCATGTGATCAGTGGAAGCAGCAGATTTTAGAAGAGGGTCATAATACACCCTACTCGGTCCACCCCGGAGGTGACAAGTTGTACAAGGATGTAAAAGGCTTCTTTTGGTGGCCTAATATGAAGAAGGAAGTTGCAGAATTTGTTGGGAAATGCCTTAACTGCCAAAAGGTGAAAGTGGAACGTTGTAAGGTAAATGGGTTGGTGCAACCATTAGAAGTTCCGCAAGGAAAGTGGGATTCTATATCTATGGATTTTGTGGGAGGGTTACCGACAACCCGTTCGGGTAAGAACAAAATCTAGGTGATAGTTGATCGTTTGACTAAGACTGCCCGCCTTATCGCAATGAAGGAGACTTGGACAATGACACAGTTGGCTCATCAAGCTTATGTCAACCAAGTGGTAAAGTATCATGGAGTTCCGAGGGATATTGTTTCTGATAGGGATCCAAGGTTCTTGTCTCATTTTTGGAAATCCTTGCAAGTGGCTCTTGGAACCAAATTAAGCCTCAATACTGCTTTCCACCCAGCCACCGATGGGCAAACAGAAAGGACTATACAGACTATCGAATATATGTTGAGAGCTTGTATGCTAGATTTTCAAGGGTCTTTGGAGGACCATTTGGATTTGATCGAGTTTTCTTACAACAACAGTTATCATTCGAGCATTCGCATGGCACCCTATGAAGCTCTCTATGGACAGAAGTGTCGCAGTCCACTATGTTAGGAGGATCTTGTCAATCCGATAGTGTTGGGACCTCAATACTTGCTTGACACATCCAAGAAAGTTAAACAGATTCAGGAAAGGATGAAAGCAGCTCAAAATTGTCAAAAGTCCTATGCCGATTTGACTAGAAGACAAGTGGAGTTCTCAGTGGGGGATAAAGTTTGGTTGAAAGTGTCTCCCACCCGGGGAGTAATGCGGTTTGGAAGGAAAGGGAAGTTGAGCCCTAGGTTTATAGGTCCGTATGAAATCCTAGAGAGGGTTGGAAGTTTGGCCTACCATTTGGCGTTGCCTATGGAGATAGAAAGAGTGCACAATGTGTTCCACGTATCGCAACTCAAGAGATATGTTCACGACCCGGGTCATGTTTTACCACCGGAAGTAATACCGATAGATGAAGATTTGTCTTACGAAGAAAGGCCGCTAAGAATTTTGGACTTCAAGACTCGAGCCACACGTAGGAAATCCGTTAAGATAGTGAAGGTTTGGTGGACACATCATGGGATTGAGGAAGCTACTTGGGAGTTGGAGTCATCTATGCGGGAGCGGTACCCAGAGTTGTTTGTAGAAGGTACCTCGTCTACCTCGTTGGGTGTTTGCTTTGCGTGTTTGTCTTTGTGTGATGCTTGTGGCTTAGTTAGTTTGGTATCAGTAAGTGGGCGTTTTGTGTTGGTTGTCTTGTTCTTAGTGTTGGGTAGAAGTTGATGTGGGTGTTAATTAAGAATAGAGTTTGTGATGCTCAATCTACTCCTTGCTAAGTTCTTTCCAACTCTTGAATTGTTATGCCTTTCTTTTTGTTTGAAATCCTTGTGGAACCTTTTGAGTTTTGACCAAAAGGATTCATTCTTGAACCTCTTGTCACAATGTTGTTCCCTATCACCGTTTGTTTATAATTCGTCGTACCCAAGCTTCGGGGACGAAACTTCTTTGAAGGGGGAGAGGATGTGACACCCCGAAATCCACATTCAATCCATGGATTAATTGAGTAATTAATCCTATTTCATTTGAGAATTAATTCCTAAAATCCTGATTTTTAATACTCAAGGACTACTATTTGACTAGTCAACCTTAAAGTTGTGTTGTACCTTGAGCTTTGAGGGGAGTTCCCTTGTTCCTTACACTTTCTACAGGTTAGTAAGGGTATTCTTGACTTTTCACCAAGAGTTAGTACTGTATCCTAACCTAGAAGACTTCTTCATTTCATTCCTTACATTTCCTAGAAATTGGCTCTACCTTCTCTCTAGAAAGAAGTGTAGCTTATTCTCCAAGCTAAGTTGAGACCCATGTCAGGATTCCCAGATTTGCTTCCAAGATTCAACCTTTCACCTATTTGGGCATCTAGGAGGGTAAGATCTAAGTCCATCTTGTGTTTTTGGTTCCATCTTAGTTGCTTTTTCTTAAAGGTAGGATCTTTATGATCTTTTGGTTTGATCTTGAAGTGGGTTTGGAAAGTAAGCCTTGTAAGGAGCTTGTTGAGGTGTTAAGTGAAATCTTTTGATCTACAAGAGGTAACCCATGCTCTACGAAAACCTATTTTGCGTACCTATATGTGATTTCTTGGATTCTACTTGTGCTTTGCTATGAAATGTGCGGGTTTATGCATTTGTCTTGTGAAAATGCATATCTAGAGCTTGTGTTTAGGGTTCCTTTGTGCCATTGCTTGGCATTTTCCATGATTCAAGTCATTTTGTTGTATTGGGTGAGATTTGGCATGTTTTGGACTTGAATTTTTGTTTGGAGAAGAAAATCCCCGAAGGGATTATTTTGCACAGGCGTATGTACCCGCGGGCGGAACGGCGGGGAGAGCCCTACCCGCCGCCCACCCGCAGGTACATTGGCTTGTGGGAAGTGTACCCGCGGGCGGAACCATGGGTAGGGGCCTACCCGTGAGTCCACCCGCAGGGAACACAGAGATGTTTGGTTCGGGATTTTTTCCCCGTGATTCGTTTGGCTCGGTATTTGGTCTTTTGACTTGCCGATGTTCTTTTGTGGAACTATTTGAGCGTCTTCTTGATGTTTCGTATGTCTAGAACTATATGGTAGGTATCCATTTAGGACTTTGGTGTCTTGAATCGTGCTACGTGTTCAACATTGTGTTTCGTTGGACCGTGAAGTGTGTGTTGATAAGCATGCTAGTTTGTCGTCTAAATGCTAGCGTGTGTGTTGTTTGTACCTTCCGTTTGGTTGATGATAACTTTTGTTATTCATCGTTGTTGTTGTTGGGCTGTGACCCATTCCTTGATTGAGTATGTTTCATACCTTCGTTGTTATCCGTTGATTGACTCTTGTTGAGTTGTGGTGCGTGTGTGGTTTTAACTAGATTGAACGATTAGTGGTATGGGACACTAGTCACCAAGGTATTGCAGCGGTCCTCGTGGTGGCCATAACGTGATTATGGAGTTGTGGCCTTTGTGCAAGGTTCACGTGATTGGGGGATAACATGTGTTATCCGGGCATGTGTTGCCATGTGTGTGTACGATACCTCCTGTACTATGAAATCAGTGGCTTTGTTGGAGGGATTGTTGGAGGGGGAATGACGATTCCCGGGGAAATAAGGTTGGACTGTTTGTACAGGGGTCCTGGAGGTAAAGGTTGGATCTAGATATAAGGTTGGGGGTAGCCATAAGGTTGGAACAGGGCATAAGGAAGGCATTTCAACTCGTGATGTGTGATGTCACGAGGGCTTGTGTAGCCGTGGTTGTGTGTTCTCTCTTGTGACGTGTGTAGTTACAAAGGCATGTGTTGCCGTTTGTCGTGTCCTTATCCTTGTGTTGTTGTTATCCGTAGTGATCTTGGGATGTGTTCCCGTGTTGAGTTGGTGTTTACTCTTGGTTTTCACTTATATATACGTATTCCGTTTCGAAATGATTTTTGTATATATCCTATCTATGTATGATACTTAACAGGTATTGGTGGGTTACCAGCATTATCGCTGACCGGGCGTCGTCCCAATGTTTATCTTTGTGTCTTTCAGGTGATGTCTAGACGAGCGCGATGTTTAGTGGCCGGTAGTCTAGTATCTTTACCTTTGTTTTGTGGCCTATGTGCCGTTGTAGTTTTAGACTGTTGTCTTTTGGGATAGATGTATACACTTTGCAAATTGACCGCCGTAGCGTTTACCGTGTTTGGTAGACGTGGCATAACACCCCGTTTGGATTTCTTTTATCCAGTGTTCGTTTTATCTTCCGCTGTGCTAGTTTTGTTGTATGATCTGCAGATGTTAAGGCCTTTTATATAGGTCGTGATTGGGCAGTGTTACATAATCATTTAGGTTGTATTAGGTTCTTCCTTGATCAATAAAAGACTTTATTTGCTTTGACTTTATCGTGTTTAGTACTTTGACCCCTTTACACATGGAATTTGTTCTATCAATAACTTAGTACATTAATATTCTTTTGTGTACAAATATCAAGTGATCAATACAATTTCATAACTGAAATTATTAAGTTATTTTGATCATTTTGTGACTAATTACATAGAGTATAATAAAATCTACCCACATGAATTTTATTATATTTATGTAAATAGTTAGAATAAAATATCAAATCATATTTCTTAATTTACCCACAGGGATTAAGAAAAGGAACATGGCTTGATAGTTTTATCATAAAGTTGTAGATGGATCTAATTGAATAAAACTTTAGCCCATAGGCATGTTTTATGTCACTAGTTTCTTCTATCCATTTGATAGTAATTTTATCATAAAAGTTTTAGTTGAGTCTAATTGAACAAAACTTTAGCCCATAGACAAGTTTTGTGTCACTAGATTCTTCTATTTGATTATCATAAAGTCTCAATTGAGTCTAATTGAATAAATCTTTAGCCTACATGCAAGTTTTATATCACTGGATTTTCCTGTTTAAATTGATGATCAAGATAAAATTTTATCATACCAATTTTAGAATTTATAACTTTAAGACTAGTTATAATTCTATATTATGTCACATGGGTTGCATTGGCAACACATGTATTTTGTTAATCTCCAAAACTTTAGTAACTTGAAATTGTTACTGTATGTGGCCTACTTGGTTTTTCAGCCCAACCACAGTAGCGATTTTGAATTTAGACATGATATACTTTTGGATCCTTATATTGGAATGGTACATATTTAGCCAAATTTCAACTAAAGCAATTTAATTTGTTTAATTAGTTGGAAATTCTATTTGTTATATGTACATATTTAACATGTCCAACTATGGTGGGGAATTATAATCCTTGTTAAAATAGTTGGACTTGAGAATCATTAGTGTGTATATAATTTATGCTTAAGAATAACTTATTTAGTGTGAGTAATGGTTTGATCAGTGGGAGTGATCATTTGAAAAGATCCAATAAGATACCCCAGCTTGATCAGTGGGAGTGATCATTTGGAAAGATCATTAAAGATATCTCACTTCAAGATTGCTCCACTTCAAGGATAAGACACCTTGGCTTGTTATTATAAAATCAATAGTTCAAATTGTTGAACTTCAAGTTGTGCAACATATTTCTGAAAATGTTGTAACAACATTAATAGTTTTTATTGTAACAATGGCATTAAGTTTATGGTGAACTATCACGAGTTAGATTCTTTAGCATTTATTGGAGTCTTTCGTCTCATCAAATTGATCCTGGGCCATTAAGATTTAAATGGTTCAAGATTCAATGTTGAGAGACAAAAAGCATGCGAAGACTCATGATGTTGGTTCATATAGATAAATCTAGAGGACTTTTGATTATGTTGATACAATATTATGTTGTTTAACCAAATGAGGGTAAAACTTAGTGATAATCAGAGGCAAAATCGTTCCAAGTATGCACGAAAGGATCCTCTGAGAGGAAATCCAAAAAGAGAACGAAACAGACATGCCAAGAGGTCACTTAGAAGACCAATGACAGGCAACGGATGAAGTAGACCATCCGAAGAGGATTGGCTTGTTTATCCCGAACCTTTATCAAAAGCGCAGTTTGAAAAGATTCATCGGCATAAACAAACCAATTATTCTAAGCAATATCGCAATCCACCAGGTGACTATTTTCAAAATCGATACAAAGCTAAAACTTTTGCTAGAATCTATTATGATTATCGAGTTTTCTATTATGATTATCGAGTTTTTAATGGGTACAAGGGACCGAGGATGAGTGGAGTTAACTCTAGGTTCGTATGGATCCCAAAATTGACCACTAACCCTCAAGGACCCGAAACCAAAGGGGTACCTAAAGTTACATAACTTTTGATTTCAGGGAAAACAGGCCATATGGTATGTCGACAGTGGATGCTCAAGACATATGACCGGAGATAAATCAAACTTGAGCAACTATAAAGAAATTGACGGTCCAAAAGTTATTTTTGGGGGAGAATCAAGTGGAAAGACAAAAGGTGTTGGAGATATCATCAGAAATGGAATAACTATTAAAGGAGTCTCACATGTTAAAGGACTCAAGTTCAACCTACTAAGTACAAACCAATTCTATGATAAAGGCTACAAAGTAGAATTCTCCAAAGACAAATGCAAAGTCATCAGCACTGAAGACAGTGACATTGTTCTCACGGCAAAACGAAAGAAAAACATGTACGTAGTCGCCTGGTAACAGTCTAAAGCTAATGTTTGTCTTGTTGCTACTAGTAATGCAGATTTAAGCCTAGAATGGCACAACAAGATGAGTCATCTAAATCTCAAAACCATCAACAAGTTGTTAAAGAAAGATCTCGTGGAAGGTTTATCGATAGTAAGCTATGTTAAGGATAGGATTTGCGATGCATGTCAGAAAGGAAAGCAAATCAAGGCCTCCTTCAAGTCAAAATCATCTGAAACCAATTCTCGTCCTTTAAGTTTACTACACATGGATCTATTTGGTCCAGTTGATCCTGCAAGTCTGAGTGGATGAAAATATTCTCTCGTCGTTATAGACGACCACTCAAGATATACCTGGACGCACTTTTTTAAGAAAGAAGAATGAGACTGAGAAAGTCTTACCAGACTTGCTAAGGCAATTACAAACCGAAAAGGGTCTCAGCATAATAAGGATCAGATCAGATCAAGGGACAAAATTTGTTAACAAAGTCATCAAAGAATTCTGTGGACAAAATGGAATCTTCCATTAACTTTCGGCCGCACGAACTCCACAGTAGAATGGAGTAGCCGAAAGAAGAAATAGAACCTTGAAGGAAGCCGCCCGAACAATGATAGCCCATTCAGGACTTCCCAAGCATTTCTGGGCCGAAGCCATTAATACCGCATGCTACACTCAATATCGATCCCTCATCAACAAAGCTCATAACAAAACCCCATATGAATTATGGAAAGGTAAGAAACCTGTTGTCAGTTATTTTCACATCTTTGGATGTAGGTGATTTATTCACAACAATGGAAAGAATCATTTGAGAGCATTTGATGAAAGAGCGGGTGAAGGAATATTCATGGGATATTCTTCAACTAGTAAAGCATTCAGGATTCTGAATAAAAGGACCATGGTTATCGAAAAATCTATTCATGTAAAGTTTGACGAAAATGTTCAAAAGGCTGCACAAAAAGACACATCTATAAAAAATCTAAGCATGCAAGCTGAACCAAGTCAAATAGATGAAGAAGACTCGTATCATGAAGATGATTACCTTAAATATCGAGGAGATAAATCCGACGAACATGAAGTACAGGTTGAGACAGAAAACACAAATGAAGAAGGCTTATCTACCTCACAACCACAAACTGAACCCATGATATATGTTGAATTGCCATACATACCCGAGATGTACACCCCAGATCAAACTACATCTTTCGAACCGGATCTACGGTGGTTAAGAGATCACCCGCCAGATCAAGTAACTGGCAATATTCAAGAAGGAGTAAGGACTCGTGCTTCAATACACGAAAGCATGATGGCATGTTTTCTATCTCAAATAGAGCTAAAAATGATTGATGATGCTATGAATGATCCAGACTGGGTCATATCTATGCAAGAAGAGCTTCACCAATTTGAACGAAATAATGTTTGGGAACTTGTTCCTAGAGCTACTCATCAGAACGTTATTGGAACAAAATGGGTTTTCAGGAATAAAATGAGTGAGGATGGTCTAATTGTTAGGAACAAAGCTCGTCTTGTAGCAAAAAGCTATTATCAAGAAGAAGGTATTGATTTTGATGAAACCTTTGCTCCAGTTGCTAGACTTGAAGCTATACGAATGTTCTTAGCCTATGCAACGTATAAAGATTTCAAGGTATATCAAATGGACGTAAAAAGTGAATTCTGAAATGGCCTTCTTGAGGAAGAAGTCTATGTGAAACAACCACCAAGTTTCACTATAGACTGTGGAAATGACAAAGTCTATCACCTTAAGAAAGCTCTATACGGGCTAAAACAGGCTCCACGAGCTTGGTACGATACATTGTCATACTTTCTTATCAATTGTGGATTCACGAAAGGAGTTGTTGACAAAACACTCTTTCGTATAAAAAATAATGATCATATTTTGCTTGTGCAAATATACATTGATGATATCATATTTGGTTGCACAAATCCTGATCTGTGTGAAAAGTTCTCCAATCTCATGCAAGGAAAATTTGAAATGAGCATGATGGGAGAACTGAATTACTTTCTTGGTTTACAAGTCAAACAATGTCCTGATGGAATATTCATCAATCAGGCCAAGTATACGAAAGATTTAATCCGAAAGTTAGGCATAGATGGAAAGACATCTGTGAAAATTCCCATGAGCACATCTTTACGAATGGAAATTAACAATGAAGGAAAAGATGTGGATCAAACTAAATATCGAGGGATAATCGGATCCCTCCTTTACCTAACAACGAATATACCTGATATTTCTTTCGCTGTTGGGGTATGTGGAAGATTTCAATCTAAACCTAATGAAAGCCATCTGAGTGCTGCCAAAGAGATCCTAAGATACCTCAAGGGAACTCAAAGGGCGTTGTACTTTGGTACACGAAAGTAGGATCTTTTGATCTAGTTGGGTACTCTGATGCTGATTTTGTTGGTTGTCGAATTGACCGTAAGAGTACCTCAGGAACCTGCCAGTTCTTAGGGGGAAGACTCGTGTCATGGTTCAGCAAGAAACAAAATTCAAAAGCAATAAGCATAGCTGAAGCCGAGTATATTGCAGCCGGAAGCTGTTGTGCTCAAATATTATGGATGACACATCAATTGAAAGATTACGGTGTGGTAGCACGAGAAGTTTGTATAAAATGTGACAACACAAGTGCCATTGCTATCACCCATAATCCTGTCTTACATTCTCGAACGAAACATATTGATATCAAATATCACTTTACTCGAGATCATGTTGAAAAGAAGGACATATCACTCGAATATGTCAATACAGATGATCAGCTAGCAGACATTATATTCTCACTAAACCACTTTGTGAGAGTAGGTTTGCTACACTTCGACATGAAATTGGTATGCTTGAAATGATTTAACAAGCATGCGTGCTGAGAAGAATTCATCTGAAAGATTCCTGAAAAGATTCCAAAAAGAAAATCTTGAGGGAATCAGAGGAAAGATATATTGGACAGATTTGCACGCAAGATAACACTTTTTCTCGCTATAAAAGGACAACCTTTGCCATCTAAAAGGCTCACACTAACTCCTCATTCAATTCAAGTGTGTTTTTTTTTGGAATCTTTGTTTGCAGGTATGAGTCAAAGGAAAGGTGAAGAGAAGATGAGTGAAGAATCAGAAAAGCGTGATGCTAGCACTACAAAAAAATGCTTATATAGCGACGGATTTAGCGACGGATAATTTCCGTTGCTAAATTAGTTATGGAATAGCGACAATTTAGCGACGGATGTTTAATTTTATTGTTAACTTGACATTTAGCGACGGATTAGCAATGGATTAACGATGAATATTGCGACGGAATATTTCCGTCGTTAAATACGTAGCTAATTTTTGCGGTAAATTTTGGCGCAAAAAAAAATGACGGATTTACGACGATTTTTTGCGAGTTGACTCTAAAAATTTTAATAATTTTAATTACTATAATCTAGCGACGGATTTATGAATCTGTAGCTAAATTTAGCGACGAATTATTGATTGCATCGCTATATAGCAATGGATTGACAAATCCCTCGCTAAATATAAATGTTAAAAGACGAGATTTTTTTTATCTTAGCGACGGATGTAATAATCCGTCGCTAAATATAAAAGCTGAGGTTTTTTACATTTTAGCAACGGATTATTGAATCTGTCGCTAAATATACAAGTCAAATACAGAGTATTTGTTTTCTTTTTACATTTTAACGACAGATGTATTGATCCGTCGTTATATAATGACTTTAACCCTAAATTTAATCTGAAGATCAATCATTCTACATATCTCTATTCATCGCCTCCATCTCCATCGTAGTCTCTCTTCGCCGAGTATCGTCCATCGGCTTCCCTCCCATGCTATAGCCATCGCCTATTGCCGCCCATCGGAGTTCCCTCCTCCGCCATAACCATCGCCACCTGCGGTCGTTTTTCATCCTCGACAGAACCGTTGTAGCCTGGGTCCTGACAACGCGTGGGTCTTCCTCGACTACTCCATCTTCTGTTGCTTCATCTCCTTAGTAGTCGCTGACTGCTTACTCGGTACCGTTACTTCGTACGTTCTGGTTAGTTTCTATTCTCCAAATCTTAAACCCTAATTCCTAAATTCCAAATTTTATAAAACACAAAACTGAGGTGGTTTCCTTCACGCAATATACTATCTGCTTCCTTCACTTACATTTACCCCATTTTTGGCATCTTCTTTGCTTGGATACTTGAAATCACTGCCTGGGTATTTGGTCATTTGGATATTGTTGATTAATCTGTTTATTTCTTATGGTATTGTTTATTTATTAGTTTGTGCACAGTCTTTCAATTGGGTTTCATTTTTCTACTTGTTATGCTGGAGTTGGATTTCAAATTCTTGTTATGCTTTTTGTTTTTTGTTATTCTATTTCATGTTATTTATGATTGATTTAGCTCAATGTTATTTTAGGAGTATTATCTTCCATTTGATTGTTTTTCATATGTAGGATTGATTATACAAATCACTATCAATAACTTAAAATTTGTAGCTTTATTTAGCTTTAAATTTTTACTTTTCAGAACTGAAAGGGCAATAGTAGCTATTTTTCATTCTTTAATTGAAGCTTTAGGACTCTCTAGATATAATTAGCTCCAATGAGCTTAATTTTTCTTTTCAGAACTAGAAATGTAGTAAAGCTATTTGTTTCTTATAAAACATACAAACAACTTTATTTAGCTTAAAAATTTTTCTTTTGAGTTATGTAGGGATTTATTGTTCTTTTTCCTTCCTTTATCTATTTTAATTGTAGGAAGTAAGGTTTGACTCAGTTCTGGCACCATACAAGGTATGTAATCCTTTTAGTGAGGTTGTTTCCAACCTTTTTCTTTTCTTGTAAGAAATTTTTGTAAGAGGAAAAGTATAGTAAGAGGAAAAGTATAGTAAATAGTTCATTGAACTTGATTCTTTAATATTGTGGTCTTCTTCTCTTCTCTTTGAGACCATACATGCAATGCCATATCAAAATCACAAGCACTGGAGGTTGTTGATGTTATGCAGCAGACACAGATGGTTTCAGAACTTGATGGTTCTGTTATGAAGTGTGTTCGTGATCAGAATGGGAACCACGTGATCCAGAAGTGCATAGAGTGCGTCCCTCAAGCTTTATCCACGCATCCATATGGGTGCTGTGTCATTCAGGTTTGGACAGGCTTTTTCTTTCTTATTACCCTGACATCCATTGCCTCATATTCTGATCTACTTCGTTTACTTTTGCAGAGAGTCCTTGAGCACTGCGATGACCCTGAAATGCAAAAGATTATCATAGATGAGATCCTGCAATCTGTGTGCACTCTAGTGCAAGATCAATATGGGAACTATGTCATTCAGGTATTTCAATTCTTTCTTGAACTAAACAGTATCTTTTCTCATCTAAAAGCTTTGCTTATTGTTGTCTCTCATGGTTCATTCTTGCATTTTTCTTCTCTTTTTTTTTTCTTTTAATTTTATGTTAGAATAATATTTTAATCTAAAATTAGTTATGACTGGGAATGAATATAAAACAATTATTTACAAGATTTCTTCTTATTTCAAAAAATTATTTCAACTATATAAAATAGGAAACATTTTTAACTGATTAGTGAAATAGGTATAAATGAATTTTGTGAATTTTGATTATGCTGCACCAATTTTTTTTATTAATATCATTGTAACATAAATGCAGCGATGAGAACTTTATGTGTTAAGAGCACAAAGAATACTTGAAGACCATTATGGACTAAGTGATGTTAAAGAGACAATACTGGAGTTCATAGTTGTTGGACAAGTTGTGCTGCAACAGCATTCTACATTGCTACCCACTTCTATTCCCCGACCTCCAACTGCAATTCAAATGACAATTAGATTGTGTGTATTAATACATTTGATACCGTTTCTTACAATGTAACACTTTACAATGCCTACATTTTTGTTATTGTTATTGAGCTTGTGTTTTTTAATATAATATATTTTGCACTTATATTATTAGAGTTCTATATTTTTAAAAGTTCGGAAAAGCGTCCAAGTCTCGTTACCACAAATGAGATCTCACCACCACCAACCCAGAACAAGGCACCCCCTCCACAAGATGGATCTGAAGCCAATCCTTTTGAAAGATTCATCAACAATCCCCTGCACACCAGAGAGTATGTGTTGTGGCTTCGAGATCTTCCTTGCACCAATTGTGAAAACAACGAAGACGAAACATCTAATGCTGAATATGACTCTGTGTTGACTGATCTTCTCGCCTTCGAACTCTTCCGAAAGGACTACATTAAGAATAGAACTCTTGAGCTTCAGAAGGCCAGAGCAAAGAAGTAACGGAAATGGAATCTTTCGTTATGTTCTAGAATGTATTAGATGATTGAGTTTGTTTAATCAATCATCTACATGTTTCGTATCTAAGAATGAAGATCCTTTCGAAACACGAACACCCGAAAGAGCAGCATATATCTTCATGAAAATTTATTTGAATCGTGGAGATGTGTACATCATTTCTTCCTCATTAAGTCATCTATGCAAGAAGACGAAACGATGTTAATTAGAGAGCATCTATCCCAACCGTCCGATGCAGTTCATGAATAGCATCGTGTGGGCGAGAAATTCGGTCCACTAATCCATGATCATGCCTGATAATGTCAGCGGAAAGGACATGCATTTATTGCCCATGTCCCATACTCGAGTGGGTTTCTCTCTCCGCATTAAATGTGGAATGGCAATTTTTTATCTAATATCTCCCTTATCAGATGAATCCCACAGATACCACAGATATATTGCCTTATATACGCAACTTGTCAGATGTGAACCAAAACCCTATTTGAGCTTACCCATAGCCTTTCAAATTAAAATTTCGGGTTACCCATCAACCGGACCTGAAGAATTCGGTTACATTGAATATTTAACCATACAAACACATTCTCATAACCTTTCTCTCCTACCGTGATTAGCCTACAATCTCTCAAACACTCTCAAACCCTTCCAAAAACCTCTTACACCTCTTCAAAACATCCCAACAAACCTCTCACTATCAATGGCGAAGAAGTCTAAATCCAAAGCACCCAAAGATGTTCAAACCACTTCTGCCGAGAAGCTTCCAACATTTCCAACCTCATATGAATCCTTCATCAAATCCAGGGAACACTTCATAGCATGTGGATATGTAACACCCCCGATTTTTACTACATTTTTAAAACTTAATTGCAAAGGAAAACATGTAATCATCAAGACATAAAGCAAGCGGAAGCTATATAAAATCGGCAAGTGTTATGCCACACCTATCTCAAACATAGGTGCACAGGCGGGTAAACTAACAATTCAACAAAACGTAAAGTATCTAGGCACACAGGCCGCTATACTAGGCTCACAGGCCAACAAAAGATAACGTCTACACAGGATAGCTCATCTATCTAGCGATCCACGTCTAGCGCTCTCAGACATCTACTCAAAATCTGTAGAACAAGGGAATAAACATGGGGATAACACCCGGTCAGCGAATTGCTGGTAACCCATCAATACGCATTAAATAACATATATAGATAAGTATAAACAAATCCATTTTGAAACGGAATGCAGTATATATCATTTCAAAACCAAGGAGATGAGTCAACTTCAAAGACTCATCAAACACTCTCAAAAGGAATAGGAATCACCATCCTCACAACAACAACAAGACAACAGACATCATAGACAATACAACTCATGATGCATTTTACTGATCACAAAGTAGAATACGTCAAGACATGCTCATAAGGAAAGAATTCACTTTCACATAGTGGCAACTACATGCCACAGTGACAACTACATGTCACAAGTTTCATAGTTCCAACCTTATGCCATGTTCCAACCTTATGGCTACCCTCGACCTTATTTCAGTTTCAACCATTACCTCTTAGTGCCACCCTGTACTTATGAGTCCAACCTTGTACCGCCAGGGACCATCGTCCCCCCTCCAACAACCTCCAACATCCCGCCGAACTCTCAGTACACGAGGGTACCATTAATTTCATTCACATAGACTCCAACATGTGAGCCAAGCTCAGATAACACACCACCAATTTCAATCATAGTCACACAAGATCATCATCATTACCAACAAGACCAAGGCTCAACAATAACCTCAATCAAGTATCAATCAATGGGTACAACGATTTACATACGTTCATATCATAGGAATCAATCAAGGGATCACAACAAAGACATGTGACCATACTCAACAACAAGGGATCACAATCCAACACCAAATGTCAACACAAGTTGCCAATCCCAATAGGAAGGAACAAACCACACATACTAGCATTTCAACATCAAACTAGCATGCTTAACAAACGGGTAAACCAAAAGTAGTTCAAAAGAACATTCAAGACTCACATTAGCCCAAGAAATCACAATGTCCGACCCTTAGCACGATTCAAGACACCAAATCCTACATGGATTCCTAACATACCGTTCTAGACATACGAAACATCAAGAAGACTCAAAAATAGCCCAATCAAACAACATCGGGAGGTCAAAACATTAATACCGAGACAAAAGAATCACGGGGAATAAATCCCCGCCAACAACCAACAACTTTCCCCGCGGGTACATACACCCACGAACCATGTACCCCGCGGGTGGGGCGGCGGCTAGGGCCTTGCCCGCCGTTCTGCACGCGGGTACCACCTAAACTCCAAATTATCCCTTCGGGGATTTTCAACAAGAAGTCCAAATTCAAGTCCAAAACACCCAAAATCTCAGACACAACAACAATATGACTTGAACCCAAGAAATAGTCAAGCAATGGCATTCAAGAACCCTAAGAACAAGCTCTAAACATGCATTACCACAAGACAATGCATCAAATCTCACAAATCAACACAAGAATCACAAGTAGAAGCCACAAATCATCATATAAGTAAGAAAATAGGTTTTGTATAGGGGTTACCTCCTTTGCATCTCAGAAATCAACACAAGAATCACAAGTAGAAGCCAAGAATCATCATATAAGTAAGAAAATAGGTTTTGTATAGAATGGGTTACCTCATTTGCTTAACCATCCAAAAACAACGCCAAACTTAGGCTCAACTCATAAAGCCATGCTACCGTGAACCAGTGGATTAAACCGTATCTTCACTAATTAAAACATTAAATAACTAATAAGGGGAATTAAACCTAAACCTATCTTAGGATTAACCACAACCTAACCATCTAATCTAAGCTAGGTTTCTCTTGAAACTTAAGCTTTAAGAGTTGAGGAATTGAACCCTAACCAACTCCTAATCACAACCAAAGCCTTACCATCTAAACTAACCCGCCATTTACTAACTCAAGCAACAACAAACTAACTAACACTAAGCAAATAACTAAGACAACAAAGCAACTCACCATCTTCTTCGATTTTCACTGCCATGAAAGCCGCGGGTGGAACGACGTACACACCACCACCCGTGTACCTGCCCACTGCTGGAGAGCCGACCAACGGCACCACTGCCGACACTTGCCGAAGATGCTATCTTGCCGGACACGGAGGAGAAACGCCATTGCCGGGTTCCGTCGCCGCCGCGCCTAGCCATTGCCACCACCTTTGTACACTGCCATCACCGCCCCCTGCCCGATGTCATCTAAGGTCCGTCGTCGCTTTGCCGGAACAAAGGAGACGGTGGAGAGACTGGTCGCCAGTCTTCGTCGGAGCTCTGCCCAACCGTAGCGTCCGACCACCGCCACCACCCACTTCATCGATGCTAGCTCGAGATTCGCCGGAAGAGACCCCAACTAACGCCTAGGCTGTCGCTAAGCTCCGTTGAACCCACAATCGTGTGTGTTACTTCATGAACCCGTCAACCAGAAGAAAAAGGAGAAAGAAGGAAGGTGAAGTTAGGTGAGTTGTGGAGTGGCGAAGAAGATGATGTTGGTGATGGAAGATCCAAGAAGAAAGGGCGTTGGCTGCTGCTTGTGCGTATGAAGGTGGAAGGGAAAAGCTACGAAATTTCTACATACAAAGTCTATAGGTAGACATGGTTGCTATTCTTGGATGATGGGCCATATTAGGAAGGTTGGGTAATTCTTTTGAGTTCAAGAATGACACATGCCATATGGGCTCAACTTGGTTTAGATAGTTTGGGTCCAAGACAATTCATAGACTATAAAATATTTATGCACATATACTTAGGATTAGGAATATAAATATACCCACTACATACATTTTGGGCTTAAAGATAAATACTAGGCTTTTAGGAATTAAAAATCATTGTGGGCTTAGAGTATTTGGATACAAAATACTAGTTCACAATATTAGATAGACTCGAGCCCATTTTACAAATAATTAGGTACATATAAATATTTTAGTAAAAATATTTAATATCGGGACTATAATTTATTTTAGAAAAATACGGGGTGTCACAGGATACATGTGGGATGCTCATGGATTTCTCCAATATGTTCTAAACAAGAAGTTCGGAGAATCGATCATTCGTCTGCTATAGGAAATTGGTTTATATAGCTTTGTGACTTATGTTTATACTTTCTTCTACCCTTTTGATGTCACACAATTTTACTTGAATGCTACTGTATCCGACGCTGCATCCACGATCTCTTCTGAAGTGAATGGTACGGCCGTTCCCTTAACATTGTGAAACCTTCATATGATGATCCAATCTTCGAGACCGAAATGAAGAATCTGAGAGATGTCATACATTTATCCAAAATCAAAACTGAGCTTGAGAAGCTTTATAAAAATGACCCTCGTTGCAGTACCAGTGGCACGAAACATGTTCCTCCACCAGCTGATACACGAGATGTGCAAGTCTCTAAGGAGAATGATTCTGAAATAGAGATTGCCGGGAATGGTACGAATGAGAAAGATAATGAAGACAAAGCTACTGAGGAAAATGGTGAGGAATAAGAAATTGATGAGCCACATGAGAAAAATGATGGTGATTACAAGAAAGATGATGATGAAGAAGACAGAGATGATGATGAAGACGATGAGACTGATGAAATGAGTGAAGGAGATGATGATGGTGATAATGATAATGATAATGATAAGGGTGATGACAACGATGAAGATGGCAATCATAATGACCTGAATGATGAGGCTGGTACAAATACTAATGCCAGTTCCAGCGATGATGGTAGTAATGATGATGAACCTCCTGTTGTCGGGCAAACTAGGATGATTCCTGTGACACCCCGTAAATCCAACCACTAATCGAGGATTAATTGAAGAATTAATCCAATTTTCCTTGATAAACCATTTCTAAAAATCCGGAAATTTAATAGTCGAGGGACTAGATTTTGACTAGTTACTTAAGTTAAAAGGTTGTACCTTGTGCTTATTGAGTTGTGCCTTTGTTCCCTTGTCTTTTCAACTTTAGTAAGGGTAGAAATGTCTTTTCACTTAAGATTTGTGATTCAAGCTAACCTAGCAAGACTCTCTCATTTCATTCACCCTTCAAGCAAAAACTCTAGCCTCTCTCTAAAATTATTTAGCTTCTTCATAAATCAAGAAATTGAGCATCCAAGCTTTGGAAGATTTTCTACCAAGATTCCTACTTTCTCCTTCTTGAGCATAGGGAAGGGTAAGATCCTTAGCTTTTTGGTGTATTTAACCTTCTTTTAGGTGTCTTTTTCTAAAGTTAGGATCTTTGCTGTGTTTTGGTTTGTGTAAGAAGTTGGTGTGGAAGAGGAGCACTAGGAGAGGCTTTTATGGGTGAAAAGAGGAAGTTGTTAGGCTACAAAGGTAACCCATGCTTTACAAAACCTATTTTCTTACTTATATGAAGATTCTTGACTTCTACTTGTGATTCTTGTGTGATTTGTGAGATTTGATGCATGATCTTGTGGTGATGCATGTTCTTAGGGTTCTTAAATGCCATTGCTTGGCTATTTCTTGGGATCAAGTCATATTATTATTGTGTGTGAGATTTTGGGTGTTTTGGACTTGAACTTGGCCTTGTTGTTGATTTTCCCCGAAGGGAAATGTTGGTGTACAGGGGTGTACCCGCGGGTGGAATGGCGGGCAGGGCTCTACCCGCCTCCCCACCCGCGAGGAACGTGGTCTCGTGGGTGTATGTACCCGCGGGCGGAACCACAGGTGGAGGTCCACCCGTGGCCCCACCCGCAGGGTACACTATGGTTGTTGGCCGGGGATTTATTCCCCGTGATTCTTTCGTCTCGGCATTGATGTTTTGACCTCTCGATGTTGATTTATTGGGTCATTTGTGAGTCTCCTTGATGTCTCTTATATCTGGAACGATGTGTTAGGAATCCATGTAGGATTTGGTGTATTGAATTGTGCTAATGATATGCACAAGTGCTTCAGCTTTCCCGAATCTCAGTTCATGCCAGAATCTCACAACTATGTTGTTCAAAATTTTTGGAACGAGATTCGTGGTCCTACGGCTCCAATATTTTCTGATGTTTCCGGCCACAAGAATGTATTGAAGATTGAATATGAGATGTTGGTAGACATGATCTATAAAATTCTCGAAAATAAACTGGGATGTACTGAAGATTTGAACGCATCAACCATATGCCTAATGGACGGTATTATGAAGGGAATCAAATTCAAATGGGCAAGATTTATCTACAGGAAGATGATGCTATTTGTGAAATCTAACAAACCAATGAACAAACCTGCTGTTGTGGGTCGCTTTTATCAAAATGTTGGTTATGGTCTCATAATTGGAGAATTACTACGACAGAAGACTATTCCAATGAGAAAGCACAAGAATATTGGAATTTATAGACTTTTGTTCAGAAAGTTTAGCCCGAATTTTGGAAAAAGATCAAGCCAAAGAAAAGGACAAGAAGGTGGCAGTTCTACAAGTTCAAAAACACCTCAAAGTTCCAGACCAAGAAACAGCAAAGCAATCTCAGCCTCAAGTAATCAAATGGGATCAAGCAATCGGTCAGGAAGAGATCAAGAAGCCATCAGTACGGCTATGGCAGTTGTTCCACTCAAATATGCCGAATCGAACATGTTAGCTGAAGGAGTTGATGATACAACAAGAATGGATTTTGCAGGAGTTGATGTGAAAATTTCAAATGATCTACAAAGAAGACTCTCGAGTCAATCTGCAGCCGAAGGAAGTGCAGGACCCATCGTATTTGACTTAGAACTCATTCAAGATGATCCAGAATTATTAAAGGAGTTAATGCAAGTGAAAACTTGGAGAGAATGGAAACTTGAAAGATATCACTCTTTCATGTCAAAAATCACCCCAGATTTAATACGGAGTGAAGATTTTTCTTTGGAAGGGTGCGGAACTAACGTGATGTTAGATGCACTCAACATGGATTTAAATCAAGTCTTTCACATGAAGCTACATGAAAAAGCAAACAGATGCAAGGGAAAAGCACCAATCAAAGAAGGAAATACGACTCAAGATCGTTTAGCCGAACAAGAAAGACAGAATGAGATATCACTTCAGTTAGCTCTACAAAGGTCAGTTTATGATACACACCATTATCCAGGTAATACATCTCTTGTGGATAATGAACTTTTTGATGAAAGAACTGAAGGGACGGTAATCATTGATGTACCAATCATGAGCACTGAAAATCATATAGACATACCTGTGAAAGTCCATGATGCCTATCTCTTAATATCTGATTTGACCCCCACAACAATTAATGTGAATCTTGAGTGCAATGAAAGACTTGTGGGATCTGTTGAAGCTGAAGTGTCAGTACGAGAAGAGTTTAGAGGAGAAATGTCAGAAGAATTAAGAAGAGATATACCAGTGGAAGTTGCAGTAGAAGTTGCTACTGAGAACATGGAGGATTTATCCAGTGTATTGCTAGTACACAATACCGAGACCACCATGCCTACCATGGACCCTATTCTAGAAAATGAAGATTTATTTGCAGACAACTACACGAGAACAGAAGTTTTAGAAGAAGAAATTGGTGATCTCAATCAAGAAGCCGAATCACCTGACGAAGAAGGGATGCAACTCATTGATACAATTGTTCTCACAGATCCTAATAGGAGTCCATTCGGATCTCCTCAAAACTTTGTGCAGATGGATGATCAAGAAGATGGCATATTTTCATCCTTATTTGCAAAAGTGGCCGAATCCAGTGATGTTGTTTGTCAAACTATTGGAGAAAAGTTGGTTGAACAAAACCAAATGCTAGAACAACAACACACGGATACCCGAGTCAATCTGAAAGAACTCATGGAGTATCAACACGGTTTGAAGACTCAGATTGACAAAGCAGAAAGAGTCTTGAAAGGAGAAGTGACAAAAGGATTACTTGAAGTGATCCAACTCATGAAGAAAGAACGTGAAGCTGCCGAAAAGATTCACAACTAACGTCACTTGAGACAGATCAAGGAAATTCAAGACCAAGAAAGCCGAATCAACAAACTTGAAGTTGAACTCACAGTTACAACAAACAAGCTGGACAACTTACAAGCTGTTTCCATTGAAACACACAATAGTGTTGAAACTGTGAAGGCAAACCAAGACCGAGATTTTAAGACCCTTGCATTTTTGGTTGATAACGCCAAAAGGGGGGAAGAAATTCTCAGTCACTTGGCTTTGCAATAACAAGAATTTATTCTTGGAAGTCAACAACAGCCAGTAATACCAACTCAAGGTAGAGGCCGAAGCCGCGGACAATCCTCACAGGGACCATCTCAGATTGGTTTTGCTCAGTTCGCGAATCCTAGTCTTGGTATGAGTACATCGAAGGTTGCTGAAACTCGTGGCTGGTTTGAATGCTCAAAAGGTCCCGCCACTCAGACAACAGTATGGACCTTGGAAAATTTACCGACCATGCAGCCGATCAAGCCCAATGGATCTCGGAGAAAAATAAAGAAGAAGAAAGAAAACGAAAAAGAATCGAGATGTGGTATGAATTAAGAGATTTCACTGGAAATATAGGCATGAATCTTGGAGAAGAAAGAAGCTTCGAAGAATGTGTTGTATGGTGGGAACCTGGAGTTCTTCCGGGCAACAATATCAAGGAAGCTTTTGGATACTCCATGGCTGGTCAAGTTACAAAGAGATTCCAGAATGTGAAGTTCAAAGATGATTTCTTCAAGCTCAGGGAACATGTCAAGGAAATCTTGAAGAAAGACATGGGAGTGAAGAAACCCAGAAGGTAATCTGGAAAAATCTCTTTAAATGATATTTTCTCTATTTTCGAACCTCTGTTGCGTTTTTCTCAAAAAATCCGAAATATATCAATAATAATTTCCCATTGTCTATTTTGAGTCTTTAATTTTTTTTTGTTTAATGTAATTAGATCTTCGTGAATTAAAAAGACAAGCAATGTTAAAACACACATAAAAATTAAAAAAAAAAATTGATGATGATCAAAAATAAAAATAAGATGCGTTTAGGAACTTGTCTAAAAATTAATTCACAAGTTTCTTTTGATTGTGTCTAGAAAGCCATTGTTAAACTCATCTTGGCTTTGTCAAATAAAATAGAGCAAAAAGATTATTTTTCAAAGACTTAAAGCCAATGATTGAGTATAGGTTTTGGCATTATCAAAAGGGGGGAAATTGTTAGGAAAAAAGTGTAATGGTTTTGATATGCCAAATATGTATTTGTAGAACCCCCAATTTTATTTTATAGGTCTAGTAGAGTCTTAGACCATGATCGGGAAATTATTTAAGTTGCAATAGAGAAAAACAGAGGAAGATGCATTAAAATGGAAGAAGAAGATATCAAGCCTAAAATCAAGAATTTGTCTGGAGAAAATGACAAATTGAAGAAGAAGATGAATGATATAATATTCACGTCAATGCTACTCAAAAGATATCCCAGAAGAATTTTCGTTGAAGAAAATTAAGATTGGAAGATTGCATGAAATTGACTTGGAGATCAAGCACCTATGGAAAGAAAGGAGTACATCAAAGAAGATTGAAGATTTAACCAATAGGTTGAATGGACGAAGTGGAAGATGTTTGATATGTTATGCGAAATGGCTCAAGTTTGAATCTCACCATCAACAATTTTACGAGGTAAAATTTGAGAAGCCAAATTTAATTAAATCTGATGGAGTTTGGCGCCAATTACAAGTGGAAATTGGGTGGCAATTGAGAATTCAATACCAGGAGAAGTCTGGGAGCCAATTTCGAAGTCAAGGTCAATACAATTCAGCAATTGAGCCAATTCCGAAGTCAAGGTCAATACAATTCATCGCAATTCAGCAATTGAGCCAATTCCGAAGTCAAGGTCAATACAATTCATCGCAAGAGGATAGAAGTATTGTATTGCTCGAGGCCTTTCATTCCTCGAGGGCTTCCTCCACAGCACTCGTTCGACGACACGTCCGGATCTGACCGGGAGCCAAATTCGAAGTCAAGGTCAATACAATTCAAATTGAGAAAGTAATTGAAGCACCAGGATTCAAATTGAGAAAGTAATTGAAGCACCAGGAGATGTATGGGCGCCAAGTCAAAGTCAATTGGGAGGATTCAAATTGAGAAAGTAATGGGAGGATTCAAATTGAGAAAGTAATTGAAGCACCAGGAGATGTATGGGAGCCAATCCCAAGTCAATGTATGGGAGCCAATTGCAAGTCAAAGTCAATTGGGAGGATTCAAATTGAGTGCAAGTCAAAGTCAATTGGGAGGATTCAAATTGAGAAAGTAATTGAAGCAAGTCAATGTATGGGAGCCAATTGCAAGTCAAAGTCAATTGGGAGGATTCAAATTGAGAAAGTAATTGAAGCACCAGGAGATGTATGGGAGCCAATTGCAAGTCAAAGTCAATTGGGAGCCAATTGCAAGTCAAAGTCAATTGGGAGCCAATTGCAAGTCAAAGTCAATTGGGAGCCAATTGCAAGTCAAAGTCAATTGGGAGCCAATTACAATGGAGTAATTCAGATTGGGTGTCAATTACAAAGGAGAAATACAATGGAGAAATTCAGATTGGGTGTCAATTACAAAGGAGAAATTTCAGATTGGGTGTCAATTACAAAGGAGAAATACAATGGAGAAATTCAGATTGGGTGTCAATTACAAAGGAGAAATTCAAATTGGGTGGAAGTTCAAAGCCAGTTTGAAGCCTGAGAACACCCAGACGTGAGAATGAAGAAGATGAAGAAGAACTTACAGTGAAAATATTCTCACAAGGAAAAATACTAGTCTAACTAGTATGGGATTAAATTGAAGAATATTTTTGAATCTTTTTCCCAAAGATACAAGGACCACTTCAGAGCTAATCAGAGAAACTATTCTACAAAAAACAGAGACCCAGATATTCCCACTCAACGTAAAACAAGAGGAATATCAGAAGAAGTTTGGGAACTCATTTACATGGAGATGAAGCTCTATCAACGGCTAGCTTATCTCTTCTGACACTTTGCCAGAAGATAAGATAAGATCTCTGACGAAAAGATACAGAATTCAAAAATGAGATCGTCGCTTTCCAACGGGCAGATCCTCATTACCAGCTATAAAATGACGAAGATATGAAGACTTGAAGATAACGAACTCAACACAAGAGCAAGGCAAAATATACGAGCAAAGAGCTAAGAGTTAAAATCTCATTTGGTACAGAGCATACCAAAAGAAATCTTCAAGTGTGAGAAAAGAAAAAGAACTCAGAGAGCTTAAAGAGAAATATTCTGAGAGTTCAAAAGCAGAGCTAAACAGAGCATAAAAATCAAGTGCTTTACTTGATACATTCTAAGAGAGAAAACACTCAGAGAAATCTTTCAAGAGTGTTAATCTTCATCAAAGAGACCTGCGCATCATTGAAGATCAACTACAAAGTCTCGAAGTTGGAAGCAAGACAAAACTTGTTTTGGAGCAAAACAAGAGAAGGGAGGAAAGTAGCACGGAGCTGTGAAATCCTGGATTGTCACACGGAGCTGTGAGATCCGAAGCAGCAGTGTCGAAGGCACTGGGCGTGATTAGTGCGGGATTTGTGATCAAAGCACTAAATCACGGGATACGTTCCTACCGGAGTGTGGAAGACGGGGGAAAAGTAACGCGGAGTCGTGAAATCCTGGGATAGTAGCGCGGCGACGTGAAACCCGAAGCAGCAGTGTGGTGTCACTGGGCGTGATTAGTGTGGGCTTGGTGATCAAAGCACTAGATCACGGAAATTCATTGTATCTTGGAACCAAGAAGTGGTGGATATAGTGAATTGCTCTTGGAGAAAAGAGCAAGTGGAGTAGGAGGATTACACCACCTCGCGAACCACTAGAATTGTCTTGTGTTCTTTACAGCTTTCTTTACTTACTGCTCTTTATCTGCTTCTCATGAGATATACTGCTCACAATCTCACACACATTTTATCTTTATTTATTTCCGCTGTGCACCATACTCTAACAGTCTAGTTAAGAGTTTTGGTTTATCTCTGGCTTAGCAATTGTTGTGTTGTGCGAAAAAGTTTGAAAGTCTATTCACCCTCCCCCCCCCCCCCCCTCTAGAATTTCACCTTACCTCTTTTGGGACCAACAGATATCTTTTCCAACATCTCAGCTCAGGAAGAAGTTGATAGAGGCGGAGTAAACTCTAGGAGTTGAAAAACCTTTGAAGTAGTTTGTACTAGGAGTGATAGTGCAAACCCTTTCACGAGTTGTGAAAGAAGAGTGGAGTAGGCACAATTGGCTGAACCACGATAAAAATCTCTCTGTCCATCTCTCTTTATTTATCGCTTTCACTGTCGTGTTCTGCATAACATACAACATCGACCAAACGCTAAATCTTTATCAACACGAAAGAGAGCAAAGAAAATTTAACGTAAGATATTATTTCCGCTGCATATATCTCCAAAAGGAGAATAATATGAAAGAATCGATTAGAGTCTATTCACCCCCCCCCCCCCCCCTAGACTCTCTCTGACCCTACCGGGACCAACATAAACAAATGTGTGCAATAATAATGAGGAATTATATATATAGTGTGCCAAATGCTAAAAAATTACCTCATAAGAAAGTTGTTTCACTTGGTATGAGAGTTCCTTCTGAATGCACTTTTGTGGCATTAACATGTCTTTCTCAACTTCTCCAGAAACCTAAATTATATCATATATATGTTCCTCCATTACTATCAAAATGTGACAAAAACATCAATCAAGAAGCTGAACTTGAGTTAATAGAGCATTTAACATTTTAATGTTTTTACTTTGATTTAAACTAGTACGGAGTGCCAAGGACCTTGTGGTCCAATAGTACCAAATTGAACTCCCATATGGGAGGTTGTGCGTTCGAGTATCATTGTGCTTCAGTAGGTTGAGAAAGTAGTTGTACGTGCACAGATACTTTATTCCACTAGTACGATACGTGATGAGGTTGAGAAAGTAGTTATACATGAACAGATACTTTATTGCACTAGTACGATACGTGATGATAAACAATTAAGTTGACAAACCAGGTAGTTAAAGTTGAGCATATTTTCAGCATAGCTCAAAACAAAATTTGCATTCAAATTGGTGGCACCATATATATATATATATATATATATATATATATATATATGCATTGGGATGATGAGTAGCCTTCACTTCATCCGCGATTGTAGCGTCATTATCAAGCTCCATGTTTGCTTCTGATATAGCAATATGAAATTAGGAATCAAATGGGACAATATTACTTGTTAAATTTATCATTATTTTTATGTAAGATTCCTTGTTTAATGTTTATTTCGATTAGGAATTTTTTCATCTTCAATTCCTTGCTTCAAGTCTACTCAAATTAATTGGGACTTTTTATTAAGAAATTCCTTACATAAACTTTATTTCAATTATAACTTCTTTTTTTTTTTTTTTTGTCTAATAACATATTTTTTCTTAACATTTTTTAATTCCTTAGCAATATGAGGTTAAATTCCTTGCTCCGAATATACCCAAAACACATCGAAGTATGTATGTAGTTAGATTAGTGCAACAACTGCCCCTTAAGTACCAAAAAAAAAAAAAAAAAAAAAAAAACAATTTAAACCCCAAAGTAGGCAAAAAAAAAAAAAAAGGTGCAATTATCTAATATAGTAGGTTAATAAAAGATAAAAGTTGAGTTTGTGGTAAATTATACATGCTTGGTTGAATTTCTTGTGTATTTTTTCAAGAGTTGGTGTTAATTTGTCATTTGATATGATATTAGTTTAAATAACTAGGAAAAAATTAATAAAATTGTCGGACAAAGGGTAGAGGAAGATAACATTGTTTGACTGTCTTCTTTATCGTTTTTTATGTAGTATTAATCTGCAGCCAATTCAGCTTTTACATGTTAACCTACTAAATGAGCAAATTATATTACACATTTTGTTCACTTGTGGGATATGATTGTAGAATTTTTTTATTTATTTTTTATTTTTTTTAAAAAAAAATCTTAAGATGCTCATCTTTACTATTATGATTACTTTGTTTGACACTTATTCTAAAAGTATTAGAGAAACTCTCATGTAGTGTATATGTCTTAGCTTGTTACCTTCTTCTTGTCTAAAGAGATCCTTAAAAAAGAAAAAAAAAAAAGCGGATAAAGTTGGAGAACATGGATAAGAATTTTATATTTCCATAATTTCATCTATTCAAAAGCGGATATAAATATTTTACCACCATTGTTAATATTATCGTTCCAATAGTGACAATGTTCAATGAAGTAAGTGACACTGCGAAAAAGATTAAAGTAAGTAATTCATATATATGTTATTTTGCTCAATGTATTTAATGTTGTAATCAATATGTCTGTTGTATGTTATGTATATCTCAGTATCTCAGCCATATAAATAAAGTTACAAACTAATATCCCAATACCAAATACCAATAAAATATTGCTTGGTGGAGCAATGGAAGTGGAATCTAGCTAGTTCTGCAATTTTGGGAATTATCTGTCTGTTGAAGCTGCAGCATCCCAAATCTTTATTAAGAGGAGGGATGTTGCAGCCATGATGCTGATTCCTCCTTGGAAAATGATGCATCATGTTGACTTTTGCTAGCTAGAGTTTGGAGCTTGCAGTACAGAATGAAGTAATATTTTAACCAGACCATGTGGTTTGAAAATCTGGGAGTAAAATGCAAGTGGAACATTGTTTTTTTTTGGTGCTTCTGAAGCCCTCAACGAGAGCTATTATCTGACTCTAAGAGTCGGAGTGTTCATAGCATTGGCATACAACAGATTAAGAAGATTATCCGGTGCGTTGTCAAGAATAGTTGTTCCCCAAGCGGTTGATTGCCCTAGGTTGGCAAGCTAATCTGCACACTTGTTCCCTTCCCAGCCTATGTGAGAGACCCGACAATTCTCAAATTTGCAAGCTAAGTCCAGGCAATGTTTGACAAGAGACCCCAACGGCTCATTTGAGACACTACCCCTGTTCATGATGGCGACTACCGTTGCCGAGTCCATCTCCACCCAGATGTTATTGAACCCCTCTCTCAGGCACAACCGTAAACCCTCCCTTAGGCCCCACAACTCTGCCGAGAAGCTGTCCGTCAATCCAATATTTGTGACATACCCTTTTATCCATCTGCCAGACACGTCTCTGATTAGACCACCTGCGCTGGCTAACCCCGTATTGCCTTTCATAGCTCCATGGATGGATACATGAATGTACATAATTGTAAACATGAATGTACATAATTGTATAAACAAATACCCATAACTGTATTAAAAAATACACATAATTATATAAAGAAATACACATAATGATATAAACAAATACACATAATCACGTCAACTCCCTTTCGCGCCTCCCAAAACGACGTTGTTTTGGGAGGCGCGAGGCACACAGTGCTGCGCGCGCCGTGGTGCAGGGTATAACGATTGTGAATAAATCAGCTGGGCTGATTTATGAAATTTTGATCATGGGGCCGGCTGAAAATGATGATATTGGGCCTATTTGAGAGCTGGATTGGGAATTATTTTCTCACTAGGCAATGTGGCTGAATGGGACTTGTTGGGTCAGATTTGGGAATTAATTCCCAATGTTACATGGTTGCTGGGCCTTCAGGGAATTAAAAGCCCAACTGGGCTGATTGCAATCGTTATATTGTTGACCGCCGTGCATGTGCACCGCAGTCTAAAATGGCATGTCGTTACCGTTAACGGAGTCTGCATGTTTGGTGTATTAAACACCAACTAACACTACAATACATCTAAACCGACATTGTCTTACGTATTATTTCAATATTATCAAATGAAACTGCAGTTATATCAAAATGACATTGTTGTTGTGGTGAAATGAAACTACAATGTATATAAAATGAAACTAAATAACATTTCACATATTTGAATATATATTGTACAATGAAGTTGTAATTATATCAAAATGATCATGTAGTTGTGTTTTAATAAAACTATATTGTATATAAAATAAAATTAAATAACATTTTCACATATTTGAGTCTATAAATATCGAATGAACCTGTAGTTGTGTTGAACTGAAACTGCAGTGCTTACAAAATAAAACTGAATAACAGAGTTACTTTTTGCGGAAGGGTGCGGAACGACGGAAAACAAATACCGTTTCTTTTCATTTAACAGAACGACGTTGTTTTGATGCGCAGTGCATAATCAATTATGCACCGCAGTGCACGATAAAATTTGCCTTTTACTCGGCCGAATAGGCCATTTGAAGAGGACGAATGGGCTGAGCCCAATAAAAGCATGGACTTGCTGAATTGGGAATTAAATCCCAAGGCGCTTTGTGGGCTGATATTTTGTTAGCCCCTTTGGGCATTATTCTTTTTAGCCTTACAGGCCTTGTATTTGAGATTTTGTTAGCCTCGTAGGCTTTTAGCCCTTTTGGGGAAATTATATCGTGCACCGCACATCAAAATGACGTTGTTTTTTTAAATGAAAAGAAACGGCATTAGTTTTCCGTCGTTCCGCACTCTTCTGCAACGAGTAACAGTAACTCTGATATTCAGTTTCATTTTATATATACTGCAGTTTCAGTTCAACACAACTACAGTTTCATTTTGATATAATTACAATTTCATTCAATATTTATAGACTCAAATTTGTGAAAATGTTATTTTATTTTATTTTATATACACTATAGTTTTATTAAAACACAAATACATGATCATTTTGATATAATTACAGCTTCATTGTACAATATACAGTCAAATATGTGAAATGTTATTCAGTTTCATTTTATATACACTGCATTTTCATTTAACCACAACTACAGTATCATTTTGATAATACTGCAGTTTAATTTAATAATATAAAAATAATACGTGAGACAGAGTCGGTTTAGATGTACTTTAGTGTCAGTTGGTATTTAATACACAAAACATGCGGATTCCGTTAACGGTAACGGTGGGTCGTTTCTTTACTTAAAAAACGGTGTCGTCATTTACCGTGGTACATGTGCGCCGCGGTCTACGATATAACGACTGCCCTTTTGGTTGTAAGGCCTTATGGCTTTTTGGTACTAAAGGCTATGTTAAAGCCGTGTTTGTGAGCCATGGGTCACTTTTGGGCCTAAGACGTTGGCCTTTTTGATTCGTGGAATAAAAGCTGCTAGTTTTTTTTTTCTTTTTAAAAAAATTATTGCTTATATATTCTTTATATAGATTGGTGGGGTTTGTGAAATTCGTAAGATCATAGGGGTTTGACACTGATTTTTTTTTAATTATTTTTGAGTTATTTAATGGTAATTTGCATCCATTTCAGTAAAATATATGATTAATTTATGTTTATTATTTCGCTCATAATTTAGAAGTTAAATATGGACATAGCTATAACGTAGAGGCTAAATTCATTCCACAAGTATAACTATATGAAAATAAGTGCTTAGCTTGTTGATGAAGTAGGTGGCCTAGCAACCGTTTTACATGTTTGAATGTTGTGTGTGTATGATGCTTTTAAAAAAAAAAAAAAAAATTGGATCATAAGGATAGTGAATTGGGCATTTAAAATATGTTTTTGAAATTTTATTTTGAAGGTGCAGTGATAATGCCTTCCCAACTTCCACCAATTGAAAATCAAAACACTAAAGTAGAGACGAAACTACCAATTGAGAGTCGGAATAGTAGTCAAGCTACTCATGTCAAAATGAAGTGTAAGAAGAAAGTAAATGATAATCATATTAATATTTTTTGAAATCTTAATTAGTTGTTTATTTAGAGCTTAGTAATATTGATAAAATGAACATTTTGCATTGTGATAATATAATGAACTTCCCATATTCTCTTAAGGGTGTATTCAATCAAAATTTTTATACTTTTAAAACTTTAAAAGTTTGGTGGTATTCGATTTAAACTTTTAAAAAGTCTACCGTTATCTGAATCAGACTTTTAAGGAGTTCCTAAACTAGACAAAATATTATATATTCATGTTAAATTTTATGTAAAAAAATTTCATAAATACTTATATAATTTTTTATTTTATTTTGACACATATCTATAAAAAATCATAGCAAAAATTGTATATATTGTTATAAACAACAACACTGTTCATAACAACATTTGTTGCTGCGAACTGAAACAAGAAGAAATTATTAAGTATAGGTCCACTATTTTATTATTATTATTAATTATTTAATATATGTATTTTTGTTAAGTTGATTTTTTTTTGAGTTTTCACAAAAAGAAAATAGTTAAAAAAAATTGAGTGATTCTCATCTATTTTATAGTAATTATAAATGGAAGATTCTCACCAAAGTAAGAGTAAAGGAAAAAAAATAGTTAGTGTGGAAATAATGCATTGTGAGCATCGGAAGAGAGTAACCCGTTGTTACAATTTATGGTTGTTGCAGTAAAAAATGAATGGGGTGATAGTGTTCAACATTTTCTTTTAAACTGTACACGATGACAATTTATATGCAAAATCTTATGGTTGTGCTGAACTCAAACAATTTTCTGTGTTTTTAGGAATATGATTTTTACACAAAACTTTGATGAAACAACAAAATGGTAGGTTAGCTACTTCCAGAAAAAATTTCAATTCAATTGGATATTTGGAAGCATTTTATTGGATTTTTTTTATCAAACTCTGTTGGCTAGAAATTTTGGCAAAAATAGATTGAGAATATATTAACGAAATGAGTGATTTTCGTAACCTGATTTTGGTGTGAGGAATTAACCGCTTGCTCTAATATCAAACCGATGTGGATCTTTCGACGTGAACTCAAGTATCAATTTGCCAATGAGTCGTCTAACCGTCCGATCTTTTCCTCATGAAAGCAAGCTAAGCACAAGAACTTCAATTTGAGAGTGTTAAAGATGGAATTGGTTGAAGTAGGGGCTAGTTTGAGGATTTTTTTTTTTATTTGTTTATTTGTTTTTTGTTTTTTTTTGTTTGTTTGTTTTTTTTTTTTTTTTTTTTTGTATTCAACTTCATTCATCTATATCTATGTGTGATTATTGCTTATACATAACTTTTAAAGGGAACACAAAGAGTTTCAAGTATATCAAGAGTCTTTAATATTAAATTTAAATTAAATGTGCTTTAATTTCCCATGTGAGACTTCACATACAATTTTAATGACTTATTGATTTAACCATGTGCCTTCCTCCTTGTGTTGTGCATCCACGAATTTTGGATCTCTCAAATGACTTTTTTCACTAATTTTAGTCCAATATTTTATTCCAATTCATTCGCAACCAATCATTATTGTGTGAACTATGGTCCACACAAGTTGTGTGCACCATATTTTGTCTACTGTAAAATAATGTAAATTCAGTACAAAAATAATGTACAATATATTCAGAGAATGTACATTATTTTTGTTCTGAGTGTACATTATATTGTATAATGTACATTCAGTATAAAAATAATGTACATTTAGTATATTAAAAATGTACTTTTATTATGATCCACATAACATTGTGTGGACCATGGTCCACACAATAATTTGCCATTCGTAACCCGCTTGGTCCATTTATTCACCAATTTTGCAAATGTCTTAATTTAATGAGTTTCAATTCTTGGTATTGCATGACACATTTATTACCTATTCCTGCTTTTATTTAAAATAAAATGCACTTTCCTCAATCCTCAAACCCTCAACATTAAGACTTAGAAAAATTCAAGAACTACTCAACCCCAAGTCTACATTAGTTGGAGAAGAACAACTTCATATCTTCATTCTCTACTTGTAAAAATCATGAGGCTTGTGTCTAACTTTATGATATAAACAAAGTCCTCTCCATTTGTATTAGGAGTGAACAATACCAGTGGAACCTCTTAAAATATTTTAGGAGGAGAGAATTAGAGCAAGTTGATTGAATCACTATATAAGTCACTGTCTGGCTTTACATGTCACATTTACTTATTGGCGTATTGCCTTGTTTTATCTTTCATCACAACAAATTTTGTAAATAAAGATGAGTATGCCACATAATTAAAAGGGGTACGGTATAACATTATTCTCGTTGCATTAAAACCCATATTTACAAAATTACTTATTTGTAAAAGTTTTCAAAGTTAACAAGTCTATTCACCCTCCCCTCCCTCATCTAGACTTGTTCGAACACTATTTGAGACCGACAATTTATTCATCCCTTCACCCCTCCCCCAATATAGACTTATTCTTCTAAACTAGGACTGTCAATAATGACAATTTAATAGTAACAAGTACTAAATCATCACAATTATCATTGTGACACCCCGTAAATCTGGATTCTATTTAGGGATTAATTAAGTAATTAATCCTAATCCAATTGGTAATTTAATTCTTTAAATTCCTGATTATTTAATAGTTGGGGACTAGTAATTGACTAGTAATCCAAGTCAAGATGTTATACCTAAAGCTTTGTGAATAGTTCCGTTGTTCCCTTACACTTTATCATTGTGACACCCCGTAAATCTGGATTCTATTTAGGGATTAATTAAGTAATTAATCCTAATCCAATTGGTAATTTAATTCTTTAAATTCCTGATTATTTAATAGTTGGGGACTAGTAATTGACTAGTAATCCAAGTCAAGATGTTATACCTAAAGCTTTATGAATAGTTCCGTTGTTCCCTTACACTTTTTCATCTTAGTAAGGGTAAAGAAGACATTTCCCTTATGATTGTATTCCAAGCTAACCTAGAAGACATCTTTCATTTCTCTCCTAACACTTTGAAATCAAAAGCTCTTCCTTCTCTCTAAAAACCTAGCTAGCTTTCTCTCCAAGCAAAGTTCAGGCTTTCCAAGATCTTCAAAGTTTGTCTCCAAGATTCCACATTTCATACTCTTGAGCATCAAGGAAGGTAAGATCTATGTTCCTTTTGTGTTTTTAGTGTTTTCTAAGGTATCTTTTCTTAAAGATGAAATCATTATGATCTTTTGGTGTGTTCTTGAAGTGGGTGTGGAAGGTGAACCTTGTTAGGGGCTTTGAGAAGTGTTAAGTGAAGGTTTTGTCTTCAAGAGGTAACCCATGCTCTACAAAATCTATTTTGCTTACCTATATGATGATTTATTGGATTCTACATGTGATTTTGCTATGAAATGTGAGTATTGATGCATTGTCTTGTGAAAATGCATATCTAGAGCTTGTTATTAGGGTTCATGTGTGATGGTTTTTGGGTTTTCGGGCCCAAGGAGGTCCAACACAACCTTTAGCTGGAGGATACACCTTTCAATAAAATGTATATTTGAGTGAAGCACTCGTTTATAATTTGTCTTACTCCCCTCTCCGGGTCTTTGCTTGTCTCTCTTACAAGAGTGGAGGAGCCTTTATATAGCAGGCTCTTCCCCCACTGACTTAAAGGCCCTTAATGGCCGACTTCAAAGCTAATTGAAGCGCCGAGCCGTTGGACGCCATTACTCGGTCGGCCAACGGCTCTCGCAAGCTTGTAACAGCCTGACCGAGTCCTGCTTTCAATGCCCTAACAACTCTCTGTTTAAACGAGTCTCTTTAATGCTCTCAACGGCTCCTTGAACCGAGTCTTTCCTTGGGCTTAGGCCCCGGTCGACTCCTCGTCTCGGCCCAAACTCCCACTGGGCTCCTCAGAGCAGCTCTGAATTAGGTCTCCGTGCTTGGGCCTGGGCCGACTCCCGGGCTCGGCCCAAGCGCCCTCCGGGCTTCCTTTGACACCAGCCCACCTTTCTTGTCTTGGACCCTTTCTTTGGGAGAAACTTTCTTGGGACGGGGTTCTCACCCCATCAACTAGTCCCTCACTTTTCCGTACCTGGTCCGCTAACCTGGGTTTGGAAAAGTAGTAACCGAACATCTATTTCGACCTCCAAATCCCTGCATTGAATGTCCCTTATGACGCCCGGATTCTCTGCCATCTTCCAGGATCTACCGGAACCGTTTCGATTCTCCTAGATCTATGCGGCTCCTATAAAAGGTATCTTATTCTTCTTGTCTCTTCCACTGGTCTGCCATGGGTCGCTCACCTCTAAAAGGGAAGCGAATCGATTTTGGCTCTCCTCGACGTCCTCTTTCTTCGAAGCAGACTCGACGTGAGAAGGAAGGCAAGAAAAAAGCTTCTCGTCCGACTTCTCGGAGATCTCCAGCTGGTGCCACCTCCTCAGCTTCTCAGCCGCCGACCCCACCTCAGCGAGAAGTCGTGCTGCCTTTGCTTCGTCCACCGACTCCAACAACTGCCAGGGTGACTTCTCAAGATGGATCCTTTGTGGAGGTGGCCGTCCCTGAACAATTGACTTTCCGCATGACGTTCTCTATTCCTCTGGACGACCCCGACGGGCCTGTCACGGGTCTGATGGATGATGAGGACTACACTCGTTACTTGGAGACATACCCTGATGACGAGGAACCTGTGGATCTGCCGCTCATGCCTTCTTTCTGGGATTCGTTCTGCCCCTATCCCCCTGGGCCATCGGGGGGAAGGTTCTTTGGAAGCGACTCCTCCTCCCCCAGCGAGTGATTATCTAGGCCGGATTCGGCCTCATATTTCAGAGGGGTCTTCTTTAGGAGCATTTTCATTATCCTTATTGTAATAAGCTCCTTACTACTTGTACCCTTCTTCTTTTGCCAATAAAATGCTATTTTTCGCCCTGTCTTATATTTCGTGTTTTGTCGTGTACCCATCCGGACGACTGGTCAAGGAGTCGGTCACATCGTCAGTCCTTTTTCAATCTGACATCTGCAAGATTCCCCGTATCTCGGGTGAATCTAATCCTCTCTGCGCGGCGTGCAAATCTCGCTCTTCCCGGGCGGATTTGATGGAACTAATCTCTGACAGAGATTCGCGTCATCCGTCTAATCCGGCTCAGTTATGTCAGTTACGATTCCTTCCGTGATTACCGCCTAGATATTCGCTCCCCCTGGGCTATATATGGACCCTTCACGGTTGGTGCAAATCACAATACCCCTCATTTTCGAAGGCACCAAGCTATGAGTTACAGAGATGGTGAATGCCGCTGGTCCATCCGCAACCAGGAGCACGCTTGACTGGAAAAACTGAAGCAAAAGAGGCTGGCTAATGGAGGGCGTTTGGTGGGCGACTCGGCTTCAGACCCCATTGTGGTGCCCCCGGACATGCTGGACCTGATGTGTAGGGAGCCTATCGATGTGGAGATGGAGCCGGTGGTGGAGGATCCAGAACCAGAGGTGGAAGAGAAGTGGGAGGCTCCTCCCCTTTTTGGTGTCGCCATGTCGCCGAGTGCTCTGGAGAGGCCTCTGCAAATGATTGATGACGGGAAGCCGGCCGTGTATCTGGATGAGGCGCCGGATCCAGAGCCGAGTCCTCTGCCTTTCCGCCCTCAGTACTTCCTGGAGGGTCCTCCGACTACTCGCCCGTCAGGAGAGAAAGAAGCCAAGCCTTGATCTGCTTTTCTCTTGTAACTTACGTCAGCCGAGTCCTAGGCCTTGTAATTTCCCGTACTTTATTAAATAAACTATGTGTCTTTGTGTCTGACTCTTATTTTTCTATACTTTTTTGGACCGACCTCCGGCCTATGTGACCGATTCAGTGTCCTTTTACGGCGAGACCTTCTTGGCGAGGGAGTCGCCAAATCTGATTGCCGACCTCATGACCGAAGTCTCTTCGCCAACTTGACCTGTGTCATCTGATGGGCCGGGTTCTACTGGGTCTTTCTAGAATCTTCTAGCTCATACTCGGTGGGCCCAGAGGCCGTGGCCTACGATGGGCTTCCGGCTTAGCAGGCCGAGTCACTGTCATTCGACCCTAACCTAGGGCAGACGCACCGTTTGCAGGCTAGCCCTAGGCCTGAACCGTCGCTCCGTCTTTCGAGGCATTAATTGCGGCGTCCTTTCACCTCTTGTCACCCTTCTTCCCTCCAACGCGGAGGCGACACGTGGCCATCCGTTGGGATTCTCCCCCTTTTAAATAGCCATCTTCTTCCTCTTCCTCTCACTTTCTCTCAACTCTTCAAACTCAACTCCAAGCATTTCCGGTCTTTTCTGTATTTTCCTCAGTCCACGCTCAGGTTGGTAAATGTCTTCCTCTTCTCATTCTTCTTCTTCTCGTCGTCGCTCGATTGATAACCCAGCGGCGACTTCCCCGTCTTCTTCTTCTCCTTCTTCGTCTTCTTCTTCTCCTCCCCGTCGCATGGAACTTCCGGCGGACCTTCCATCGACGTCTTCTCTTCCTCCGACCCCCTCTTCTTCGGGGGCGGTTACTCCGATGAGCCCCGCTCCTCTAACGACGGTGGCAGCTCTGCCGGGCGGTGCCGGAAGGCCGCGAGGCGAGTTCAATTCAATCGTCCGCCCTTCTGGGTCACCGTCCGTCGTTACTGCGGCGGACCTGGAAATGGCCCAATTTCTATTTGGGCCTTCGGCCGTGATTCTTGCTCCGGAAGGCCGGCAAATTTACGACCCACCGGAGGGTTATGTTGGCATTCATTTGCACTCGGTTGCCTTTGGCTTCCGAGTTCCTCCGTGTCCTTTCCTCTCTCTTTTTTATCGTTATTACAACTTAGTTCCGGGCCAACTAGTGCCCAATTCTCACCGACTCCTCACCTGCTTCATAAACCTCTGCCATTGGTGGTTGTGTGAGCCGGATCTAGACCTGTTCCGGTATCTTTTTACCGTGAACAAGGTCGGCTCACACTTGCCGGGTTTTGTCTAAGTTGCCGCTCGTCCGGGGAGACATCTTTTCGAGGGGTAGTCCGACTCCATTAAGGGCTGGAAGCTCCTCTACTTCTTTGTCCGACCTGCTTTCTCTTCCTTCACCTTTCCGACCCTGTGGCCGGCCGCTCTATTCAAGCCTTGCTCTCGGTGTGCCGTCTTTACTAACGATGCGGTCCAGGGCGGCGAGTTCTTGAAGGGCTTTGGGCCGTACTCCGTCAAGTACTAGTCTCGAGTCCGGGCCATGGCCAAGCGCGGCTTGCTGCCGGAGGGTGTGGCCACCGTAGGTAGTTTTTATTGCCATCCTTTTCCCGCTTCTTTTTGCTTTCTCTCAACTCTTGGAACTCGGAATACTTATGGCTTTCCTTTCTTTCGCAGGTCCATACGACTCCGAATCCTCCAGTTCCGACGAGGCTGCTGTACCGACTCCAGAGATGGCGGACAGAGCTGAAAAGATGAGGCGTCGGCTGACCCAGCGCGCTTCCGGCACTGCTGCTGCCTCTTCCTCCCAACCGTCGCCGGCTCCAAGGTCGACTCCTCCACCATCTCGCGACGTGGTCGATCTGACGCCGTCGCCCGTCGTGTCGTCGACTCGATAGCCGCCTCTTCCTTCGTCTGAGAGTCCCAACTCCAAACGGCCGGCCGAGCAGACGGACACGCCGGCTCCGAAGAAGATCCGGTTGAGCCACGAGGTGGACGAGGATGCCCAGATCTGGCAAGGCAACTCCTTTGTCCGCAAATGGGCTGCAAACGTCCTTCTTCCTGAGGATGTGGCGACGACCGGCGCCCTGGGGGACGAGTACATCGTTGAGGCCTCGCTACGCCAGTTGTACCACGTACGTGTTTCCGACTCGCCTCTATTTTCCGTTCTTTTTCTTTCATTTTCTGACTTCCCGTCGCCTTGCAGAATCTCACCTTCCAAATGGAGATGAGCCGGCGACTGAGAGAGTATAAGACCGGGCTGAAGTCTATGGCTGTTCGGGTGCACCAAACGGAGGAGGCCTTCTTGGAGGAGCAAGCTAAGCACGCCAAGGCGGTGGAAGTGCATAACTCCGAGATGGTAAGGGTCACCCGTCAGTGGGAGGAGGAGCGATACAAAGTGGCGACCATCGCCGCGACCTCGGTGGAGGACTACAAGAAGTCGGCGGCCTTCGAGGCAAACGTGAAGGCGGCGATAGAGGCCCGGCAGAAGGAGATCGCCAAAGAGTGGCTGGGGACGCCGGAAGGTGACGACTTCCTTCTGGATCTGGGCGAGCGCGACTATCGCCTTGGCTTCCCCGAGGCGCAGACAGAAATCCACTTCGCCCTGCAGGTCCGCGACTCCTCTTTTACCCCCGAGAGCTGGGGCCTCAAGCCGGTGATAGACGTTCTCCCGGCGGCTGAAGGACCGGCGGCGGCTGCTGATCCGGCGGCTCTCCCTGCGGCGTCTCATCCCAATCTCACTGAGTCCTCCCCTCAGGCATAGGACCCTTCTTCTGTTCCCCCAGCTGGACCAACGGCAGGGGCACAAGTTGAAGGGGTCGATGTCGACACCCCTCCACAGTAGCTTAGGGCTATTCTTTTAGGATATCCCCTTTTTGTAAAGGCTGGCCTCCTTCTCGGGCCTTTTTTAATTTTAATAAAATTTCCCTTTTCTCTTTCCTTCTGCGTTGTCTCGAACTTGATTAACTTCCTTAGGGTTCATGAAATCGAAAAAATATTTCTAAGGCATCGGGCCCTTCTGACTTTGAGAGATGACATAGGCTCAACGCCCTGTTGACTCTTTATACATCCGCCGAGTCCCTCAACCGAGGCGACTCCTCTTGTCTTTTTCACGAAAACGACTAAGGGTCTGGGCCCTTGTTTCCGAACTTTTCTCGCCGAGTCCCTCAGTCGAGGCGACCCCTTAGGCTTTTTCTTTCTCAGAAACATTTTAGGGTCAGTGCCCCATTGTTTCTTTATATACTCGCCGAGTCCCTCAGTCGAGGCGACTCCTCTTGGCTTTTTCACGGAAACGACTAAGGGTCTGGGCCCTTGTTTCCTAACTTTTCTTGCCAAGTCCGGGCGATAGTTATCAGTAATCCGTACTCTTTTATTCAAGTCTTTCAGTACCCTCGGGCCTATACATGGCCTAACCTTTTCTACTGATAGAACTTCTTCAAGTGGATGACGTTCCAGATTCGATCCACAGGCTTGCCTTCCATAGTTTCAAGCTTGTAAGTGCCGGCCTGGACCACCGCGGCAATGCGATAGGGTCCTTCCCACTTTACCACGAACTTGCCTCCTTCCGCGGGTTGGCTCGCTTGCCGGTCTCGTAATACAAGATCGCCGACCTGGAAGGTTCGTGGGCGAATCCTTCGATCGCGATATCTTTTTACCGCTTGTTGATATTCGACCATCCGAGCACTCGCGTCTTCTCTTCTTTCTTCTAGGAAATTTTTCTCAATTCGAAGACTTTCTTCATTCTCCGTGTCGGAATAAGTGCAGACCCGGTGAGTGGGCTCGACCACTTCAATTGGGACCTTAGCTTCAAAGCCGTACGCGAGGGAGAATGGGCTCTCTCCAGTTGCTCGCCGCTGCGTAGTGCGATAAGCCCATAGGACTCGGTCAAGCTCATCCACCCAATTTCCTCTGATATCTTCCTATTTCTTTCGGATTCCATCCACTATGGTCCGATTCACATTTTCGACTTACCCGTTGGCCTGCGGGTACACCACGGATACCTTGGTATGGCGGATATTGTGTCGGCGGCAGAAGTCAGCAAACGCCTGGCAGTCAAACTGTCGCCCATTATCGCTGACAATATGCTCGGACAAGCCGAAGCGGCAAATCACCCTCTTCCATAGGAAGCGTCGGCATTGGCACTCGGTGATAGTGGCCAACGGTTCAGCCTCAACCCACTTGGTGAAGTAGTCGATAGCTACGACACAAAATTTCAGGCCCCCGGGGGCTGCCAGTAACGGCCCCAACAAGTCGATTCCCCACTTAGCAAATGGAATAGCCGTGGTGACCGGCGTGTAGAAGGTAGCCGGCCGAGTGTCCTTTCTGGCGAACGCTTGGCAAACGCCACATTTGGATATCCACTCGATGCAATCTCACATCATAGTCGACCAATAATATCCCTGGACGACTAACTTTCGGGCGAGCGTGTGGGCGCCCTGGTGTGTGGCGCAGATGCCTCTATGAGCCTCGTCCATTATTTTTTCGGCCTCGGGCCTGAGCAAGCATTTCAACAAAGGACCTCCGAACGACCGTTTGTATAGTTGCCCATCAATAATTTCGAAAGAAGGGGCTTTTTGTCGAACCCTAGCGGCGACTCCTGGGTCTTCCGGTAATTCGCCTGTTTCCGTGAATCGCCGGATGTCCTCTATCCCGAACATCTCGGGGTTCTTCTCTCGGTCCCATTCCTCGCCAGTCACCTGCTTGACTTCTACTGTTGTTTCCTCGATACTTGGTCGATCTAACTCCTCCTTTTGGCAGATCTTCACAAGGTGATCCGGTACTCCCTCCAAGGCAATCTTAGACAATATGTCGGCTTCCACGTTGTCTGCCCGGGAGATGTATTCTATTTCGTAAGCTCCGAATTTCTTTAACATTTCGACCGCCCGCTCTTTATATAAAGTCATTCGTGTATTCTTAGCCTCACACGTGCCGGAGATCTGCCCGACTACCAGCCTGGAGTTAGTCTTGATTCTCAATCGCTCAACTCCTAAGGCCTTGGCGAGCTGGAGACCATTTAGCACAGCTTCATATTCGGGCCCGTTGTTGGATGTCGGAAACAGGTAGCTTAAGGCGTAGTATAGTCGGAACCCCTCTGGGGAGATGAGCACAACTCCACCCCTGCAGTGTCGTTGACTCGACGCTCCGTCCGCATGCATTTCCCACGACTCGCCTAAACTGTCCTCTGTGGCGTGTTCCTTTTCTTCTTCGCTCGCCGTGCACTCGACCAAGAAGTCGGCCAAGGCTTGACCTTTTATGGAAGGCCGGGGCTGGTACTCAATCCCATACTGGGTTAGTTCCATGGCCCATTTCACTAGTCGGCCGGACGACGAGGGGTTTCGCAGGACGCTCCCAAGCGCTTGGTCAGTCAGCACTCGGATGGTGTGGGCTTGGAAGTAAGGTGCTAGCTTTCGCACGGTGATCACCAACGTGTATACAATCTTCTCCAGGGCGTATAACGCGACTCGGCGGCCTTCAGGGAGCGGCTTATGTAATAAACCGGGTGCTGAACACGCTCTTCTTCTCGGACTGGCACCGAACTCACCGCCTTAGAGGAGGCGGCTAAGTATAAAAATAAGGGCTCGCCCGCCTGGGGAGTAGACAACACCGGGGGTGTTGAGAGATATTATTTCAACTCTTTGAACGACTGCTGACACTCGGTGGTCCAAGCGAATCCCTCCTTCTTCTTCATGGCCTCGAAGAAGGGCACCGTCTTATCCGCCGCTTTGCTCAGGAAGCGGCTAAGGGCGGCCAGTCGACCAGTCAATCGTTGCAGGTCTTTGATGGAGCTGGGAGGCTGCATGTCGACGATGGCCTGTACCTTCTCAGGGTTAGGCTCAATACCTCGCTTGGTGACCATATAGCCCAAGAACTTTCCACCCTGCACGGCGAAAGCACACTTTTTGGGATTCAACCGGAGATTATATCTTATCATCACTTTAAAACAGTCGGCCAGATCTTCCGCATGTTTGCTCTCCTCTCGGCTCTTGACGAGCATGTCATCGACGTACGCGGCCATTGATTTTCCCAACAAGTGCTGGAATAGTCAAGCCACCATTCGCGTATATGTAGCTCTGGCATTCTTAAGCCCAAAGGGCATGACTCGATAGCAATAGACTCCGTCCGGCGTTAGAAACGCGGTCTTTTCTTCGGCTGCCGAGTGCATGAAGATCTGATGGTACCCTTTGAAGGCGTCCATGAAGCTCAGCAAGGCTGACCCGGCGGTCTCATAAACCAATTGGTCAATCCTCGGTAATGGAAACGGGTCCTTAGGACAGGCCTTATTAAGGTCGGTATAATCGACGCACATTCGCCACGCCGGGGGCTTCGGTACAAGAACCACATTCGCCAACCACTCTGGGTACTTAACCTCTCGGACATGTCTGGCTACTAGTAGCGTGCTTACCTCCTTTTTTACGAATTCTCTCTGGTCATTGGCCAGGTACCGCTTCTTTTGTACGACTGGTCGATGCTCACGGTCTACGGCGAGTCGGTGCGAAATAATGGATCGATCGACACCGGGCATGTCCTCTGGACCCCAGGCGAAAACCAGCTGGTGTTCCCGAAGCACTTTATAGATTTCTTCTCTTACCTCCTGAGGGAGACCGACTCCAATTCGGACCCGCCTGTCCGGCTGCTCAGGATCAATCTCCACCTCTTCCAATTCAACAGCAGGCTCGGGGCGAGGTATCATTGTCTTCTTTGGGGGCCTTTCCGTGATCTCATGGACCTGCATCTCTTGCTTGCCCATTCCTCGGCAGGCTTGCAAGTAGCAGTCGCGGGCGACCTTCCGGTTGCAGCGCACCGTACCTATTCCATTTGGCGTGCGGAATTTCAGGCAGAGGTGCTCGATTGAAATCAGAGCTCCTAGATCCTCTAGACCCGGTCGGCCGAGTATAGCATTATGCGAGCAGGCCAGATTTACCACGATGAATTTCATACTGAGTTTCTGTACGTCTGGATAACTGCCAATCTCAACTGGCAGAGTGATGGATCCGTTGACACCAGCCCACCTTTCTTGTCTCGGACCCTTTCTTTGGGCCAAACATTCTTGGGCCGGGGTTCTCCGCCCATCAATGTGTGCCATTGCTTGGCTATTCATTTGATTCAAGTCATTTTGTTGTATTTGGTGAGATTTGACATGTTTTGGACTTGAATTTGAGCTTGGTGTTGAAAATCCCCGAAGGGACTTTTTGGTACAGAGGTTGTCCCCGCGGGCGGAATGACGGGTAGGGGTCCACCCACCGCCCCACCCGCGGGGTACTAGCGTGTGGAACATTGGTTCCCGCGTGTACAATGTTGGCTTGTGCGGGGATTTGTTCCTCGTGATTCTTTTGACCCGGTATTTGATGTTTTGACTTCCCGATGTTCTTTTGTGGAACTATTTGAGTGTCTTCTTGATGTTTCGTATGTCTAGAACTATATGGTAGGATTCCATGTAGGTTTTGGCGTCTTGAATCGTGCTAAGTGTTCAACCTTGTGATTCGTTGAACCATGATGAGTCTTGTGTGTTCTTCGGAACTATGTTTGTTTCACCCGTTTGATAAGCATGCTAGTTCGGTGTTGAAATGCTAGCGAGTGTTGTCTGTCCTTTTCTATTGTGGATGATAACTTGTGTTGATCATTGTTGTTGTCAGATTGTGATCCTTTCCTTGTTGAGTATGGTTTCATATCTTCGTTGTGATCTGTTGATTGATTCCTATGATGGTGTTGTGTGTGGTTGTACCTGGATTGCACGATTAATGGTATGGGACATTAGTCACCCAGGTACGGCAGTGGTCCTCGTGGTGGCCATGACACGATTATGGAGTTTGTGACCTAAGTGATGGGTTCACGTATTTCTTGGGAGGCATATGTTGCCAAAATGTGTGATTGTTACCCTCGTGTACTTTTGTTGGTGGAAATTGCTGGTGGTTTGTTGGTGGATGGGGACGACGGTCATCGGAGGAATACGGTTGGACTCAGAAGTACAGGGGTCCTGGAGGTAAAGGTCGGAACTAGCTATAAGGTTGGGGGTAGCCATAAGGTTGGAACCGGGCATAAGGAAGTCATATCAATTCGTGATGGGTGATGTCATGAAGGCAAGTGTTTCCGTTATGTAATTCTCTATTCTTGACGAGTGATGTCGCGAAGGCATGTGTTGCGAATGTGTGTCTCTTATCCTCTTGTGTTGTGCATGTCGGGTGATATTCTATTGAGTGATGGTAGAATACACGGGTGAATCTGCCGGTGGACCGTGGTCCATGGTATAACAACTCATGGATGGTCAGCAATTATATTGTGGACCGCGGTCCACAATGCATTGTGGGTCGCGGTCGTAATACGCCGCCGTTTCTTTAAGTAAAGAAACGGCAGCCGTTACAGCTTAACAGAGCAAGTATTTTTTGTGTGTTAATTACCAACTGAAGTTATAGTGTATCTAAACGGACACTACCTCACGTATTATTTTTAGATTATCAAATGAAACTGCAATTGAATTGAAATGAAACTGTAGTTATGTTGAAATGAAACTGCCGTGTATACAAAATGAAACTGAATAACAATTTCACATATTTGAGTGTATATTGCTCAACGAAACTGTAGTTATATCAAAATGATATTGTAGGTGTGTTGAATGAATCTGCAGTGTATATAAAATGAAACTGAATAACATTTCACATATTTGAGTGTATATAGTGTAATGAAACTGTAGTTATATCGAAATGATAATGTATTGTGTTTTAATGAAATTATAATGTATATAAAATGAAACTAAATAAAAATTTCATGTATTTGAGTGTAATATCGAATGAAACTGTAGTTATATCGAAATGAAACTGTAGTTGTGTTGAAATGAAACTGCAATGTATACAAAACGAAACTGAATATGTTATACAATCAAAGTTACTTTTTTGTGGATGGCGCGGAACATGTGCCGTTTCTTTTAATTAAAAGAAACGATACTTTTTTGATGTCTGAACCACAACGCATTGTGGACCGCGGTCCACAGTATAATTTGTCATGGATGGTATAATGGGCCTAGGCTATATGGACCTACAAAAGAGAGTAACTCAATCAATGAAGTCCAATGCTGGTAACCCACCAATACATGTGAAATAACATACATAGATAATGCTGGTAACCCACCATTACATGTGAAATAACATACATAGTGTAACACCCCCTAAATTCCATTCTATTTAAAGCCTTAAACATGCCGATATCTAAATCAAAACATCTAACACAGCGGAAGGCTAAAAGAGAAATATATAAATAAACTGGAAGTAAGGGGTGCTATGCCACGCTCACCTAGGGGTGAACGCACAGACAAACATCTGCATTGTTCAAATCTAAACCAATATCTCAAAACACTAAGTCTAAACCGGCTCACAGGCCACAAAACATAAGGGATGAGCTACACTAGCTGGCACTAGACCGCGCACTCGTCTAAACATCACCTGAAAGAACACATAAAACATGGGACGACGCTCGGTCAGCGTATAATGCTGGTAACCCACCAATACATGTGAAATAACATACATAGATAAGATATAAGTTTGTAAAACCATTTTCGAAACGGAATACATATATATATATATATATATATATATATATATATATATATATATATATATATATATATATAAGTCCAAAACCAAGAGTATTAGTCAACACAAGACTCAAACACACTCAACAAGAACACGGGAACACATCCCAAGACCACAAAGAACAACAACGACTCACAAGAAGTCTCAAGGTATAATCTATCATCACACAGTAGATTACGCCCGACATGCACAACTCAAAGGAATATGGACACACCCAATGGCAACACATGCCAAGGCAACACATGCCTTTGTGACTAAACACGTCACAAGAAGAGAACTCACAACAACGGCTACACAAGCCCTTGTGACATCACCCATCACGAGTTGATATGCCTTCCTTATGCCCGGTTCCAACCTTATGGCTACCCACAACCTTATTTCTAGTTCCAACTGTTACCTCCAGGACCCCTGTACAACCAAGTCCAACCTTATTCTCCCAGGAACCGTCGTTCCCCCTCCAATAGTCCCTCCAACAGAACCACTGATTTCATAGTACACGAGGGTACCGATCACACACGGCAACACATGCCCTGGATAACACATGTTATCCGAGAAATAATCACGCCATGGCCACCACGAGGACCACTGCCGTACCTTGATGATTAAGGCTCCATAAACCGAAATCGTGCAATCTAGGTACAGCCACACACACAACACACCTCAACAGGAATCAATCAACGGATCACAACGAAGATATGAAACCACACCCAATCAAGGAATGGATCACAGTCCAACAACAACGATGAATAACACAGGTTATCATCAACAATAGGAAGGTACAAACAACACACACGCTAGCATTTAAACACCGAACCAGCATGCTTATCAAATGGCCAAACCGAACATAGTTCCGAAGAACACACAAGACCCATCACAGTTCAACGAAACACAATGTTGAACACTTAGCACGATTCAAGACACCAAAACCTACTTGGAATCCTACCATATAGTTCTAGACATATGAATCATCAAGAAGACACTCAAATAATTCCACAAAAGAACATCGGGAAGTCAAAAGACCAAATACCGAATCAAAATAATCACGGGGAACAAATCCCCCAACAATCACAATACGTACCCCGCGGGTGGGCCCACGGGTAGGCCCCTACCCGTGGTTCCCCGCGGGTGGGCGGCGGGTTGGACCCCTACCCGTCGTTCCGCCCACGGGTACACATACCTGCACAAAACAATCCCTTCGGGGATTTTCAACTCCAAGTTCAAACTCAAGTCCAAAACATGCCAAATCTCACCAAATACAACAAAATGACTTGAATCAAAGGAATAACCAAGCAATGGCATAAAAGAACCCTAAACACAAGCTCTAGATATGCATTTTCACAAGACAATGCATAAACACTCACATTTCATAGCAAAATCACATGTAGAATCCAATAAATCATCACATAGGGTAAGCAAAATAGATTTTGTAGAGCATGTGTTACCTCTTGAAGACTAAAAACCTTCACTTAACACTTCACCAAGCTCCTAACAAAGCTCACCTTCCAAACTCACTTCAAGAACACACCAAAAGATCATAAAGATTCTTTCTTTAAGAAAAAACACCTTAGAAAACAAAAAAAAAAAAAAAAAAAAAAAAAAAAAAAAAAAAAAAAAAAAAAAAAAACACACACACAAGATGAACTTAGATCTTACCCTCCTATATGCCCAAATGTATGAAAGGTAGAATCTTGGAGACATCTCTTGAAGTTTTGGCAAAGCTTCAACTTGGCTTGGAAGAAAAGCTATCTACCTTTTTAGAGAGAAGGTGGAGCTAGAATTTATAAAGTGTAAGGAGAGAAATGAGGGTGTTCTACTAGGTTATCTTACAATACTAACACAAGGTGAAAAGTCAAGAATACCCTTACTAACATAAGGAAGTGTAAGGAAACAAGGGAACTCCTTACAAAGCTTAAGGTACAACTTTGACTTTGGGGTTGACTAGTCAATTACTAGTCCCCGACTATTGAATTTCCAGGATTTTTAAGAATTAAATCACCAATTGAAATAGGACTAATTACTCAATTAATTTCTTAATAGAATTTGGATTTCGGGGTGTCACACTAAGTCCAAAATATGTATAAATAAACTCATACATGGCGAAATGACAAATGTACTTTTTATTTATAGTTCACACAGCTGTGTGGACCATGGTCCATGTAATAATGATTGTGGGAAAAGTAGGAGCAATATAATTTCCACTATTTATAAATAGTATTCTTCAATACAAAATACATATATTCTCTCTATATTTTTTCTAGAAAAACTTGGCTTATTCTCCAAGCTAAGAAGAACCTCCTCTATCATTGCTAGGGATCATTCCAAGATTCCACCTTTCCATCTCCCAAGCTTAAGGAAGGGTAAGATCTAGGATTAGTTGGTATTTTTAATTAGCTTTACCTAGCCTTTATCTAAGATTAGTGTTTTCCTTGTGGTTTTGGTTGTATATGAAGATTTGGTTGAAGAGGAGCTTCAAGGAGAAGCTTAGGAGGGTAAAGAAAGAAGTCTTTTGGTCTACAAAGGTAACCCATGCTATAGAAAACCTATTTTCTACTTGCTATTGATGATTCTTGACTTCTATTGATTATTCTTGGTGTTAATGTGAGATTTGATGCATAATCTCGTGTTTATGCATGTTTAGAGCTTGTATCTAGGATTCTTAAATGCTATTCTTTGGGCTATTCTTGTGTTCAAGTCATTTGTAACACCCCAGATTTTTGAAAATTTTGAAACTTATATAAAGAAGGTAAAATCTCATTAAATCCCAAAACATAATATAAAGAGTATGGGGTGCTATGCCACACCTGAGTTAGAGAACTCAGGTGCACAGGCTAACTAACTAATATCCTCAACAAAGTAAATGCATAACCGTGGCACGCAGGCCTAAAGGGAAACTATCTAATTCTATGCTCCACGATTCTAGCGCGCTCCAGTGTCTACTCTTCTGTGCCTGAAAGCCAAATATATCTGTTCAGCGAGAGATGCTGGTAACCCACTCCAACGCGTTGAAATACAATACATATAGATATATACATAGTTATACGAAAAACCATTTCGAAGCATGAAGTTATATCCTAAGAGACTCTAGCTTTCAAAACAGGGAATAGACTCATCAGATAGGGCTTAGCGCAGCCAATGGACCTAATCAAGCATAAACAATTCACAAGCATAGGGAAACAGGCAAGGCAGATAAAGATAAGCACAGTTAATATCCATAACCCAACATATACGATTCCCGGCATAAATCCCAAAGTCACCTCCCGAGACACACATGACAACAACTCATCCATATCTCATCACATAGCACACTTTGTTGGCGCCACAGGACCAATCGCAGGCCCATACATGAGGGTCAGCGCATATAGCTCTGACACGGCCCCGCAGCACCCTGCCCCGTATCGCAACACGGAGGGGTCGATCGCAACCGACCGATGAACCGCAGCTCATCATAGTTTGATCGCAACCAAACAGTGGACCGCAGCCGAAGAGTATGTCATCTGACCGCAGCCAGGAAATATGAACCGCAGCTCATGTAGAAACGTTTGATCGCAACCAAACGGTGGACCGCAGCCCTATATAATATTTATATACCTGACCGATCGCAACCGACCTGGTTAACAGTCAGTATGGTTCTCAACCCATCCAACTGCCCGTATAACCAATTTGATCGCAACCAAATTGGGGTATCATGCACACATAACACATAGCAAGCACATGCAACCCACATTAACACATTGGGAAGGGGGAGAAAACGTATAGCAAAACCTATGCGTGATCCTTCACATACTAAGAATAATCCTAAGGGTTCATACTTCTTTCACCTAGGTCAACGGGATACCAATTCAACTAGCATGCAATATATAAGACTCATACAACCTACGAGCGGTACCCGAAATATCAAACTAGACATAGGCACGATAGACGGAGTCCGTTGGGATACCACGGGGGTCGGGGGAACATCAAACGGGGAAGCCGGAAACCCGAGGTAGGGTATTTTCCAGCGGGTAGCCGGTGGGTGAGGGTTCACCCGCCGGCTGCCCGCCGTTGGCGTGACTCCGGGCAGCTGGTGCTCGGCGGGCAGCTGCCCGCCCGCCGGCTGCCCACTGCCGGCGTTGCCCAAATAGGCCGCGGGTAGGTGGCGGGTCCCCTACCCCCACCTACCTCCCACTGACTCTTTTTCACCAAAAATGCCACAGGAACCTTTGTGGAACCCGAAACCATGCTTAGACACTTTCAAACGCAATTGATAACACACGTAGACAATTAACGGATCAAAATCAAGAAACGTACGTCACATAACCTATCATGCTTTTCTAAACATAATCAACACCCAAACATACAAATTCCCACCCAATCTACCAAGAATAATACTGTACGATTTCCACGATATAACCTAGGGTTCTAATTATTTTTAAATCAACAAGAACACAATTCATCTTCTAATATAAAGATTCGGTAGGAATATCATATAAACATCAAGAACATCATATAATTATCAAGAACACCATATAATCATCAAGAACCTCTTATCATCAAGATTACCCATGGAATCATAACACCAATTATCAAGATCATTATAACGAATCATCAACACACAAGAACATGGGGGAAATCCTAAGAGGGGAATCATAGCTATGAAAATAGGTTTTGTTGAGACATGGGTTACCTTTTAGCTTTAATTAATTCCTTGGCTATGAAGGGTCTTTCTTGAAGCTTTCTTCTTTCTTGATTTCTCCTAGGGGAATTCTTGGAACTTCTTGTGTGGTGAGGGATTATTGTGGTGGGGGGTTCTAGGTGCCTCTTAAGTCCCCTATTTATATATTTAGGAGTCCTAATTAGGAACTAATATTATAAGCTTGCTAATTCTATTCCTTTTAGAGCTAGGGGTTGGGTTTTAGGGGTGAGGGCCCACGGACCATGGTGGGCCTTTTCCCTAATTATTTATTGTAATTTAATTCTTTCTTTGGATAATTGGTTAAATGATTAATTGGTTTTAGGGGTCGTAACACGGGGTGTTACATCATTTCCTTGTTGTATGTGAGATTTGGGGTATTTTGGACTTGGACATGGCTTTGTTGATGAATTTCCCTGAAGGGAATTTTGCTGTACAGGGATGTTCCCCGCGGGTGGCTGTCCACCTGCTGCTCCACCCGCGGGTGGTGGGTTGTGCACCGACGGGCAGAGCCGCGGGTAGAGGTGGCACCCGCGGTTCCACCCACTGGGTACGTGTATGTGGTGTGACAGGCAGTTGTTTCCCCGCGGTTCTACCCTTTGGTATGTGATTTGGCCTCCGTTTGTTGAATTGTTGAGCTTTTTTGTGTCTCCTTGATGTTTTGTATGTCTAGAACGATGTCCTAAGTATCTATGTTAGGATTTGGAGTCTTGAATCGTGCTTATGGTCCAACTTTGTGATTCGTTGGATTAATGTGAGTCTTTGTTTTTAATACACTCAAAATTCATTTTTTGTTATATATATATGTTAATATACTGAATGTTTGTTTTTAATACACTCAAAATTCATTTTTTTGATCTACTATACTAATAAGTAATCGTTATGCTGTGTAACCGTGTGCGCCATGCATGGTGCACAACTGCACACGGTTGCAAAACGACGCCGTTTCATTTAAAAAAAAAAAAAAAAAGAAAATCTCGTTCGGATTATCGTTAATGGCGTTAGGCGGTTTCCTTTCGTATTCAAACAGTGGGATTGTAACACCCCCGATTTTACTAAAATTTAAAAGCTTAATTCAAGGGAAAAACAAGCTAAACATCCATTCAGATAAAGCGAAAGCAAAGTCTAAGTACGGAGGTGCTATGCCACACATATCTCAAACATAGGTGCACGGGCTAAGTCTAAACCAAAACGTCAATAACAAAGTCATAGGAAGTAAGTCACACAGGCCATAAGTCAACTAAAGGAATGTAAAGGAGAACTAAACTAGCTATAGCCACTAGCGCGCTCTCCAAAGCTACTCACAACCTATTAAAGCAATAGGGATAACAGCCGTCAGCGAAAGATGCTGGTAACCCACCAATACGCGTTAAATAATATAACATATAGATACCATAAAACCATTTGAGACAGAGGAATACAGTATATATCATTTTAAAACCAAAGGAGCGAACATCAAGAGGCTCAACATAACACTCTCAACGAAGACCAACACCATCAACAACAATCAACAAGTCAATAAAGACAACAAGCAACATACTCAAGACTAGCCACAACCCACCATAATCAAGGTAGAGTTCACGATAGACATGTTCATAAGCAATGAATACAACAAATCACACAATGACAAGTTTCACGTTCCAACCTTATGCCCTGTTCCAACCTTATGGCTACCTCCGACCTTATAACAGTTCCAATCATTACCTCCCAGTGCCACCCTGTACTTCTGAGTCCAACCTTATTCCGCCTGGGACCGTCGTCCCCCACCAATCTTTACCACCAATCTCATAGTATTACCACCGATCTCTCAGTACACGAGGGTACCATTAAATAACACAATATTACCACCGATCTCGTGAGCAAAGCCCAAATAATATTACCACCAATCTCATTTATAGTCACACATAGTCATTATCAAGAGGTTTGAGTCTCATCAATAGCCCAATCAAATATCAGCAATGGTACACAAGATGTACAAGTTCACATCATAGAATTCAATCAAGAGGTTCCAATGAAAGACATGAAACGATACTCAACCACGACAATAGACTTCAATCCAATACGTTGCCAATCCTCAATAGGAATGGACAAACAACACATACTAGCATCAACAACATCATCTCTTGCATGCTCATCAAATGGGTAAACCAAAACGGCTCCAACGAACCTCAAAGACTCACATTAATCCAACGAATCACAAAGTTGGACCATAAGCACGATTCAACACTCCAAATCCTAACATAGATACTTAGGACATCGTTCTAGACATACGAAACATCAAGGAGACACAAAAAAAAGCTCAACAATTCAACAAACGGAGGCCAATACATCACATACCAAAGGGTAGAACCACGGGGAAACAACTGCCCGTCACACCACATATACGTACCCAGCGGGTGGAACCGCGGGTGCCACCTCTACCCGCGGCTCTGCCCGTTGGTGCAGAACCCACCACCAAAGGGTGGAGTGGCGGGTGGACAGCCACCCGCGGGGAACATCCCTGTACACCAAAATTCCCTTCAGGGAAATTCATCAACAAAGCCCTGTCGAAGTCCAAAATACCCCAAATCTCACATACAACAAGGAAATGACTTGAACACAAGAATAGCCCAAAGAATAGCATTTAAGAATCCTAGATACAAGCTCTAAACATGCATAAACACGAGATTATGCATCAAATCTCACATTAACACCAAGAATCATCAATAGAAGTCAAGAATCATCAATAGCAAGTAGAAAATAGGTTTTCTATAGCATGGGTTACCTTTCTAGACCAAAAGACTTCTTTCTTTACCCTCCTAAGCTTCTCCTTGAAGCTCCTCTTCAACCAAATCTTCTTACACAACCAAAACCACAAGGAAAACACTAATTTTAGATAAAGGCTAGGTAAAGCTAATTAAAAACACCAACTAATCCTAGATCTTACCCTTCCTTAAGCTTGGGAGATGGAAAGGTGGAATCTTGGAATGATCCCTAGCAATGATGGAGGAGGTTCTTCTTAGCTTGGAGAATAAGCCAAGTTTTTCTAGAAAAAATATAGAGAGAATATAAGTATTTTGTATTGAAGAATACTATTTATAAATAGTGGAAATTATATTGCTCCTACTTTTCCCACAATCATTATTACATGGACCATGGTCCACACAGCTGTGTGGACTATAAATAAAAAGTGCATTTGTCATTTCGCCATGTATGAGTTTATTTATACATATTTTGGACTTAGTGTGACACCCCGAAATCCAAATTCTATTAAGGAATTAATTGAGTAATTAGTCCTATTTCAATTGGTGATTTAATTCTTAAAAATCCTGGAAATTCAATAGTCGGGGACTAGTAATTGACTAGTCAACCCCAAAGTCAAAGTTGTACCTTAAGCTTTGTAAGGAGTTCCCTTGTTTCTTTATACTTCCTTTTGTTAGTAAGGGTATTCTTGACTTTTCACCTTGTGTTAGTATTGTAAGCTAACCTAGTAGAACACCCTCATTTCTCTCCTTACACTTTCTAAATTCTAGCTCCACCTTCTCTCTAAAAAGGTAGATAGCTTTTCTTCCAAGCCAAGTTGAAGCTTTGCCAAAACTTCAAGAGTTGTCTCCAAGATTCTACCTTTCATACATTTGGGCACAGGCGAAAACAACATCCACATCATCAGTCTAAAGGAACAAGGTCAAATCATACACAAGTCTAAAATTCAACATAGAAGGCACACAGGCCCAAAAACAAACTACAAAGTCTGAGGGATCTATACTATCCATTACTAAATCGCGCTCGCCACTACTCAGAACCTGAAAAGCACATAGATAAATGGGACGACGCTCGTTCAGCGAATAATTCTGGTAACCCACCAATACATGTCAATAGCATATATAGATAGATAGTTCATTTGCAAAATCATTTCAAAACGGAATAAAATATATATAAGTTTCAAAGCCAAGGATAGAAGTCAACCACATGACTCTATACCACTCTCAATAAGAATAAGGGAACACATTCCAAGACAACAAGAAGTAAACCACGACGACATAAGTAAGGCTCAAGGTGTATTCTACCATCACTCAGTAGAATATCACCCGACATGCACAACACAAGAGGATAAGAGACACACATTCGCAACACATGCCTTCGCGACATCACTGGTCACGAATAGAGAATTACATAACGGAAACAGTTGCCTTCATGACATCACTCATCACGAATTGATATGCCTTTCCTTATGCCCGGTTCCAACCTTATTGCTACTCCCAACCTTATAGCTAGTTCCGACCTTTACCTCCAGGACCCCTGTACTTCTGAGTCCAACCATATTCCTCCAATGACCGTCGTCCCCATCCACCAACAAACCATCAACAATTTCCACCAAAAAAAGTACACGAGGGTACCAATCACACATTTTGGCAACACATACCTCCCAAGAAATACGTGAACCCATCACTCAGGTCACAAACTCCATAATCGTGTCATGGCCACCACGAGGACCACTGCTGTACCTGGGTGACTAATGTCCCATACCATTAATCGTGCAATCCAGGTACAGCCACACACACAACACCATCATAGGAATCAATCAACGGATCACAACGAAGATATGAAACCATACTCAACAAGGAAAGGATCACAATCTGAAAACAACGATGATCAACACAAGTTATCATCGACAATAGAAAAGAACAAACAACACACGCTAGCATTTCAACACCGAACTAGCATGCTTATGAAACGGGTGAAAGAAACATAGTTCCGAAGTACACACAAGACTCATCATGGTTTAACGAATCACAAGGTTGAACATTTAGCATGATTCAAGACACCAAAACCTACATGGAATCCTACCATATAGTTCTAGACATACGAAACATCAAGAAGACACTCAAATAGTTCCACAAAAGAACATCGGGAAGTCAAAACATCAAATACCGAGTCAAAAGAATCACGAGGAACAAATCCCCGCACAAGCCAACATTGTACCCACGGGAACCAATGTTCCACATGCCAGTACCCCGCGGGTGGGGCGGTGGGTGGACCCCTACTCGTCGTTCCGCCCGCGGGTACAACCTCTGTACCAAAAAGTCCCTTCGGGGATTTTCAACACCATGCTCAAATTCAAATCCAAAACATGTCAAATCTCACCAAATACAACAAAATGACTTGAATCAAATGAATAGCCAAGCAATGGCACACATGAACCCTAATAACAAGCTCTAGATATGCATTTTCACAAGACAATGCATCAATACTCACATTTCATAGCAAAATCATATGTAGAATCCAATAAATCATCATATAGGTAAGCAAAATAGATTTTGTAGAGCATGGGTTACCTCTTGAAGACAAAACCTTCACTTAACACTTCTCAAAGCCCCTAACAAGGTTCACCTTCCACACCCACTTCAAGAACACACCAAAAGATCATAAAGATTTCATCTTTAAGAAAAGATACCTTAGAAAACACTAAAAACACAAAAGGATCATAGATCTTACCTTCCTTGATGCTCAAGAGTAGGAAATGTGGAATCTTGGAGACAAACTTTGAAGATCTTGGAAAGCGTGAACTTAGCTTGGAGAGAAAGCTAGCTAGGATTTTAGAGAGAAGGAAGAGCTTTTGATTTCAAAGTGTTAGGAGAGAAATGAAAGATGTCTTCTAGGTTAGCTTGGAATACAATCATAATGGAAATGTCTTCTTTACCCTTACTAAGATGAAAAAGTGTAAGGGAACAACGGAACTATTCACAAAGCTTTAGGTACAACATCTTGACTTGGATTACTAGTCAATTACTAGTCCCTACCTATTAAATAATCAGGAACTTAAAGAATTAAATTACCAATTGGATTAGGATTAATTACTTAATTAATCCCTAAATAGAATCCAGATTTACGGGGTGTCACAATGATAATTGTGATGATTTAGTACTTGTTACTATTAAATTGTCATTATTGACAGTCCTAGTTTAGAAGAATAAGTCTATATTGGGGGAGGGGGTGAAGGGATGAATAAATTCTCGGTATCAAATAGTGTTCGAACAAGTCTAGATGAGGGAGGGGAGGGTGAATAGACTTGTTAACTTTGAAAACTTTTACAAATAAGTAATTTTGTAAATATGGGTTTTAATGCAACGAAAATAATGTTATACCGTACCCCTTTTAATTATGTGGCATACTCATCTTTATTTACAAAATTTGTTGTGATGAAAGATAAAACAAGGCAATAAGCCAATAAGTAAATGTGACATGTAAAGTCAGACAATGACTTATATAGTGATTCAATCAACTTGCTCTAATTCACTCCTCCTAAAATATTTTAAGATGTTCCACTATTATTGTTCACTCCTAACACAAATGGAGTGGACTTTGTTTATATGATAAATTTAGCCACAAGCCTCAGGATTTTTACAAGTAGAGAATGAAGATATGATGTTGTTCTTCTCCAACTAATGTAGACTTGGGGTTGAGTAGTTCTTGAATTTTTCTAAGTCTTAATGTTGAGGGTTTGAGGATTGAGGAAAGTGCATTTTATTTTAAATAAAAGCAGGAATAGGTAATAAATGTGTCATGCAATATCAAGAATTAAAACTCATTAAATTAAGACATTTGCAAAATTGGTGAATAAATGGACCAAGCGGGTTACGAATGGCAAATTATTGTGTGGACCATGGTCCACACAATGTTATGTGGATCATAATAAAAAGTACATTTTTAATATACTAAATGTACATTATTTTTATACTGAATGTACATTATACAGTATAATGTACACTCAGAACAAAAACAATGTACATTCTCTGAATATAATGTACATTATTTTTGTACTGAATTTAAATTATTTTACAGTAAGACAAAATATGGTGCACACAACTTGTGTGGACCATAGTTCACACAATAATGATTGGTTGTGAATGAATTGGAATAACATATTGGACTAAAATTAGTGAAAAAAGTCATTTGAGAGGTCCAAAATTCGTGGATGCACAACACAAGGAGGAAGGCACATGGTTAAATCAATAAGTCATTAAAATTGTATATGAAGTCTCACATGGGAAATTAAAGCACATTTAATTTAAATTTAATATTAAAGACAGTTGATATACCTGAAACTCTTTGTGTTCCCTTTAAAAGTTGTGTATAAGCATAATCACACATAGATATAGATGAATGAAGTTGAATAAAAAAAAACAAAAAAAATAAAAAACAAAAACAAAAAAATAAAAAAAAAACAAATAAAAAAAATCCTCAAACAAGCCCCTACTTCAACCAATTCCATCTTTAACACTCTCAAATTGTAGTTCTTGTGCTTAATTAGCTTGTTTTCATGAGGAAAAGATCGGACAATTAGACGACTCATTGGCAAATTGATACTTGAGTTCACGTCGAAAGATCCACATCGGTTTGACATTAGAGCAAGTGGTTGATTCCTCACACCAAAATCAGGTTACGAAAATCACTCATTTCGTTAATATATTCTCAATCTATTTTTGCCAAAATTTCTAGCCAACAGAGTTTGATAAAAAAAAATCCAATAAAATGCTTCAAAATATCCAATTGAATTGAAATTTTTTCTGGAAGTAGCTAACCTACCATTTTGTTGTTTCATCAAAGTTTTGTGTAAAAATCATACTCCTAAAAACACAGAAAATTGTTTGAGTTCAGCACAACCATAAGATTCTGCATATAAATTGTCATCGTGTACAGTTTAAAAGAAAATGTTGAACACTATCACCCCATTCATTTTTTACTGCAACAACCATAAGTTGTAACAACAGGTTACTCTCTTCCGATGCTCACAATGCATTATTTCCACACTAACTATTTTTTTTCCTTTACTCTTACTTTGGTGAGAATCTCCCATTTATAATTACTATAAAATAGATGAGAATCACTCAATTTTTTTAACTATTTTCTTTTTGTGATAACTCAAAAAAAAAATCAACTTAACAAAAATACATATATTAAATAATAATAATAATAATAATAATAATAATGGACCTATACTTAATAATTTCTTCTTGTTTCAGTTCGCAGCAACAAATGTTGTTATGAACAGTGTTGTTGTTTATAACAATATATACAATTTTTGCTATGATTTTTTATAGATATGTGTCAAAATAAAATAAAATAATTATATAAGTATTTATGAAAATTTTTTACGTAAAATTTAACATGAATATATAATATTTTGTCTAGTTTAGGAACTCCTTAAAAGTCTGATTCAGATACCGGTAGACTTTTTAAAAGTTTAAATCGAATACCACCAAACTTTTAAAGTTTTAAAAGTATAAAAATTTTGATTGAATACACCCTTAAGAGAATATGGGAAGTTCATTATATTATCACAATGAAAAATGTTCATTTTATCAATACTAGTATTTGCCCCCGTGCGATGCACGGGAAATATGTTGTAAAAATGAGTGTTTATTTTAAGATAAGTCAGAAGAATCAAGTGGGAACAATATATTTGCCCCCGTGCGATGCACGTCATAAAATTTAAGTAACTTTATTGTTGATAATATTTTTAGAAAGAGTTAATACCTAATATAGTCCTCGAAGATTTGCATTTATGCGTGGATCTTAATAAGGGGAAGAAGAAGGAACCATCCTAAATGGGATGAAGGATGAGAAATTACCATCGGAACCCTATTTCTAACAGTCAGCTAACAGAATTTTTAACAAAAGAATAAATTGTGTAAAATCATCAAAGTCGATGACTAAATTGAGCACAAAAAGTCATTTAGGACTAAATTGCGTAAAATCGATATAGTCGATGACTATATGGGTGGTAATTCTTTTTAAAAATGATAAAATCAAACATTAATGATGAAAATTTATTTTGAAATGTATTTTTCTTTAGCAATACTAAATTGGTGTTTATATTAAACATTATCACATACTATTAACATATATTATAAAGCATTGTGTTTTAGATACCACATGAGATAATTATGAACAGATACTATATTGTAACATAGTGGGTAATACTAAAAAAAAAGATATCACATGAGATTTGAAAAAATTGACATTTATTCAATTCAAACTATATATACAATAAATCATAAAATCAAATTATATACAATAAATAAATGATTCTTTATTTTCTCATGAGAAAATATAAATGATATTTCAAAATTTCAATGTGAAATTTCAAAATTAGAAAAGTATGAATACTCATGCTCATTTGCAATCATTTAATGAAATTGGATGTTGTTTAAGAAATTAAAGTTTATTATATATATAAAAACACCAATGATTATTATGTGGTATTTAAATGATCTACAAAATAACATTTTTAAGAACAAATCTTATTTTATAAATATTTGGATATTACTTAAGATATAAATAATTAAATATATACAAAAAATTAAAAATTTATTCTAAGTATGTTCAAATATTATAATTATTAGTATGACATTTATGTGACGTACATACTAAAAATTTTAAATATTAAATTATACAATATTATTAAAAACTATTAATGTTATTAAATTTTATATATAAAAATGTGATATGAGCTTTATTCATTCATATATATAATTTTGTAATTTAATAATTATGTTGATTTGATAAGACTAATTATTAATATACCGATATACTCCATAGATATTAAAGGTATATTTGTCTTAAATAAAAAATTATTAATCTAAATTAAATGTAAAATAATAACATTTATTCTATTTTTTAAAGACAATTTTTTATACAAACAGACAAAATGGAATATATAGATTAGTCAATATTCACAATATAGACATTATTTTATATTCAATTGACTCATAATTGAAATTATGGAAAGAATATACATTGATATTTTGTAATTACGTCCATATTGCAATATGGAAAGAATCAATGGACACGGTAATACATAATTGAAATCATTGACTCATAATTAAAATTATGGAAGGAATATACATTGATATTTTGTAATTACGTCTATATTGCAACACGGAATATTATGAATTATATATAAACTAATTATATATACATGGATATTTGTTGTAATATATTAAGAATATTTGGATCGATATATAATTATTTAAATTAGAACATCAAATATTATATAATGTGTAGTTTGATGTTATCATTGCTTGAATTTGAGCAAATAACTGCTCAAATTAATAGCTAATGTGTAGTTGAACGCATGCGGTGTAGGAACTTTGGAGATTTTATTTATCATTGTTTAGCATTTTTTTTTTATAAATTAGGCAAATTTGCTTGTTCTCTAGCAACTCAGTTATAGGAATGAATTGCTTTCTTAATTCATTTGTATGGAAGATATATATATTTTTTGTCTAGATATATAGCAATTTTGTCATTTAAAAAAACATAATAGCAACCATTGTATTTACACATTATTGAAACCTCCTTGTAGACGACAATGGTAGTAGCAACACAATCTTGTCCATCATCGTCTAGAGTTAACACCTTCAGTCCATCAGGATGGGTGACTCAGGTGAAAATATATAATGGTAGAATATTAGTCAATTAGCGATCCTTTTATATTTTAAGTTAATTAGTAATATTAGATTTATTTTCAGCAAATTATTCTTTTTTATTTTTAGTCAATTAGTCAATTAGAATATCATATGCAGTGATTTATTTTTACCTAATTTTTGTTCCATTTTTAATTGATGATGTATAAGGGCATCCTCAATAGTAGTAGGATTTTGGGGAGATTTTACAGGTGTGATAAGGAAAGAAAAATGGGTGAAAAGGAAAAATGAAAAACAAAATCAAAACTGAAAGAAAAAAAAAATGAATTTACGCGCCCGCCTGGGCACAAGAGTTGCGCCTCACACACGTGAGGCGCAACTCTCTTCCCCAACAATGGGACCCACATTTATGACAAAATTCTCATTCTTGCAGGTGACACTCTCCCCTCTCTCTCCTCTCTCCTCCACCTTGCCATTCTTTTCTTAAAATTTGTGCACAATCCCCTTAATTGGGGATGCCCTAATATTATTATTGAAATATTTTCGTTCCATTTTTAAGTTACATTTACTATTGTTTAAAATATGCATGATAGGAAATATTCCTCTGTATGACCTCCCTATACATTCACGCTCTCGCTTTGTAGTCGGGTGGGGGTCAAACGGTTCGAGTTAACGGTAACCATTTGTATACAATTCTACTCATTTTCCTGTTTATTTTTTGGAAAATGAACCAAATATACACAAAGACAATTTCTGAAAAATGAATTAAATACACAAAAAATGAATCAAATACAAAAAGACAATTTTCTGCTATACAGCCAAACATTAAAAAGAAAAACGTGTTTTAGAAAATAACCCATTTTTCATAAATCATTTTCGTACTTTTCAAACGAACTTTAATATCTGTACAATTAATTTGTTAATTGTCATTTTTTTATTCTTACATAATTATGTTTGGAAACTCCAAGAACCCCTCTTTCCAAACATTTTCAATGTGGGATCAAAAATGATCCCACATCATTTACAAAGGGGAGCCTGGCTCCCTTTGTTTTATTTTTTATTTTTTTATTTTAATTGTATTTTGTATATACTTTTGTTTTGATTATTATTATTATATTATTAATTATTAATATTATTATTATTGTAATTTTATTTTATTGTTATATAATTACATAATAATAATAATAATAATAATAATAATAATAATAATAATAATAATAATAATAATAATAAATTTTTCAAAATTTTAACTATTTCGTCATTTTAACATTTTATCTGTAATCAAAATACAAAAAATATTATTTGATAACTCAACAATTTTTTTCGAACTACTAAAAACTAAAATAGCACATACACATTTTGGGGAAAGATTAAGATTAATATTCTCCCAAAACCCCATAATAAATTTTAAAAAAATCAAAATAAGAAGCCATTAAGTTAAAATTTTTTAAATAAGAGTATTTTGACTTCTCAATACTTGCCCACGTTGAAGGGCAAGCAATTATGTTTGGAAGTAGAGCTCAAGGGCTCATCTTTCTAAACATTTTTGATGTTGGATCATTTACAATGGGGCGTTGCTCCCCTTTGTTTTTTTTTTTTTTTTAATTTTAATTTTATTTTGTATATAGTTTTGTTTTGATTATTGTTATTATTATTATTATATATTATTATTAAAATTATTATTGTAATTTTATTATATTATTGCATTAATACATAATAATAATATAAATATCTATACAATTAATTTGTTAATTTCCATAATAAATTATAATAATATTTTTAAACTAATAATTAAAAATAATGTGTTCACAGTACAAAAGTTTTTATAATTGACTTAATAATTTACTATTAATTTTTATTGCTTAATACAAATTGCCAATTATTAATATTATTTATCGTAATTATTGTATGGCATGTAATACTAAAATTATTAGGTACTATTTTTATAATTAAGGTATAATATTAAATCAAAATTATTTAAAATATATAGATCTACATTAAGAAAAATCTTATTAATTTCGAATATTAAAACTATATATTTATATTAAAAGATGAGTTATAAATAATTAAGTTTTATTAAGTTTGGTTATTTCCTAGGTTATATATATGGTTAATAATGATTTTTTTCCTATATTAGATTACGTTTATATATGATTTACCTGTATTAACCATCATTTTATTAAATTAATATATAATTCTTTTTATATAATATATTACTAAATCTAAACATATGATTAATATTTATTTAATATTACTACGAAAATATTACAATTATAAATTTATAATTATAACTTTTGTATATGAAAAACATATAAACTTGAATAGCTTAAATAAAAAATTTTAAAAATAATATTTCTACAGTACAAAATAAATTATACTTGCTTTAATAATTAATTACCAATATAATTATGTAATATAAATTTACCATTCAAAAAAATGTAATATAAATTTACAATTATTAATAATTATTTATGATAATTATTAGGCATTAAAAAAAGATAAATAAAAAGGAGAAAAACAAAAGAAGAAAGTATATATAGATGTCATACAATATCTTACATAAGGACAATTTATATATATATATATATATATATATATATATATATATATATATATATATATATATATATATATGGTTTACTTTTTATAAATTTATATCATATAAAATGTTGTTATCATGAAGAAATTATAATTTTATAAAATTACTAATCATACAAATAATGAAATAATGAAACATTAAAAGTTAAATTTTTGTCAAATCGTGCCATTAACATCATTACTCTACCAAGCAAATGCCAACTTCATATATGCCAAAAAAATAAAAAATTCAACAAACATCGTATAGAGAATAAATTACATCCAATAGGAAGATGGAGGCAACCAATATAGAATAAAAACAAAATAGAAGTACAAATAAAATACAATCTCCATTGTAAATATGAACCAATATTTCATATTCTAATCACCAATTCACCATAATAGCATGGAAGTTAATAGGAGTAAAGGGGCTACTTAATTTGCAATTGCAAAGCATATTGTAGATGATAGTTGGATTTATCCCTATGTTTACAAAAGACATTAAAAAGTGAATGAGAATTTAACGTGCTTGAGAGAGTATCAAAAGTCCTTGATTTACAAAGGATGGATGTCTCTAAATGTTGAAAAAAAGAAAAATATATATATTAAACCTACTACATGCGAGAGTTATTTCTCTAGAGTAAAACCAAACTTTACAATAGTTGGATGCAATGAAATACAACCAGAAAGGCAAAAGTAAAACATACAGAAAAATATCAGATTATGATGATCATAACTCTACCCCTCAGCTCCTCTGTATTCTTCTGAGTTAGTTATCATAAATGGTTGTTGTTGCTCACTCCAATGAAAGGCTTACGACCAGTTTCAACTCGATCTTAAACCATGTAGTGCTGATCTGCTAGATATTTCCAACCCTTTCAGCTTCACCACTAACTCAACATGATCCTGAGTGTGCATCTCCCAGAGCCTAATTTGACATTTTACATTAAGATAAAAGCAATATAAGATGAGAGTTTGAGAATGCATTCTGCAGAGTTTATATAGAATAACATTACCTGGCCATCTCTGATCTCCTCTTTTCTTGCTCCACGACCGGGAACGATGACGGTGATCCGTCATTCTCAGAAAAACCTTAGAGAAAGAATATGATTCTTGAATCTCTCGAGTAGTTCACAAGGAAAAGACAAATCCAAGTCTGGTTGTATGGATCATTTTATAGGCGGTAGATAGGGATCTCTTTTATTTGCAGTTAGTAATTTTCATTTCTTTTTCCAATTTTCCTTTTTCTAGTATTAATTAATAAGTAATTTCCGTTTTCTTTTTCATTTTCAATTAATTAGGGATTTTTTTATTTTATTTTCAGCATTCGTAACATGAAAATAAAACTAATATTTCCTAATTTCTGAAAAAAAAAATTAATATTTCCTAATTTCTGAAAATAAAGATGGAAATAGTTTTCATTTTCATAACAAAACTACTCGATTTCGTTTCACTCATAAAATTACTAATACTAATTGACTCCAATTTTCCTTTTATTTTCATTCCACATTTTTCGTTTTCTTTTTCCAATTTCTTCTTCATTCAGAACAAAATTATTTCCCCTTTTACTTTCATCCCACATTTTCCGTTTTCTTTTTCCAATTTCTTTTTCATTCATAACAAAATTATTTCCATATTTAATTACATTATTTACTTACCAAAGAATATTTCCTTATAAATTACATTATAAAGGATATTTCCTTACTCATAAATATTTACTTACCAAATAAGATTTATTAATTATTTGACTAATAAAATAAAATATTTAATTAATTGAGTAGAAAAAGTTTGGGCGGGAAAATGATGTAGGAGGATTTTACTTTTATATATATATATAGATATATAGATATATAGATATATAGATTTTCCGTTTTCTTTTTCCAATTTCTTTTTCATTCATAACAAAATTATTTCCATATTTAATTACATTATTTACTTACCAAAGAATATTTCCTTATAAATTACATTATAAAGGATATTTCCTTACTCATAAATATTTACTTACCAAATAAGATTTATTAATTATTTGACTAATAAAATAAAATATTTAATTAATTGAGTAGAAAAAGTTTGGGCGGGAAAATGATGTAGGAAGATTTTACTTTTATTATATATATATATATATATATATATATATATATATATATATATATATATAGATATATAGATATATAGATATATAGATTACTAAGCTCTAAATAAACAACTAATTAAGATTTCAAAAAATATTAATATGATTATCATTTACTTTCTTCTTACACTTCATTTTGACATGAGTAGCTTGACTACTATTCCGACTCTCAATTGGTAGTTTCGTTTCTACTTTAGTGTTTTGATTTTCAATTAGTGGAAGTTGGGAATGCATTATCACTGCACCTTCAAAATAAAATTTCAAAAACATATTTTAAATGCCCAATTCACTATCCTTATGATCCAATTTTTTATTTTTTATTTTTTTAAAAGCATCATACACACACAACATTCAAACATGTAAAACGGTTGCTAGGCCACCTACTTCATCAGCAAGCTAAGCACTTATTTTCATATAGTTATACATGTGGAATGAATTTAGCCTCTAAGTTATAGCTATGTCCATATTTAACTTCTAAATTATGAGAGAAATAATAAACATAAATTAATCATATATTTTACTGAAATGGATGCAAATTACCATTAAATAACTCAAAAATAATTAAAAAAAAAATCAGTGTCAAACCCCTACGGTCCAGCCAATTTCACAAACCCCACCAATCTATATAAAGAATATATAAGCAATATTTAAAAAAAAAAAAAAAAAACTAGCAGCTTTTATTCCACGAATCAAAAAGGCCAACGTCTTAGGCCCAAAAGTGACCCATGGCTCACAAACACGGCTTTAACATAGCCTTAAGTACCAAAAAGCCATAAGGCCTTACAACCAAAAGGGCAGTCGTTATATCGTAGACCGCGGCGCACATGTACCACGGTAAATGATGGCACCGTTTTTTAAGTAAAGAAACGACCCGCCGTTACCGTTAACGGAATCCGCATGTTTGGTGTATTAAATACAACCTGACACTAACTAAACCGACACTGTCTCACGTATTATTTTTATATTATTAAATTAAACTGCAGTTATATCAAAATGATACTGTAGTTGTGGTGAAATGAATAAGGCTGGGAAGGGAACAAGTGTGCAGATTGGCTTGCCAACCTAGGGCAATCAATCGCTTTGGGAACAACTATTCTTGACAACGCACCGGATAATCTTCTTAATCTGTTGTATGCCGATTCTATGAACACTCCGACTCTTAGAGTCAGATAATAGCTCTCGTTGAGGGCTTCAGAAGCACCAAAAAAAAAAAATGTTCCACTTGCATTTTACTCCCAGATTTTCAAACCACATGGTCTGGTTAAAATATTACTTCATTCTGTACTGCAAGCTCCAAACTCTAGCTAGCAAAAGTCAACATGATGCATCATTTCCCAAGGAGGAATCAGCATCATGGCTGCAACATCCCTCCTCTTAATAAAGATTTGGGATGCTGCAGCTTCAACAGACATATAATTCCCAGAATTGCAGAACTAGCTAGATTCCACTTCCATTGCTCCACCAAGCAATATTTTATTGGTATTTGGTATTGGGGTATTAGTTTGTAACTTTATTTATATCGCTGAGATACTGAGATATACATAACATACAACAGACATATTGATTACAACATTAAATACATTGAGCAAAATAACATATATATGAATTACTTACTTTAATCTTTTTCGCAGTGTCACTTACTTCATTGAACATTGTCACTATTGGAACGATAATATTAACAATGGTGGTAAAATATTTATATCCGCTTTTGAATAGATGAAATTATGGAAATATAAAATTCTTATCCATGTACTCCAACTTTATCCGCTTTTTTTTTTTTTTTTTTTTTTTTTCTTTTTTAAGGATCTCTTTAGACAAGAAGAAGGTAACAAGCTAAGACACATACACTACATGAGAGTTTCTCTAATACTTTTAGAATAAGTGTCAAACAAAGTAATCATAATAGTAAAGATGAGCGTCTTAAGATTTTTTTAAAAAAAAATAAAAAATAAATAAAAAATTCTACAATCATATCCCACGAGTGAACAAAATGTGTAATATAATTTGCTCATTTAGTAGGTTAACATGTAAAAGTTGAATTGGCTGCAGATTAATACTACATAAAAAACGATAAAGAAGACAGTCAAACAATGTTATCTTCCTCTACCCTTTGTCCGACAATTTTATTAATTTTTTCCTAGTTATTTAAACTAATATCATATCAAATGACAAATTAACACCAACTCTTGAAAAAACACACAAGAAATTCAACCAAGCATGTATAATTTACCACAAACTCAACTTTTATCTTTTATTAAGCTACTATATTAGATAATTGCACCCTTTTTTTTGCATACTTTGGGGTTTAAATTGTTTTTTTTTTTTTTTTTGGTACTTAAGGGGAAGTTGTTGCACTAATCTAACTACATACATACTTCGATGTGTTTTGGGTATATTCGGAGCAAGGAATTTAACCTCATATCGCTAAGGAATTAAAAATGTTAAGAAAAAATATGTTATTAGACAAAAAAAAATAAGAAGAAGTTATAATTGAAATAAAGTTTATGTAAGGAATTTCTTAATAAAAAGTCCCAATTAATTTGAGTAGACTTGAAGCAAGGAATTGAAGATGAAAAAATTCCTAATCGAAATAAACATTAAGCAAGGAATCTTACATAAAAATAATGATAAATTTAACAAGTAATATTGTCCCATTTGATTCCTAATTTCATATTGCTATATAAGAAGCAAACATGGAGCTTGATGATGACGTTACAATCACGGATGAAGTAAAGGCTACTCATCATCCCAATGCATATAGCATATATATATATATATATATATATATATATATATATATATATATATATATATATTGCGCCACCAATTTGAATGCAAATTTTGTTTTGAGCTATGCGGAAAATATGCTCAACTTTAACTACCTGGTTTGTCAACTTAATTGCTTATCATCACGTATCGTACTAGTGCAATAAAGTATCTGTTCATGTATAACTACTTTCTCAACCTCATCACGTATCGTACTAGTGCAATAAAGTATCTGTGCACGTACAACTAGTTTCTCAACTTACTGAAGCACAATGATACTCGAACGCACAACCTCCCATATGGGAGTTCAATTTGGTACTATTGGACCACAAGGTCCTTGGCACTCCGTACTAGTTTAAATCAAAGTAAAAACATTAAAATGTTAAATGCTCTATTAACTCAAGTTCAGCTTCTTGATTGATGTTTTTGTCACATTTTGATAGTAATGGAGGAACATATATATGATATAATTTAGGTTTCTGGAGAAGTTGAGAAAGACATGTTAATGCCACAAAAGTGCATTCAGAAGGAACTCTCATACCAAGTGAAACAACTTTCTTATGAGGTAATTTTTTAGCATTTGACACACTATATATATAATTCCTCATTATTATTGCACACATTTGTTTATGTTGGTCCCGGTAGGGTCAGAGAGAGTCTAGAGGGGGGGGGGGGGTGAATAGACTCTAATCGATTCTTTCATATTATTCTCCTTTTGGAGATATATGCAGCGGAAATAATATCTTACGTTAAATTTTCTTTGCACTCTTTCGTGTTGATAAAGATTTAGCGTTTGGTCGATGTTGTATGTTATGCAGAACATGAAAGTGAATGCGATAAATAAAGAGAGATGGACAGAGAGATTTTTATAGTGGTTCAGCCAATTGTTCCTACTCCACTCTTCTTTCACAACTCGTGAAATGGTTTGCACTATTACTCCTAGGACAAACTACTTCAAGCTGGCTTCCTTGATCACTAAGCCGGATAGCCACTTCAAAGGTTTTTCAACTCCTAGAGTTTACTCCGCCTCTATCAACTTCTTCCTGAGCTGAGATGTTGGAAAAGATATCTGTTGGTCCCAAAAGAGGTAAGGTGAAAGTCTAGAGGGGGGGGGGGGGGGTTGAATAGACTTTCAATCTTTTTCGCACATCACAACAATTACTAAGCCAGAGATAAACCAAAACTCTTAACTAGATTGTTAGAATATGGTGCACAGCGGAAATAAATAAAGATAAAATGTGTGTGAGATTGTGAGCAGTATATCTCATGAGAAGCAGATAAAGAGCTGTAAGTAAAGAAAGCAGTAAAGAACACAAGACAATTCTAGTGGTTCGCGAGGTGGTGTAATCCTCCTACTCCACTTGCTCTTTTCTCCAAGAACAATTCACTATATCCACCACTTCTTGGTTCCAAGATACAATGAATTTCCGTGATCTAGTGCTTTGATCACCAAGCCCACACTAATCACGCCCAGTGACACCACACTGCTGCTTCGGGTTTCACGTCGCCGCGCTACTATCCCAGGATTTCACGACTCCACGTTACTTTCCCCCTGTCTTCCACACTCCGGTAGAAATGTATCTCGTGATCTAGTGCTTTGATTACAAAGCCCGCACTAATCACGCCCAGTGCCTCCGACACTGCTGCTTCGGATCTCACAGCTCCGTGTGACAATCCAGGATTTCACAGCTCCGTGCTACTTTACTCCCTTCTCTTGTTTTGCTCCAAAACAAGTTTTGTCTTGCTTCCAACTTTGAGACTCTGTAGTTGATCTTCAATGATGCGCAGGTCTCTTTGATGAAGATTAACACTCTTGAAAGATTTCTCTGAGTGTTTTCTCTCTTAGAATGTATCAAGTAAAGCACTTGATTTTTATGCTCTGTTTAGCTCTGCTTTTGAACTCTCAGAATATTTCTCTTTAAGCTCTCGGAGTTCTTTTTCTTTTCTCACACTTGAAGATTTCTTTTGGTATGCTCTGTACCAAATGGGATTTTAACTCTTAGCTCTTTGCTCGTATATTTTGCCTTGCTCTTGTGTTGAGTTCGTTATCTTCAAGTCTTCATATCTTCATCATTTAATAGCTGGTAATGAGGATCTGCCCGTTGGAAGGAGACGATCTCATTTTTGAATTCTGTATCTTTTTGTCAGAGATCTTATCTTATCTTCTGGCAAAGTGTCAGAAGAGATAAACTAGCCATTGATAGAGCTTCATCTCCATGTAAATGAGTTCCCAAACTTCATCTGATATTCCTCTTGTTTTTAGTTGAGTGGGAATATCTGGGTCTCTGTTTTGTGTAGAATGGCTTCTCTGATTAGCTCTGAAGTGGTCCTTGTATCTTTGGGATTCAAAAAATATTCTTCAATTTAATCCCATACTAGTTAGACTAGTATTTTTCGTTGTGAGAATATTTTCACTGTAAGTTCTTCTTCATGTTCTTCATTCTCACGTCTGGGTGTTCTTAGTGTTCTCAAACTTCAAACTGGCTTTGAACTTCCACCCAATTTGAATTTCTCCTTTGTAATTGATAATATGAATTTCTCCTTTGTAATTGATAATATGAATTTCTCCACTGTAATTGGCTCCCAATTGACTTCGACTTGCAATTGGCTCCCATACTTCTACTGGTGCTTCAATTACTTTCTCAATTTGAATTGTATTGACCTTGACTTCGAAATTGGCTCCCAGACTTCTCCTGGTATTGAATTTTATCTCAATTCAATTGCTCGTCAATGTCTTTCAATTTTACATTGGCTCCCCACTTGAATTGATTCCCATGTGAAACTTGCTCCCAATTTCAATTTCTCTGAAACTAGCTCCCAATTTCAATTTCCCAATTTCAATTTCTCTGAAACTAGCTCCCAATTTCAATTTCTCTGAAACTAGCTCCCAATTTCAATTTCTCTGAAACTAGCTCCCAATTTCAATTGCTTCTCAATTGCCACCCAATTTCCACTTGTAATTGGCGCCAAACTCCATCAGATTTAATTAAATTTGGCTCCCAATTTCAAATTGCTCTGAAACTAGCTCCCTATTTCAATTGCCACTGGCTCCCAATTTCAAATTGACTAGCTCCCTATTTCAATTGCCACTGGCTCCCAATTTCAAATTGCACCCAATTTCCACTTGTAATTGGCGCCAAACTCCATCAGATTTAATTAAATAATTTTCACTTGTAATTGGCGCCAAACTCCATCAGATTTAATTAAATTTGGCTCCCAATTTCAATTGCCACCCAATTTCCACTTGTAATTGGCGCCAAACTCCATCAGATTTAATTAAATTTGGCTTCTCAAATTTTACCTGGTAAAATTGTTGATGATGAGATTCAAACTTGAACCATTTCACATAACATATCAAACATCTTCCACTTCGTCCGTACAACCTATTGTTTAAATCTCCAATCTTCTTTGACGTACTCCTTTCTTTCCATAGATGCTTGATCTCCAAGTCAATTTCATGCAATCTTCCAATCTTAATTTTCTTCAACGAAAATTCTTCTGGGATATCTTTTGAGTAGCATTGACATGAATATTATATCATTCATCTTCTTCTTCAATTTGTCATTTTCTCCAGACAAATTCTTGATTTTAGGCTTGATATCTTCTTCTTCCATTTTAATGCATCTTCCTCTATTTTTCTCTATTGCAACTTAAATAATTTCCCGATCATGGTCTAAGACTCTACTAGACCTATAAAATAAAATTGGGGGTTCTACAAATACATATTTGGCATATCAAAACCATTACACTTTATTCCTAACAATTTCCCCCCTTTTGATAATGCCAAAACCTATACTCAGTCATTGGCTTTAAGTCTTTGAAAAATAATCTTTTTGCTCAATTTTATTTGACAAAGCCAAGATGAGTTTAACAATGGTTTTCTAGACACAATCAAAAGAAACTTGTGAATTAATTTTTAGACAAGTTCGTAAATGCATCTTATTTTTATTTTTGATCATCATCATTTTTTTTTTAATTTTTATGTGCGTTTTAACATTGCTTGTCTTTTTAATTCACGAAGATCTAATTACATTAAACAAATAAAATTAAAGACTCAAAATAGACCATGGGAAATTATTATTGATATATTTCGGATTTTTTGAGAAAAACGCAATATAGGTTCGAAAATAGAGAAAATATCATTTAAAGAGATTTTTCTAGATTATCTTCTGGGTTTCTTCACTCCCATGTCTTTCTTCAAGATTTCCTTGACATGTTCCCTGAGCTTGAAGAAATCATCTTTGAACTTCGCATTCTGGAATCTCTTTGTAACTTGACCAGCCATGTAGTATCCAAAAGCTTCCTAGATATTGTTGCCCGGAAGAACTCCAGGTTCCCACCATACAACACATTCTTCGAAGCTCCTTTCTTCTCCAAGATTCATGCCCATATTTCCAGTGAAATCTCTTAATTCATACCACATCTCAATTCTTTTTCGTTTTCCTTCTTCTTCTTTATTTTTGTCCGAGATCCATTGGGCTTGATCGGCTGCAGGCCATTTCTTGATCATGCTTGGTAAATTTTCCTTGGTCCATACTGTTGTCTGAGTGGCGGGACCTTTTGAGCATTCAAACCAGCCACGAGTTTCAGCAACCTTCGATGTATTAGTACCAAGACTAGGATTCGCGAGCTGAGCAAAACCAATCTGAGATGGTCCTTGTGAGGATTGTCCGCGGCTTCAGCCTCTACCTTGAGTTGGTATTACTGGCTGTTGTTGACTTCCAAGAATAAATTCTTGTTGTTGCAAAGCCAAGTGACTGAGAATTTCTTCCCCCCTTTTGGCGTTATCAACCAAAAATGCAAGGGTCTGAAAATCTCGGTCTTGGTTTGCCTTCACAATTTCAACACTATTGTGTGTTTCAATGGAAACAGCTTGTAAGTTGTCCAGCTTGTTTGTTGTAACTGTGAGTTCAACTTCAAGTTTGTTGATTCGGCTTTCTTGGTCTTGAATTTCCTTGATCTGTCTCAAGTGACGTTCATTGTGAATCTTTTCGGCAGCTTCATGTTCTTTCTTCATGAGTTGGATCACTTCAAGTAATCCTTTTGTCACTTCTCCTTTCAAGACTCTTTCTGCTTTGTCAATCTGAGTCTTCAAACCGTGTTGATACTCCATGAGTTCTTTCAGATTGACTCGGGTATCCGTGTGTTGTTGTTATAGCATTTGGTTTTGTTCAACCAACTTTTCTCCAATAGTTTGACAAACAACATCACTGGATTCGGCCACTTTTGCAAATAAGGATGAAAATATGCCATCTTCTTGATCATCCATCTGCACAAAGTTTTGAGGAAATCCGAATGGACTCCTATTCGGATCTGTGAGAACAATTGTATCAATGAGTTGCATCCCTTCTTCTTCAGGTGATTCGGCTTCTTGATTGAGATCACCAATTTCTTCTTCTAAAACTTCTGTTCTCGTGTAGTTGTCTGCAAATAAATCTTCATTTTCTAAAAAAGGGTCCATGGTAGGCATGGTGGTCTCGGTATTGTGTACTGGCAATACACTGGATAAATCCTCCCTGTTCTCAGTAGCAACTTCTACTGCAACTTCCACTGGTATATCTCTTCTTAGTTCTTCTGACATTTCTCCTCTAAACTCTTCTCGTACTGACACTTCGGCATCATCAGATCCCACAAGTCTTTCATTGCACTCAAGATTCACATTAATTGTTGTGGGGGTCAAATCAGATATTAAGAGATAGGCATCATGGACTTTCACAGGTATGTCCATATGATTTTCAGTGCTCATGATTGGTACATCAATGAGTACCGTCCCTTCAGTTCTTTCATCAAAAAGATCATTATCCACAAGAGATGTATTACCTGGATAATGGTGTGTGTCATAAACTGACCTTTGTAGAGCTAACTGAAGTGATATCTCATTCTGTCTTTCTTGTTCGGCTAAACGATCTTGAGCCGTGTTTCCTTCTTTGATTGGTGCTTTTCCCTTGCGTCTGTTTGCTTTTTCATGTAGCTTCATGTGAAAGACTTGATTTAAATCCATGTTGAGTGCATCTAACATCACGTTAGTTCCGCACCATTCCAAAGAAAAATCTTCACTCCGTATTAAATCTGGGGTGATTTTTGACTTGAAAGAGTGATATCTTTCAAGTTTCCATTCTCTCCAAGTTTTCACTTGCATTAACTCCTTCAATAATTCTGGATCATCTTGAATGAGTTCTGAGTCAAATACGATGGGTCCTGCACTTCCTTCGGCTGCAGATTGACTCGAGAGTCTTCTTTGTAGATCATTTGAAATTTGCACATCAACTCCTGCAAAATCCATTCTTGTTGTATCATCAACTCCTTCGGCTAACATGTTCGGTTCGGCATATTTGAGTGGAACAACTGCCATAGCCGTACTGATGGCTTCTTGATCTCTTCCTGACCGATTGCTTGATCCCATTTGATTACTGGAGGCTGAGATTGCTTTGTTGTTTCTTGGTCTGGAACTTTGAGGTGTTTTTGAACTTGTAGAACTGCCACCTTCTTGTCCTTTTCTTTGGCTTGACCTTTTTCCAAAATTCGGGCTGAACTTTCTGAACAAAACTCTATAAATTCCAATATTCTTGTGCTTTCTCATTGGAATAGTCTTCTGTCGTAGTAATTCTCCAATTATGAGACCATAACCAACATTTTGATAAAAGCGATCCACCACAGCAGGTTTGTTCATTGGTTTGGCAGATTGCACAAATAGCATCATCTTCCTGTAGATAAATCTTGCCCATTTGAATTTGATTCCCTTCATAATACCGTCCATTAGGCATACGGTTGATGCGGTCAAATCTTCAGTACTTCCCAGTTTATTTTCGAGAATTTTATAGATCATGTCTACCAACATCTCATATTCAATCTTCAATACATTCTTGTAGCCGGAAACATCAGAAAATATTGGAGCCGTAGGACCACGAATCTCGTTCCAAAAATTTTGAACAACATAGCTGTGAGATTCTGGCATGAACTGAGATTCAGGAAAGCTGAAACAGTTGTGCATATCATTCTCAGTTATTGAAACTTCTGATCTTCCAACTCTAGATTTGATCGAATCTTATTCCACAACTGCATGTACGTAGAATTCAGCTACATCTTCTTCAAAAGTTCCAAAATAGTTGTAGGTGAAGAAATCAAACAGTCCGCAGTCTTTTAGAGCTTGAAGAATTTTCTCGGCCGTGTCCTTATTGGTAGAACCCAGTTTGAAAAACTCAAGATTGAGTACCATTCCATTAGATACTTGTTGGGAGAGGGATAGAATAGGATCGATTTGCTTTCTTCCAGATTGAGCCATGATGATCAGATCGGTGTATAGAAGAGGGACGGTTTTCAAGAGAGAGTTTTCTAATATTCTGAAAGTCTGAAAGAGTTTTTGAGAGATAAGTTTGGGGTTTATATGAGGAGGGTGACTCGAAGGGGTTTTTCGAATTTAAGAGAGAGATGAGACTTCTCAATTGTACCCTTTGGTTGAGGTGTGTCGATTCAGTGAGTTTAGGGTAGATGAGTCATCTTGATAGATGGTGTTACGAGGAAAGAGAAGATGTCATCATTATCAGACAAGAGCATTTAATGCTCACACCTCTTTAGAAATATCCTATGCACGTAAGGTGTAGAGGGTGGAGATTTAATGAGACACTTAGAGATTAAGAAAGGATTTGGGTTCTGATCTCCTTGAGATTTGTTTATGGGGATCAATTGAGAGGGTGATTTTACTAACAGGCGAGATGTGGGTGTCGATTGAGAGAGGGGATAAATCTGTTTGGAAAGATTTGATCTAGGAGAGGATTATGGGGGGAGGTTTTAAGTTGGGTGGAGGTTTAGAAAGGGTAAGAGTTTATGGGTGGAGGTTTGATACCCAATTAAACTTTGATTTTCCTCCTTTATCTCCTGATTTCCTTCTCAAAATCGTGTACCACAAATACAATCATACTCAAACATCTCGTTAGTAGCAAAAATTACTCCACAAATAATTAATCACACATACCAATATATATATTAACCACATACACGGTAATTTCCAATCAAAACAAACATATTTTGGAAAGTAACAAAATTAACACACATATTCCAAATTTATATTTAGAAACATCTCTATATAAAATTTTACATGCAAATCAGATTCTAAATATTTTAGAAACTAACAAAAATAATATTTAGCTCAGATTTCTAAAACATTGTAACATATTATACCACATAAACACATATGCATGAAAGACATATATAATGCAGTAAACACATTAAATTAGATTTTAGAGCAAATTGTTCATGCAAAAAAATTAATTAACAAATACAAACATGAACATATATTCATAAACTAATTAAAAAATTAAAACATGCAATTTTAAACAAATTAACAAATAATCACGAATTGCACATTTTATCAAATTAATTTGCATGGCATATGATCTCACGTTAAATAACACATGCAAATACACAAATAAATTCCTAACACATATTGCAATTTTATCACATATAAATTTTGAATAAAAACATGCATATAAACACGTAAAACAATTTATTTTTAGCACAAGTATCAATTTAAATTGAGAGAATAAGTCCAGTGATACTTAGCTCATTTCGATCATTCCCAACTCGTGCCTTAAGGTTGAAAATCTCGTTTCGCATAGAGGCTTCATGAGAATATCAGCAACTTGGTTTTCCGTAGGGAAATACTCGGTCTTCAGATTTTTCTTTTCAACGTGATCCCTTATGAAGTGATGTCGTCGATATGTTTGGTTCTTGAGTGAAGCACCGGATTGTGAGTGATAGCGATTGCACTAGTATTATCACAGTAAATACTAATGTCATCACAATTTACTCCGTAATTCTTCAATTGTTGCTTCATCCATAAAATTTGTGCACAACAACTTCCTGCAGCAATATATTCGGCCTCGGCGGTACTAGTTGCGATGGAATTTTGTTTTTTGCTGAACCAAGAAACAAGCCTTCCCCCCAAGAACTGGCATGCCCCGAAAGTGCTTTTTCTGTCTATTTTGCAACTAGCAAAATCTGCATCTGAAAAACCCGTTAGAGTAAAATCTGTACCTTTTGGATACCACAATCCAACATTGATTGTACCTTTCAAATATCGTATGATCTTCTTTGTTGCGGTGAGGTGGCTTTCTTTAGGATTTGCTTGGAATCTTGCACACACTCCCACAGCATAAGAGATGTCCGGCCTGCTTGCAGTAAGATATAGAAGCGAACCAATCATTCATCTATATTTTGTTTGATCGACATCCTTTCCATCTTCATCTTTGTCTAGCCTTATTGATGTGCTCATTGGAATTTTGATCGATGATTTTCCATCAAGGCCAAACTTATTTATCAAGTCGCGAGTGTACTTTGCTTGATTGATGAATATTCCTTCTTTCAATTGTTTGACTTGTAAGCCCAAGAAGTAATTCAATTCACCCATCATGGTCATTTCGAATTTGTTCTGCATAAGCTTCGAAAATTTCTCACACAAAGAATTGTTAGTGCTTCCAAAAATAATATCATCAACATAGATTTGCACTAATAAAATATGATCACCATCTTGAATTCTAAATAGAGTTTTGTCAACAAGGCCTTTGGTGAATCCACAACTTATCAAGAACATTGACAAAGTATCATACCAAGCTCTAGGTGTTTGTTTTAACCCATACATTGCCTTTTTAAGTTTGTAGACTTTATCACCTTCGCCTTTTACCTCAAAACCTGGGGGGTGTTCGACATAAACTTCTTCTTCGAGTAGACCATACAAGAATGCGCTTTTCACATCCATTTGATAAACAGTGAAATCTTTGTGTGCGGCGTAGGCTAGGAAAATTCTGATTGCTTGAAGTCGGGCTACCGACGCTAAGGTTTCATCAAAATCTATTCCTTCTTCTTGAGAGTATCATTTTGCAACGAGCCTTGCTTTATTCCTAACAATCACGCCTTCTTCGCTTGCTTTGTTCCGGAAGACCCACTTGGTTCCTACAACATTGTGGTTCGCCGGTCTTGGAACAAGTTCCCAAACATCATTTCTTTTGAATTGATCGAGCTCTTCTTGCATAGCTTCTATCTAATTCGGATCATTAAGAGCTTCGTCCACTTCTTTTGGTTCAATTTGAGATAGATAACACGTGAACAATGCTTCCATGGTAGATGATATTGTTTTCATGCCTTCATGAATATTCCCAATAATTAATTCTGGAGGGTGATTTTTGAGCCATCTTAAATCTGGTTGAAATGGGTGCATGGTACTGGGTAGATCCATTTGTTGTGAACTGGCAGTGTTGGTTGGAATTTCCTTAATTAATTCTTCTTGAAATTGATCACCAACTTCACATGCAACTTGCTCACTAACTGGATCTCCAACCCGTACTGCATTCTCATTCTCACGTGCGGCTTCACCTCCAAAATTATTGTTAAAAGAATTTCCAACTTCTTCTGGATGAGGGATGAGATTTTCTAGAGAATTAATTTCCAACTCATCCATTCCCTGCAAAACATCATCTTCACACGTATCATTAGTATCACAAAAATCAATATGACACTTGTTACCATTTTGTTCGAATTCTACGCCCAGAGCGCCATTATTGATATGTGATTTTTCATCAAATACCACGTGTATGGATTCTTCAACTACCATAGATCATTTATTCAAAACTCTGAACGCCTTGCTGGTAGCTGAATATCCTAGAAAAATTCCTTCATCTGCACGCTCATCAAAAGCTTTTAAATGCAATTTATCATTAATATGAATAAAACATTTGCATCCAAAAATATGAAAATAACCAATATTTGGTTTTCTCCCTTTATATAGCTCATAAGGGCGTCTTCTTATACTGCTTATGGATAATGCTTCGATTTTGTGTATAGCAAGCAGTGTTGATAGCTTCCACCCAATAACGTTTCGGGAGACCGGCAGCACTAATCATCACTTGTGCGGCCTCTTTGAGCGTCCGATTTCTTCTTTCGGCAACACCGTTTTGTTGCGGTGTTCTTGCGGCAGATAATTGATGAGAAATTCCTTGTGAATTGCAAAAAGCTTGTATAACTCCATTCACGAACTCGGTTCCGCGATCCGTTCGTATTTTTGATATTTGCAATTCTTTCTCATTTTGTAGTTGCTTCAACAGCTTCGGTAGAACTTGCTCAACTTCATTTTTTCTTCTTGAGAAACATGGGCCAAGTGTAAAATCATCAACAACAACGAGTGTATATTTCTTACCACTTACACTTATTGGATCAACCGGTCCTAATAAGTCCATGTGTAGTAAGCTTAGCGGTCTTGACATTGACTCGTGTGTCTTTGATTTGAATGATGATTTGATTTGCTTTCCGCGTTGGCATGCATCACACACTTGGTCCTTCTTGAAGATAATATATGGCAAGCCTTCAACTAGATTCATCTTTGCAAGTTGATTGATAGTCTTGAAGTTTAAGTGGTTGAGCTTTCTGTGCCATTACCAATTAGCTTCATTCGAATTTCTGGCCATTAAGGTCACTGAATCTTTGCTTGTACTCCAATCAACAATATACATATTCTTTTTCCTTTTTCCAGAGAGAACAATCTCATTTGTGAGCTCATTTTTTATTAGGCAATTATCCTTAGAAAATTCTACAAGATAGCCTTTATCGCAAAATTGACTAGTGCTCAACAAATTAAATTTCAACCCTTCAACGAAAGAAACATCTTCAATCTTCAATCCATTTTTCTTGATTGTGCCAACTCCTTTTGTAATTCCATAATTTTGATTTCCACCGAATATAACTTTTGGTTCATCGATTTCTTTGAAATTCACTAGATATGATTTATTTCTAGTCATGTGGCGTGAGCAACCACTATCGATGTACCAAACATCCTGCAAAAAAGATTAATTAACTTTAGGTACCCATACTTGCTTGGGTCCTTTACTGTTAGTGATTTTTGGTAACCAAACCCACCTAGATCTTATTGAATTAAGATTTGGCGATTTGTAACCATTTGAAACATGATAATCATAACTCACTTTTGAAAACATTTTTGGCGCCGGATTTTGAAAAACACTTTTATATTTTGGCACCTGGGAAGAGGATTGTTGCTTTGGTCTATAAAAAGCATTACATTTATTGCACAACCAATCCTTTTGAGTGGGATGAAATTTCCCAACTTTATTTCTAAAAAAGCTTCCCTCATTTCTATGAAATCTTTTTGCACTTGACTCTTTGGCATATCTTTGCTTGAAGAGTTTTTGTTGCTTTGCCGTAGTGTAGATTTGTTTTGGCCTTTCAACATTCAACTTTGCTTTTGTTTGATAGCCAAGTCCTTGTCTCATTGTGCTATTCTGACTTTTAACAAATTTACCACTTGAACTTTATTATTTAAAGTAGTAGTAGAATTAGTCAGATTTTGAGGGGTTTGAGAACATGTGGAGTCATAACCAATTTCGGTTCTATCTCCTGATGGCTTTTGCATGCTCACCGTCTTATCCATTATTTTGGATGAGTTAGTGAACGTAGCAATAGTTGCCCGAAGGTTATGTTCTCTAACATCTCTTGCTTTACACTCTTCTTGAAGATGAATATTTTCACTCTTCAACTTACTCACTTCAAGTAAAGCATCTTGCAATTTTTTATTCATTTCTTCTTTTTCAAGAATTAGAATATTATTGCGCTCCTTGAGTTGAGGATGAGTGAGCATAATCTCTTGACAATCTCGCATTAGATTATCAACAGATTCACGAGAAAAAGAAGAATTAACAGAATTGAAAGAATTAGATGTTACCTCTTCTTCCTATGCTTCAAGAGCCATAAAACAATCTTCACTTGTACTCAACTCAATTAACTTGCATATTAGCGCCGTATCATCATCCGAACATGAACTTTCATTGCTTGATGATGAATCCCCCGAATCATCATTTTCGTTTGGTTCGTTGCTAACGAGAGCTTTTCTTTTGTTGCGCTTGAACCTTTTGCTTTCGGATTTGTTTGGCGTAGATTCAACATTCTTGCCTTGATACTTGCTAACGATCGGATATGGACAATTTATTTTAAAATGTCCGGGTTTGCGGCAATTGTAGCACAGATTGTTGTTTTCTTCGACTTTTTCTTCTTGTGGCATGCGAGAGATAAATTTTCCACGAGCAGAATTTTTGTTGTCTCCTTTTCGCATAAAACTTTTGAATCTTTTCACAAAAGGAGCAAATTGTTCGTCAGTCATAAAATCAACATTATTTTCTACTGACTTGGAGGTTGACAGTTGTTCAGCCATTAGAGCAGAATTTCGAGCTTCATGAACATCATCATCTTTGGCCTTCATTTCGAACTCATATGCTTTTAGATCACTAAATAATTTGTCTGTTGACAACATTCTTAGATCTCGGTGATCGCGCATAGCCGTAACCTTCATATCCCATGCAGATGGTAAGCCTCGTAGGATTTTGAGATTAATTTCTTTTTGGCTAATATTTTTGCCAAGATCACTAATCTCTCCAAGAACTTTGATCATTCGAGCTTCCATGTCTGCAACACTTTCATTTGAGAGCATTTTGAAATCTTCAAACTTCTTCATGGCGATTGTGAGCTTATTGCCTTTTTCTTGTTCATCTCCTTCGCCAATCTTGATCAGAGTTTCCCATATTTCTTTTGCGGTAGCACACTTTCTGATCTTCGGAAATATTGTATCATCCACGGCTTTGAATAGAATATCATTGGCAATATTGTCAAGATTATTCCGTGTTTTATCATCCGATGTCCATTCTGGTTTAGGATTTTGTACGTACTGTGGAGCATCCGGGGATAGGACAAATGCCATATTGACTTTTAATATTTCGATAGGGCCAGTCGAAATAACTTCCCACATTTCATCGTGTAAAGCCGATAAGTGTACCTGCATACGAACTTTCCAATCATCAAATTTTTCAAGTGAGAATAATAAATTTTGAGCTAAATCTTTCTTCATCATCATCACGAGAGATATGAAAGATTAATCCAATCACACACTTTGTAGAATGGATCTGTCTAGCAGTCAGAAATGGTTGACCCAATTAGGCAACTTGCTTAGATAGCAATTTGGCTTAAATAGACAACCTGCTTTGATAACAATTGTTGGTATCGGTTAAAGACAAATTCTGACTCGGATAAACACCCGCTCTGATACCAATTGTTGGTCCCAAAAGAGGTAAGGTGAAAGTCTATAGGGGGGAGAGGGGGGGGGGGGGTGAACAGGCTTTCAAACTTTTTCGCACAGCACAACAATTGCTAAGCCAGAGATAAACCAAAACTCTTAACAAGATTGTTAGAGTATGGTGCACAGCGGAAATAAATAAAGATAAAGTGTGTGAGATTGTGAGCAGTATATCTCGTGAGAAGCAGATAAATAGCAGTAAGTAAAGAAAGCAGTAAAGAACACAAGACAATTCTAGTGGTTCGCGAGGTGGTGTAATCCTCCTACTCCACTTGCTCTTTTCTCCAAGAGCATTCACTATATACACCACTTCTTGGTTCCAAGATACAATGAATTTTCGTGATCTAGTGCTTTGATCACCAAGCCCACACTAATCACGCCCAGTGACACCACACTGCTGCTTCGGGTTTCACGTCGCCGCGCTACTATCCCAGGATTTCACGACTCCGCATTACTTTCCCCCCGTCTTCCACACTCCGGTAGAAACGTATCCCGTGATCTAGTGCTTTGATCACAAAGCCCGCACTAATCACGCCCAGTGCCTCTGACACTGCTGCTTCGGATCTCACAGCTCCGTGTGACAATCCAGGATTTCACAGCTCCGTGCTAATTTCCTCCCTTCTCTTGTTTTGCTCCAAAACAAGTTTTGTTTTGCTTCCAACTTTGAGACACTGTAGTTGATCTTCAATGATGCACAAATCTCTTTGATGAAGATTAACACTCTTGAAAGAATTCTCTGAGTGTTTTCTCTCTTAGAATGTATCAAGTAAAGCACTTGATTTTTATGCTCTGTTTAGCTCTGCTTTTGAACTCTCAGAATATTTCTCTTTATGCTCTCTAAGTTCTTTTTCTTTTCTCACACTTGAAGATTTCTTGTGTTGAGTTCGTTATCTTCAAGTCTTCATATCTTCATCATTTTATAGCTGATAATGAGGATCTGCTCGTTGGAAAGAGACGATCTCATTTTTGAATTCTGTATCTTTTTGTTAGAGATCTTATCTTATCTTCTGGCAAAGTGTCTGAAGAGATAGGCTAGCCGTTGATAGATCTTCATCTCCATGTAAATGAGTTCCCAAACTTCATCTGATATTCCTCTGGTTTTACGTTGAGTGGGAATATCTGGGTCTCTGTTTTGTGTAGAATGGCTTCTCTGATTAGCTCTGAAGTGGTCCTTGTATCTTTGGGATTCAAAAAATATTCTTCAATTTAATCCCATACTAGTTAGACTAGTATTTTTCCTTGTGAGAATATTTTCACTGTAAGTTCTTCTTCATCTTCTTCGTTCTCGCGTCTGGGTGTTCTTAGTGTTCTCAAACTTCAAACTGGCTTTGAACTTCCACCCAATTTGAATTTCTCCTTTGTAATTGATAATCTGAATTTCTCCTTTGTAAGTAATTTCTCCTTTGTAAGTAATTGGCTCCCAATTGACTTCGACTTGCAATTGGCTCCCATACTTCTACTGGTGCTTCAATTATTTTCTCAATTTGAATTGTATTGACCTTGACTTCGAAATTGGCTCCCAGACTTCTCCTGGTATTGAATTTTATCTCAATTCAATTGCTCCTCAATGTCTTTCAATTTTACATTGGCTCCCCACTTGAATTGATTCCCATGTGAAACTTGCTCCCAATTTCAATTTCTCTGAAACTAGCTCCCAATTTCAATTTCTCTGAAACTAGCTCCCAATTTCAATTGCTTCTCAATTGCCACCCAATCTAGCTCCCTATTTCAAACTCCATCAGATTTAATTAAATTTGGCTTCTCAAATTTTACCTGGTAAAATTGTTGATGATGAGATTCAAACTTGAACCATTTCGCATAACATATCAAACATCTTCCACTTCGTCCGTACAACCTATTATTTAAATCTCCAATCTTCTTTGACGTACTCCTTTCTTTCCATAGATGCTTGATCTCCAAGTCAATTTCATGCAATCTTCCAATCTTAATTTTCTTCAACGAAAATTCTTCTGGGATATCTTTTGAGTAGCATTGACATGAATATTATATCATTCATCTTCTTCTTCAATTTGTCATTTTCTCCAGACAAATTCTTGATTTTAGGCTTGATATCTTCTTCTTCCATTTTAATGCATCTTCCTCTATTTTTCTCTATTGCAACTTAAATAATTTCCCGATCATGGTCTAAGACTCTACTAGACCTATAAAATAAAATTGGGGGTTCTACAAATACATATTTGGCATATCAAAACCATTACACTTTATTCCTAACAATTTCCCCCCTTTTGATAATGCCAAAACCTATACTCAGTCATTGGCTTTAAGTCTTTGAAAAATAATCTTTTTGCTCAATTTTATTTGACAAAGCCAAGATGAGTTTAACAATGATTTTCTAGACACAATCAAAAGAAACTTGTGAATTAATTTTTAGACAAGTTCGTAAATGCATCTTATTTTTATTTTTGATCATCATCATTTTTTTTTTAATTTTTATGTGCGTTTTAACATTGCTTGTCTTTTTAATTCACGAAGATCTAATTACATTAAACAAATAAAATTAAAGACTCAAAATAGACCATGGGAAATTATTATTGATATATTTCGGATTTTTTGAGAAAAACGCAATATAGGTTCGAAAATAGAGAAAATATCATTTAAAGAGATTTTTCTAGATTATCTTCTGGGTTTCTTCACTCCCATGTCTTTCTTCAAGATTTCCTTGACATGTTCCCTGAGCTTGAAGAAATCATCTTTGAACTTCGCATTCTGGAATCTCTTTGTAACTTGACTAGCCATGTAGTATCCAAAAGCTTCCTAGATATTGTTGCCCGGAAGAACTCCAGGTTCCCACCATACAACACATTCTTCGAAGCTTCTTTCTTCTCCAAGATTCATGCCCATATTTCCAGTGAAATCTCTTAATTCATACCACATCTCAATTCTTTTTCGTTTTCCTTCTTCTTCTTTATTTTTGTTCGAGATCCATTGGGCTTGATCGGCTGCAGGCCATTTCTTGATCATGCTTGGTAAATTTTCCTTGGTCCATACTGTTGTCTGAGTGGCGGGACCTTTTGAGCATTCAAACCAGCCACGAGTTTCAGCAACCTTCGATGTACTCGTACCAAGACTAGGATTCGCGAGCTGAGCAAAACCAATCTGAGATGGTCCTTGTGAGGATTGTCCGCGGCTTCAGCCTCTACCTTGAGATGGTATTACTGGCTGTTGTTGACTTCCAAGAATAAATTTCTGTTGTTGCAAAGCCAAGTGACTGAGAATTTCTTCCCCCCTTTTGGCCTTATCAACCAAAAATGCAAGGGTCTTAAAATCTCGGTCTTGGTTTGCCTTCACAATTTCAACACTATTGTGTGTTTCAATGGAAATAGCTTGTAAGTTGTCCAGCTTGTTTGTTGTAACTGTGAGTTCAACTTCAAGTTTGTTGATTCGGCTTTCTTGGTCTTGAATTTCCTTGATCTGTCTCAAGTGACGTTCATTGTGAATCTTTTCGGCAGCTTCATGTTCTTTCTTCATGAGTTGGATCACTTCAAGTAATCCTTTTGTCACTTCTCCTTTCAAGACTCTTTCTGCTTTGTCAATCTGAGTCTTCAAACCGTGTTGATACTCCATGAGTTCTTTCAGATTGACTCGGGTATCCGTGTGTTGTTGTTCTAGCATTTGGTTTTGTTCAACCAACTTTTCTCCAATAGTTTGACAAACAACATCACTGGATTCGGCCACTTTTGCAAATAAGGATGAAAATATGCCATCTTCTTGATCATCCATCTGCACAAAGTTTTGAGGAAATCCGAATGGACTCCTATTCGGATCTGTGAGAACAATTGTATCAATGAGTTGCATCCCTTCTTCTTCAGGTGATTCGGCTTCTTGATTGAGATCACCAATTTCTTCTTCTAAAACTTCTGTTCTCGTGTAGTTGTCTGCAAATAAATCTTCATTTTCTAAAAAAGGGTCCATGGTAGGCATGGTGGTCTCGGTATTGTGTACTGGCAATACACTGGATAAATCCTCCCTGTTCTCAGTAGCAACTTCTACTGCAACTTCCACTGGTATATCTCTTCTTAGTTCTTCTGACATTTCTCCTCTAAACTCTTCTCGTACTGACACTTCGGCATCATCAGATCCCACAAGTCTTTCATTGCACTCAAGATTCACATTAATTGTTGTGGGGGTCAAATCAGATATTAAGAGATAGGCATCATGGACTTTCACAGGTATGTCCATATGATTTTCAGTGCTCATGATTGGTACATCAATGAGTACCGTCCCTTCAGTTCTTTCATCAAAAAGATCATTATCCACAAGAGATGTATTACCTGGATAATGGTGTGTGTCATAAACTGACCTTTGTAGAGCTAACTGAAGTGATATCTCATTCTGTCTTTCTTGTTCGGCTAAACGATCTTGAGCCGTGTTTCCTTCTTTGATTGGTGCTTTTCCCTTGCGTCTGTTTGCTTTTTCATGTAGCTTCATGTGAAAGACTTGATTTAAATCCATGTTGAGTGCATCTAACATCACGTTAGTTCCGCACCATTCCAAAGAAAAATCTTCACTCCGTATTAAATCTGGGGTGATTTTTGACTTGAAAGAGTGATATCTTTCAAGTTTCCATTCTCTCCAAGTTTTCACTTGCATTAACTCCTTCAATAATTCTGGATCATCTTGAATGAGTTCTGAGTCAAATACGATGGGTCCTGCACTTCCTTCGGCTGCAGATTGACTCGAGAGTCTTCTTTGTAGATCATTTGAAATTTGCACATCAACTCCTGCAAAATCCATTCTTGTTGTATCATCAACTCCTTCGGCTAACATGTTCGGTTCGGCATATTTGAGTGGAACAACTGCCATAGCCGTACTGATGACTTCTTGATCTCTTCCTGACCGATTGCTTGATCCCATTTGATTACTGGAGGCTGAGATTGCTTTGTTGTTTCTTGGTCTGGAACTTTGAGGTGTTTTTGAACTTGTAGAACTGCCACCTTCTTGTCCTTTTCTTTGGCTTGACCTTTTTCCAAAATTCGGGCTGAACTTTCTGAACAAAACTCTATAAATTCCAATATTCTTGTGCTTTCTCATTGGAATAGTCTTCTGTCGTAGTAATTCTCTAATTATGAGACCATAACCAACATTTTGATAAAAGCGATCCACCACAGCAGGTTTGTTCATTGGTTTGGCAGATTGCACAAATAGCATCATCTTCCTGTAGATAAATCTTGCCCATTTGAATTTGATTCCCTTCATAATACCGTCCATTAGGCATACGGTTGATGCAGTCAAATCTTCAGTACTTCCCAGTTTATTTTCGAGAATTTTATAGATCATGTCTACCAACATCTCATATTCAATCTTCAATACATTCTTGTGGCCGGAAACATCAGAAAATATTGGAGCCGTAGGACCACGAATCTCGTTCCAAAAATTTTGAACAACATAGCTGTGAGATTCTGGCATGAACTGAGATTCAGGAAAGCTGAAACACTTGTGCATATCATTCTCAGTTATTGAAACTTCTGATCTTCCAACTCTAGATTTGATCGAATCTTATTCCACAACTGCATGTACGTAGAATTCAGCTACATCTTCTTCAAAAGTTCTAAAATAGTTGTAGGTGAAGAAATCAAACAGTCCGCAGTCTTTTAGAGCTTGAAGAATTTTCTCGGCCGTGTCCTTATTGGTAGAACCCAGTTTGAAAAACTCAAGATTGAGTACCATTCCATTAGATACTTGTTGAGAGAGGGATAGAATAAGATCGATTTGCTTTCTTCCAGATTGAGCCATGATGATCAGATCGGTGTATAGAAGAGGGACGGTTTTCAAGAGAGAGTTTTCTAATATTCTGAAAGTCTGAAAGAGTTTTTGAGAGATAAGTTTGGGGTTTATATGAGGAGGGTGACTCGAAGGGGTTTTTCGAATTTAAGAGAGAGATGAGACTTCTCAATTGTACCCTTTGGTTGAGGTGTGTCGATTCAGTGAGTTTAGGGTAGATGAGTCATCTTGATAGATGGTGTTACGAGGAAAGAGAAGATGTCATCATTATCAGACAAGAGCATTTAATGCTCACACCTATTTAGAAATATCCTATGCACGTAAGGTGTAGAGGGTGGAGATTTGAAGAGACACTTAGAGATTAAGAAAGGATTTGGGTTCTGATCTCCTTGAGATTTGTTTATGGGGATCAATTGAGAGGGTGATTTTACTAACAGGCGAGATGTGGGTGTCGATTGAGAGAGGGGATAAATCTGTTTGGAAAGATTTGATCTAGGAGAGGATTATGGGGGGAGGTTTTAGGTTGGGTGGAGGTTTAGAAAGGGTAAGAGTTTATGGGTGGAGGTTTGATACCCAATTAAACTTTGATTTTCCTCCTTTATCTCCTGATTTCCTTCTCAAAATCGTGTACCACAAATACAATCATACTCAAACATCTCGTTAGTAGCAAAAATTACTCCACAAATAATTAATCACACATACCAATATATATATTAACCACATACACAGTAATCTCCAATCAAAACAAACATAATTTGGAAAGTAACAAAATTAACACACATATTCCAAATTTATATTTAGAAACGTCTCAATATAAAATTTTACATGCAAATCAGATTCTAAATATTTTAGAAACTAACAAAAATAATATTTAGCTCAGATTTCTAAAACATTGTAACAGATTATACCACATAAACACATATATAATGCAGTAAACACATTAAATTAGATTTTAGAGCAAATTGTTCATGCAAAAAAATTAATTAAGAAATACAAACATGAACATATATTCATAAACTAATTAACACATTAAAACATGCAATTTTAAACAAATTAACAAATAATCACGAATTGCACATTTTATCAAATTAATTTGCATGGCATATGATCTCACGTTAAATAACACATGCAAATACACAAATAAATTCCTAACACATATTGCAATTTCATCACATATAAATTTTGAATAAAAACATGCATATAAACACGTAAAACAATTTATTTTGAGCACAAGTATCAATTTAAATTGAGAGAATAAGTCCAGTGATACTTAGCTCATTTCGATCATTCCCAACTCGTGCCTTAAGGTTGAAAATCTCGTTTCACATAGAGGCTTCATGAGAATATCAGCAACTTGGTTTTCCGTAGGGATATACTCGGTCTTCAGATTTTTCTTTTCAACGTGATCCCTTATGAAGTGATGTCGTCGATATGTTTTGTTCTTGAGTGAAGCACCAGATTGTGAGTGATAGCGATTGCACTAGTATTATCACAGTAAATACTAACGTCATCACAATTTACTCCGTAATTCTTCAATTGTTGCTTCATCCATAAAATTTGCGCACAACAACTTCCTGCAGCAATATATTCGGCCTCGGCGGTACTAGTTGCGATGGAATTTTGTTTTTTGCTGAACCAAGAAACAAGCCTTCCCCCCAAGAACTGGCATGTCCCGAAAGTGCTTTTTCTGTCTATTTTGCAACTAGCAAAATCCGCATCTGAAAAACCCGTTAGAGTAAAATCTGTACCTTTTGGATACCACAATCCAACATTGATTGTACCTTTCAAATATCGTATGATCTTCTTTGTTGCGGTGAGGTGGTTTTCTTTAGGATTTGCTTGGAATCTTGCACACACTCCCACAGCATAAGAGATGTCCGGCCTGCTTGCAGTATGATATAGAAGCGAACCAATCATTCATCTATATTTTGTTTGATCGACATCCTTTCCATCTTCATCTTTGTCTAGCCTTATTGATGTGCTCATTGGAATTTTGATCGATGATTTTCCATCAAGGCCAAACTTATTTATCAAGTCGCGAGTGTACTTTGCTTGATTGATGAATATTCCTTCTTTCAATTGTTTGACTTGTAAGCCCAAGAAGTAATTCAATTCACCCATCATGGTCATTTCGAATTTGTTCTGCATAAGCTTCGAAAATTTCTCACACAAAGAATTGTTAGTGCTTCCAAAAATAATATCATCAACATAGATTTGCAATAATAAAATATGATCACCATCTTGAATTCTAAATAGAGTTTTGTCAACAAGGCCTTTGGTGAATCAACAACTTATCAAGAACATTGATAAAGTATCATACCAAGCTCTAGGTGTTTGTTTTAACCCATACAATGCCTTTTTAAGTTTGTAGACTTTATCACCTTCGCCTTTTACCTCAAAACCTGGGGGTTGTTCGACATAAACTTCTTCTTTGAGTAGACCATACAAGAATGCGCTTTTCACATCCATTTGATAAACAGTGAAATCTTTGTGTGCGGCGTAAGCTAGGAAAATTCTGATTGCTTGAAGTCGGGCTACCGACGCTAAGGTTTCATCAAAATCTATTCCTTCTTCTTGAGAGTATCATTTTGCAACGAGCCTTGCTTTATTCCTAACAATCACGCCTTCTTCGTTTGCTTTGTTCCGGAAGACCAATTTGGTTCCTACAACATTGCGGTTCGCCGGTCTTGGATCAAGTTCCCAAACATCATTTCTTTTGAATTGATCGAGCTCTTCTTGCATAGCTTCTATCTAATTCGGATCATTAAGAGCTTCGTCCACTTCTTTTGGTTCAATTTGAGATAGATAACACGTGAACAATGCTTCCATGGTAGATGATCTTGTTTTCATGCCTTCATGAATATTCCCAATAATTAATTCTGGAGGGTGATTTTTGAGCCATCTTAAATCTGGTTGAAATGGGTGCATGGTACTGGGTAGATCCATTTGTTGTGAACTGGCAGTGTTGGTTGGAATTTCCTTAATTAATTCTTCTTGAAATTGATCACCAACTTCACATGCAACTTGATCACTAACTGGATCTCCAACCCGTACTGCATTCTCATTCTCACGTGCGGCTTCACCTCCAAAATTATTGTTAAAAGAATTTCCAACTTCTTCTGGATGAGGGATGAGATTTTCTAGAGAATTAATTTCCAACTCATCCATTCCCTGCAAAACATCATCTTCACACGTATCATTAGTATCACAAAAATCAATATGACACTTGTTACCATTTTGTTCGAATTCTTCGCCCAGAGCGCCATTATTGATATGTGATTTTTCATCAAACACCACGTGTATGGATTCTTCAACTACCATAGATCATTTATTCAAAACTCTGAACGCCTTGCTGGTAGCTGAATATCCTAGAAAAATTCCTTCATCTGCACGCTCATCAAAAGCTTTTAAATGCAATTTATCATTAATATGAATAAAACATTTGCATCCAAAAATATGAAAATAACCAATATTTGGTTTTCTCCCTTTATATAGCTCATAAGGGCGTCTTCTTATACTGCTTATGGATAATGCTTCGATTTTGTGTATAGCAAGCAGTGTTGATAGCTTCCACCCAATAACGTTTCGGGAGACCGGCAGCACTAATCATCACTTGTGCGGCCTCTTTGAGCGTCCGATTTCTTCTTTCGGCAACACCGTTTTGTTGCGGTGTTCTTGCGGCAGATAATTGATGAGAAATTCCTTGTGAATTGCAAAAAGCTTGTATAACTCCATTCACGAACTCGGTTCCGCGATCCGTTCGTATTTTTGATATTTGCAATTCTTTCTCATTTTGTAGTTGCTTCAACAGCTTCGGTAGAACTTGCTCAACTTCATTTTTTCTTCTTGAGAAACATGGGCCAAGTGTAAAATCATCAACAACAACGAGTGTATATTTCTTACCACTTACACTTATTGGATCAACCGGTCCTAATAAGTCCATGTGTAGTAAGCTTAGCGGTCTTGACATTGACTCGTGTGTCTTTGATTTGAATGATGATTTGATTTGCTTTCCGCGTTGGCATGCATCACACACTTGGTCCTTCTTGAAGATAATATATGGCAAGCCTTCAACTAGATTCATCTTTGCAAGTTGATTGATAGTCTTGAAGTTTAAGTGGTTGAGCTTTCTGTGCCATTACCAATTAGCTTCATTCGAATTTCTGGCCATTAAGGTCACTGAATCTTTGCTTGTACTCCAATCAACAATATACATATTCTTTTTCCTTTTTCCAGAGAGAACAATCTCATTTGTGAGCTCATTTTTTATTAGGCAATTATCCTTAGAAAATTCTACAAGATAGCCTTTATCGCAAAATTGACTAGTGCTCAACAAATTAAATTTCAACCCTTCAACGAAAGAAACATCTTCAATCTTCAATCCATTTTTCTTGATTGTGCCAACTCCTTTTGTAATTCAATAATTTTGATTTCCACCGAATATAACTTTTGGTTCATCGATTTCTTTGAAATTCACTAGATATGATTTATTTCTAGTCATGTGGCGTGAGCAACCACTATCGATGTACCAAACATCCTGCAAAAAAGATTAATTAACTTTAGGTACCCATACTTGCTTGGGTCCTTTACTGTTAGTGATTTTTGGTAACCAAACCCACCTAGATCTTATTGAATTAAGATTTGGCGATTTGTAACCATTTGAAACATGATAATCATAACTCACTTTTGAAAACATTTTTGGCGCCGGATTTTGAAAAACACTTTTATATTTTGGCACCTGGGAAGAGGATTGTTGCTTTGGTCTATAAAAAGCATTACATTTATTGCACAACCAATCCTTTTGAGTGGGATGAAATTTCCCAACTTTATTTCTAAAAAAGCTTCCCTCATTTCTATGAAATCTTTTTGCACTTGACTCTTTGGCATATCTTTGCTTGAAGAGTTTTTGTTGCTTTGCCGTAGTGTAGATTTGTTTTGGCCTTTCAACATTCAACTTTGCTTTTGTTTGATAGCCAAGTCCTTGTCTCATTGTGCTATTCTGACTTTTAACAAATTTACCACTTGAACTTTATTATTTAAAGTAGTAGTAGAATTAGTCAGATTTTGAGGGGTTTGAGAACATGTGGAGTCATAACCAATTTCGGTTCTATCTCCTGATGGCTTTTGCATGCTCACCGTCTTATCCATTATTTTGGATGAGTTAGTGAACGTAGCAATAGTTGCCCGAAGGTTATGTTCTCTAACATCTCTTGCTTTACACTCTTCTTGAAGATGAATATTTTCACTCTTCAACTTACTCACTTCAAGTAAAGCATCTTGCAATTTTTTATTCATTTCTTCTTTTTCAAGAATTAGAATATTATTGCGCTCCTTGAGTTGAGGATGAGTGAGCATAATCTCTTGACAATCTCGCATTAGATTATCAACAGATTCACGAGAAAAAGAAGAATTAACATAATTGAAAGAATTAGATGTTACCTCTTCTTCCTATGCTTCAAGAGCCATAAAACAATCTTCACTTGTACTCAACTCAATTAACTTGCATATTAGCGCCGTATCATCATCCGAACATGAACTTTCATTGCTTGATGATGAATCCCCCGAATCATCATTTTCGTTTGGTTCGTTGCTAACGAGAGCTTTTCTTTTGTTGCGCTTGAACCTTTTGCTTTCGGATTTGTTTGGCGTAGATTCAACATTCTTGCCTTGATACTTGCTAACGATCGGATATGGACAATTTATTTTAAAATGTCCGGGTTTGCGGCAATTGTAGCACAGATTGTTGTTTTCTTCGACTTTTTCTTCTTGTGGCATGCGAGAGATAAATTTTCCACGAGCAGAATTTTTGTTGTCTCCTTTTCGCATAAAACTTTTGAATCTTTTCACAAAAGGAGCAAATTGTTCGTCAGTCATAAAATCAACATTATTTTCTACTGACTTGGAGGTTGACAGTTGTTCAGCCATTAGAGCAGAATTTCGAGCTTCATGAACATCATCATCTTTGGCCTTCATTTCGAACTCATATGCTTTTAGATCACTAAATAATTTGTCTGTTGACAACATTCTTAGATCTCGGTGATCGCGCATAGCCGTAACCTTCATATCCCATGCAGATGGTAAGCCTCGTAGGATTTTGAGATTAATTTCTTTTTGGCTAATATTTTTGCCAAGATCACTAATCTCTCCAAGAACTTTGATCATTCGAGCTTCCATGTCTGCAACACTTTCATTTGAGAGCATTTTGAAATCTTCAAACTTCTTCATGGCGATTGTGAGCTTATTGCCTTTTTCTTGTTCATCTCCTTCGCCAATCTTGATCAGAGTTTCCCATATTTCTTTTGCGGTAGCACACTTTCTGATCTTCGGAAATATTGTATCATCCACGGCTTTGAATAGAATATCATTGGCAATATTGTCAAGATTATTCCGTGTTTTATCATCCGATGTCCATTCTGGTTTAGGATTTTGTACGTACTGTGGAGCATCCGGGGATAGGACAAATGCCATATTGACTTTTAATATTTCGATAGGGCCAGTCGAAATAACTTCCCACATTTCATCGTGTAAAGCCGATAAGTGTACCTGCATACGAACTTTCCAATCATCAAATTTTTCAAGTGAGAATAATAAATTTTGAGCTAAATCTTTCTTCATCATCATCACGAGAGATATGAAAGATTAATCCAATCACACACTTTGTAGAATGGATATGTCTAGCAGTCAGAAATGGTTGACCCAATTAGGCAACTTGCTTAGATAGCAATTTGGCTTAAATAGACAACCTGCTTTGATAACAATTGTTGGTATCGGTTAAAGACAAATTCTGACTCGGATAAACACCCGCTCTGATACCAATTGTTGGTCCCAAAAGAGGTAAGGTGAAAGTCTATACGGGGGAGAGGGGGGGGGGGGGGGTGAACAGGCTTTCAAACTTTTTCGCACAGCACAACAATTGCTAAGCCAGAGATAAACCAAAACTCTTAACAAGATTGTTAGAGTATGGTGCACAGCGGAAATAAATAAAGATAAAGTGTGTGAGATTGTGAGCAGTATATCTCGTGAGAAGCAGATAAATAGCAGTAAGTAAAGAAAGCAGTAAAGAACACAAGACAATTCTAGTGGTTCGCGAGGTGGTGTAATCCTCCTACTCCACTTGCTCTTTTCTCCAAGAGCATTCACTATATACACCACTTCTTGGTTCCAAGATACAATGAATTTTCGTGATATAGTGCTTTGATCACCAAGCCCACACTAATCACGCCCAGTGACACCACACTGCTGCTTCGGGTTTCACGTCGCCGCGCTACTATCCCAGGATTTCACGACTCCGCATTACTTTCCCACCGTCTTCCACACTCTGGTAGAAACGTATCCCGTGATCTAGTGCTTTGATCACAAAGCCCGCACTAATCACGCCCAGTGCCTCTGACACTGCTGCTTCGGATCTCACAGCTCCGTGTGACAATCCAGGATTTCACAGCTCCGTGCTAATTTCCTCCCTTCTCTTGTTTTGCTCCAAAACAAGTTTTGTTTTGCTTCCAACTTTGAGACACTGTAGTTGATCTTCAATGATGCACAAATCTCTTTGATGAAGATTAACACTCTTGAAAGAATTCTCTGAGTGTTTTCTCTCTTAGAATGTATCAAGTAAAGCACTTGATTTTTATGCTCTGTTTAGCTCTGCTTTTGAACTCTCAGAATATTTCTCTTTATGCTCTCTGAGTTCTTTTTCTTTTATCACACTTGAAGATTTCTTTTGGTATGCTCTGTACCAAATGAGGTTTTAACTCTTAGCTCTTTGCTCTTATATTTTTGCGCTGCTCTTGTGTTGAGTTCGTTATCTTCAAGTCTTCATATCTTCATCATTTTATAGCTGATAATGAGGATCTGCTCGTTGGAAAGAGACGATCTCATTTTTGAATTCTGTATCTTTTTGTTAGAGATCTTATCTTATCTTCTGGCAAAGTGTCTGAAGAGATAAGCTAGCCGTTGATAGATCTTCATCTCCATGTAAATGAGTTCCCAAACTTCATCTGATATTCCTCTGGTTTTACGTTGAGTGGGAATATCTGGGTCTCTGTTTTGTGTAGAATGGCTTCTCTGATTAGCTCTGAAGTGGTCCTTGTGACACCCCAGTTATTTGAGTATTTTGTTATAAATATTAATATTAATATTTTATTACATTATTTTACTAAATAGATATTACTCTAAATAAATTATTTTTATTATATAATCCATAATTATATTATTAAATCCTAAAACTAATATGTTTATATTATATTAAATAAACTTAAGTTATAGTATATATATGTATGTTCATCCAGTATGGTTAACTTTGTTAAAATTAAGTTTTAGTGTATATATATATGTGTGTGTTTATTAGATTAGGTTTGTTATATATATGTTTAGTCAGTATGTGGATGAGAACTTACGTTTAGGTATATATATGTGTATAATCCATACGGCAGACATAAAAATACAGAGAAAAAGAAACCTATGCTTATAAGAGTTCTCTCCCTCTTCAATCTCGTGAAATTTCCTATCGTATAGTAATATCTTCGCTTCTCGTCTTTGTCGACTGAACCAATTGTCTTCCGTATCATTAAGTTTTTCTTTCACCCGTCACTGGGTTAATTCAAGGAAAGTTACAGAGGAGTGATCTTAGGATTTGATTCAAGGGGTTTTATTAATTTTGGAATCCATGTAAGATTTATGTTCACTAAAATTTCTTTTGCCCCAAATCAAAAATCACTTTTCCTATGTGTTTATGTGATTCATGATTTTAATGAATATGTGATATTTAACGTGAAAAGTTATTTAATTATATTATGCGAATAGATATATGTGTTTAGATGTTTTGAAAACTCTGCATATGTGATATGGTGATTTTGTGGTGATTAAAAAGGATAAATTTTACCCAATTTGATCATTGCCTGAGAAAATTCTGACTGGCGCATCTGGAAAGAAAAATTCGTGAAAAATGCTTACTAAACTTATTTTTGCTTGAAAAATTTTCTGGAGAATCTAGACTTGATATAATTGATGTTTGTACAAAGTTTTGATTAAAAATATGTTTAGGTTTTTCCATAATAATTTCGTAAAGTTGAGGCAGTGTTCTGCCAGATAAATTACAGTCTGGCGCTGTGTTGGGAAATATTTCGGAAAAAATACTTCTAGGCCTTGGATTGGCTTGAAAATTTTTGTGTGTAATCTAGTCTCTTTGTGATACTTATCTGGAGAATTTGATATGAAAATATGTTACCAATTTTTCTCAGTAAATTCTGCAATTTAGGTCATAGTTTCTGAAAATTTTTGTCAGTTTCTTATTTGAGATATTGAGAAGTTGCTTGCTTGTGAAATAGCATTACTGTTATCATTCATATAAATATGGAGAGTTGTGTTCATAATAATTAGGTGTGGAATACGCTAATATGTGTTATATCTATTGATAAGCACAATTTATATCTTTAATTTAGATTAGTTTCTATAATAAATTAATTTTATTAATTTTATTTATTTAGTATTATATTTATTTTGAACTTTATTTTATCTTTCCCATTAATATAATAATTGTGTGAATAATTAGGCTTAAATAATATTTTTTAAGTTATTTGGCCCAAAACAATTATTTAAGTATTTTAAGGGTTATGAAGCCCAATTATCATTTAATTTTAATTAGACTTTTCTATTTCTTATTGTAATCTCTGTACGTAGGATTAATAAACTACAGCAGCAGTACAGTTCGACCGCGACTCCATCGGCAAGCAGAAGATTCCGTCTGTGATTTGCTTTGATTAACGAGTCCACGGGTGAACGACTTTTGAGAACTTCTGCGACGAACGGCGCTTGCAAATTGCGGTGGAGATTTAATGGCTATCAACTATTTCGTAGAATCAGGCAATGAACGAAGAGCTGGAGATTATTCTGTTGATTTTACCTGGTGCGTAGAAATTAGAAAATAAAGATTATTTATTTTCTAAGTTTTATGTGGTTGAAGAAATTGATTTAATTTGTGGATGTTAGGAAAGTTAGGGATGTTTTGGGGATCCTGAACTAGTATAAATAGGGATGAATTTTGCAGTAGAGATAGTCAGTTTTTTAGAATAACTTTATTTTACTTTGTAAACACTCCTGCAATGTACTGCTGAGTTTGAATTTTCCAATTCAAGGATTATTGAAGTTTGATTCTCCAAGACCAGTGAGATTTATTTAGCTTAATTTTATTCTCTGAACTCTTTATTATTTATATATCTCATGTTATATGAGTTTTAATTATTGCTTGATTAATTGTTGCAAAAGGGCCCTTTGTTCAATTGTCAAGGTATTAAATTGCTATTTAGAACTTTGAATCCGTAATTGTTTAAGTGTTCTAGAGCTAGTAGCAAATAACATAGTTGATTATAAATAGATTTTCAATCTTATGTTATGGAGATGTATAATCTAGTTTAAATAGACCGAACTTGCAAGTCTGTTGGTTAGAATTGGTAGTCTTTCTAATTCTTTTAATGCTGTTAGTAAATTAAATCCTAAGAGCTTGTTTAGGGTTGTTTATTAGCTAGGGAAGTAATCAAAGAGCTTGTTTTGATTATCGACAAAGTAAGAAAAGATAGGTTATTAGAGCTTGTTAATAACCATAACCAATTTGGTAAAGAGTGAAGTAATTATTTCTTGAAAATCAATGATCTGTCTTGTCAGAATTAGATTGATATTATTTCTTGAGTTGGATACTAGTTTCTATTGACTGTTATAATTATTATTTGATATTTCATATTGTTTGCCTTTTTATGGTTGCTATTTAATTTTCAATTCTCATATCTTTCTTTATTAAATCTTTGATTAAAAAAAAGTCTGACCAATCTCTGTGGGTACGACTTTACTCATCACTATTGAAAATTATATATAGAGTAAGTAATTTATTATTTGTTGGTATCGACACCCATCATCTATGAGGTTATATCTATGAGGTTAATAGGATGTTTGGAAATACATTTTTGGAAATATTGGTACAAAGGTTATAGATTCAGGTGTAAAGTTGAAAGTATTATTTGGGTGGAAAGATTTTTCTTTAAGTGGTGAACTTTTGAGGTTTTAGATATATATATATATTTTGTCAATGAAAAGTGGTGCCATCTGGTGTTTTTGTGGACTGGGCGGTTGGAATATACCGACTCACTAGGGAGCCTAAAAACTCTCTGTTTTGTGGAGTGAGTATGAGAACTGATTGTATTATATTTTCTGAACTTGATTACAATGAGATCAGATGATGTGAATATATAGAATAGAGAGTCACAGTGTAACAATGATAAGAAGTAGAGAGTCACAGTGTGACAAGGATAAGAAGTTCTAAACAGACTCATATACATAGAGTCCTAATACTCCCCCTCAAGCACAGTGTATACTAGTAACCTGTAGCTTGTCCCTTAAGGAAGAAAATCTAGGTCCAGGCAGAGCTTTGGTGAAGATATCAGCAAGTTGATCCTTCGTGGAGATGAAGTTGACTTGGATATCGCCCGAAGCTACTCGATCACGAACAAAATGATAATCAATCTCCACATGCTTGGTGCGCGCATGAAAGATTGGATTGGCAATCATATATGTAGTTCCTAGATTATCACACCATAATTTTAGAATGGAAATACCCGGAATCTGTATCTCACGCAATAATGACATAATCCATAGAACCTCAGCACAAACATCTGCAAGAGCTTTGTATTCAGCCTCAGTGGATGACCTGGCAACAGTTCTCTGTTTCTTGCAAACCCATGATATAAGATTACTCCCCAAGAAAACAGCAAAACCACTCGTGGATTTTCGATCGTCAGGACAACCAGCCCAATCAGAATCAGAGAAAGCATGAACGTCTCTAGATGAGCATCGTCGTATGCGTAAACCATGATCAACTGTTCCTTTAACATACCTGAGTACCCGTTTGAGCTTCTCCCAGTGTGATATGGTGGGAGCATCCATATGCTGGCATAACTGATTAACTGCAAAGGATAGGTCAGGTCGTGTGACAGTGAGATATTACAGTGCTCCAGCTAGACTCCTGTACTGTGTGGGATCATCATATAGATCTGAATTAAAGGGGACAGTTTTCGAGACAGAGATAGGTGTAGAAAGGGGTTTGCATTCAGACATTCCAGCCCGTTTTAAAATATCATTCATATACCGTTGTTGAGATAAAATAATCCCATTGTCACTCTTAACTGTTTCAATACCTAGAAAAAAATTTGGTTCACCAAGATCTCTGATTTGGACAAGAGCTGAGACATAATACCCTGATCACTTCCCATTACAAGAATGTCATCCACGTACACCAATAGATAAACCAAAGCAGAGTCTTTAGAGTAATAGAACAGAGAGACATTTGTCTTGGATGCTTGAAAGCCAACTGATAGTAAGAACGTATGTAGTCGATTAAACTAAGCTCTGGGAGCTTGTTTTAACCTATACAGAGATCTTTTTAACAAACAAACATGATTCGGGAAGTTAGCATCAATATAACCAGGGGGTTGCTTCATATAAACCGTTTCAGCCAGATTACCATTCAGAAAAGCATTATGAACATCTAGCTGTTTGATAGACCACCCAGATGATAAAGCTAGAGATAGAAGGAGTCTTACAGTCGTAGGCTTTACCACTGGACTAAAAGTGTCGAAGAAGTCCTGACCTGGAACCTGATTAAAACCTTTCGCAACCATCCTGGCTTTATGCCTTTCAATAGCACCATCAGCCTTTCTCTTCGTACGAAACACCCATTTATAGCCAATAATATTCATACCTGCAGTGGGTGGAACTAGAGACCATGTGTGGTTATGCAGGAGAGCATTGAATTCTTGGTCCATGGCTTCACGCCACTCAGGATATTTGACAGCTTGAGAGTGACATGTGGGTTCCGTGGGATGCACTTGAGCTGCTAGAGCAAAAAGAGGAGCATCTGCGTTGCTGCGAGTGGCCATAGAGTGAGTACGGACATTGGGCCTGATGGACCGCCCACGTGGACGGCCTCGTCGGCGAGCAACAGGCTCCACAGGATCACCCAACGAGGCAACCTGTCCGGGATCTACGGCTGGTTCGAATGAAGCAGGTAGCGGCGGTTCTGGCAGCTCATCATTGGACACGGCAGGAATAGGTGTGCTGTGACTGAGAACAGATTCCGCCCAAGGTCCAGAAAACGGAGTAGATAGATCCTGCAAAGAAGTTTTAATAGCAAAAGGGAAAACTTCTTCATCAAATCTGACATGCCTGCATGTGTAAATCTTATTAGTATGTAAGTCCATGCATCTGTACCCCCTAAAGGACTCAGGATAAACTAGGAAGACACATGAAGAAGACCTGTATGTCATCTTATGACGATTATATGGTCGAAGATGAGGGTAGCATAAACACCCAAAGACACGAAGAAAAAGATAGGAAGGAGGGGATTTATGTAACAGGAGATGAGGACTGGAGTTATTTAATACAGAAGATGGCATTCTGTTAATTAAATAGACAGCAGTCTCAAAGGCAAAATCCCAAAATTTCAAAGGAACAGAGGCATGAGCTAGAAGAGCCATACCAGTTTCAACAATGTGACGATGTTTTCGTTCAACACGACCATTCTGTTCATGTGTATAGGCACAGGATTGTCTATGTTGAATTCCTAATTGAACAAACAAAGAATGCAACTTTTTGTACTCAGCACCTAAATCAGACTGAATGTCCTTTATTTTGCAATTAAAGGACCGTTCAACAAGAGTACGAAATTTATCAAAGATGACATAAAGATCAGACTTTAATTTCATAGGGAAGAACCATGTATAACGGGAATAGTCATCCACAAAGATCACAAAATAACGGAAGCCAGAAGTAGATAAAGTTGGCACAGGACCCCAAATGTCTGTGTAAATAAGATCTAGGACTTGAGAACTAGAGGAAGCAACACGGGGGAGGGGAAAACGGGCAGATTTGCCTAATTGACACGCATTGCATAAAGAATTATGACAACGAATATTATCACGAGACCCACTAACCAAACAAGAACGAAGTATGTGGCTAAGAACACGGTTATGAGGATGACCCAGACGATTGTGCCAAGTGGAAGCCGAGGCACGAGCGGAAATAAACGCTGACGGAAACGAACTAGGTAATGAAAGTGTGTATAGTCCCCCCGAACTATTGCCCCGAAGAAGTATTTCCTTGGTATTGATATCTTTCACAACAAAAAAGGAGGGGTGAAACTCAAAAAAGACTTTATTATCGGATGCAAACTTCTGAACAGATAATAAAGAATTAGACAAACGCGGAACGTGAAGTATATCAGACAATGTAAATGATCTAGAAGGGGTATTAAAAGAGGCATGGCCAACATGACTAATAGATAAACCCATACCGTCACCGACACGTAAAGTGTCATTACCAGTGTACTTCTCCGATGTAGAAAGGGCAGCGATGTTCGGAGTTGCATGATTTGTGGCTCCAGTGTCCGGAACCCAAGTATGAGAATTTGACGAGGTTTTAGCAACTAAAACATTCTGAAACACCAAATTAGCCTGAGAACCCGGAGTCCCTGAATATCGCCGAAAACAGTTGACTCCCGTGTGACCGAAACTTTTGCAAATTTGACACGGATCATTATATCGCCAAAAACAATTGGCTTCCGTGTGACCAAAATGTTTACAAATTTGACACGGATCATCATAGCGCCAAAAACAATTGGCTCCCGTGTGACCAAAACGTTTACAAATTTGACACGGATCATCATAGCGCCAAAAACAATTGACTCCTGTGTGGCCGAAACCTTTACAGATTTGACATGGATCATCGAAGCCACGTTGCTGACCTCCACGGTAATTAAGGTTGCCATCGCAGCGCTGCGTCTTCTTGATTTTATGAATCACAAAACCCTAGCTAACTGATACCATATGAGAACTGATTGTATTATATTTTCTGAACTTGATTACAATGAGATCAGATGATGTGAATATATAGAATAGAGAGTCACAGTGTAACAATGATAAGAAGTAGAGAGTCACAGTGTGACAAGGATAAGAAGTTCTAAACAGAATCATATACACAGAGTCCTAATAGTGAGCAGTTGAGATATACTGACTCACTAGGGGGTTTTATATTAACTCCCTGTTGTTTTGAGGAGTGAGCAGTGATTTAAAAGCTGACTCACTAGGGAGCCGTGAAAACTCCCTGTTTATGAAAATCTATTTTTTGAGAATTTGAAAATCTTCCATTTGGTACCCATTTCTTCTTGGCAATTTATATAAATCAAGTGTGACTGATTTTGAGAAATTTAAATGCATTGTTGGAAGATATTCTCTTGGAAAGAGATAAATTGAGAGGTTAAAATTCTCTCTTTGGTAATATATTCTGAGATCATTTTGAGAGATTGAAATTCCCTCTTTGGTAATTATTTTGAGAGTTTGGAAACTCTATTTGGTTATTATTGGAAATTATTTTGGTGATTATATTATGATTATGATTTAAAGAAATTTTGAGTAAAGAGGATGTTATGAAATGTTTTGAGGATATGGTTATATGGAAATGTTGAGATAAAGGTCATGTGGAAATCTTGAGGAAAGAATAATGGTTGAATGATTTTGGGATTATGGATAGGCAATGCCTTAATTGATTCTCTAGGAGTTTTTGTGGATATTTGGTTTTATGGACTTATGTGTGATTTCCACAATATATATTTGTAAATTATTAATGAATCTTTTAAGGGGTTTATGTGCAAATTACCTGCTCCTATATGTTACATGCTATGTGCAAAATGTTTTACGGGGTGAAGTAGATCTTACAAGCTTAATGCTGAATTTGTGTGTTTCTTTGTTTTCTATTCTTTAATTGTTTTTGCATGAACTCTAGCATGAGCATTGGACAAGAGAATGAGTGAACCACCTAGAGATATCATTTATTAGTTAGACATTTGAATTGTTAGTTGTTTTTGTACTAATACATATTTTGAGTTGTTTATTGTAAATTATAAATTTAGCCTTAGCGTTTGGGTATAGAGAAATATCTGAGCGTGGCGATAGCACTCTCCTTCTCTTTTAGTTTTATTTTCGCTTCCGCAGTTACATTCGTTTTCAAAAAAAAAAAAATGTATGTATTTTCGACAGTTTATGTAGTTTAAGAAATGGGGGTGTTATAGTCCTTGTATCTTTGGGATTCAAAAAATATTCTTCAATTTAATCCCATATATTTTTCCTTGTGAGAATATTTTCACTGTAAGTTCTTCTTCATCTTCTTCATTCTCACGTCTGGGTGTTCTCAGACTTCAAACTGGCTTTGAACTTCCACCCAATTTGAATTTGTCCTTTGTAATTGACACCCAATTTCAATTGACTTGTAATTGGCACCCAATCTGAATTTCTCCATTGTAGTTGGCTCCCAATTGACTTTGACTTGCAATTGGCTCACATACTTCTCCTGGTGCTTCAATTACTTTCTCAATTTGAATTGTATTGACTTCGAAATTGGCTCCCAGACTTTTCCTGGTATTGAATTTTATCTCAATTCAATTGCTCCTCAGTGTTTTCTTTTAACTGGTCCCCAATTTGAATGCATCCCATACTACAATGTCTTCTTTTAACTGGTCCCCAATTTGAATGCATCCCATACCCCAATTTGAATGCATCCCATACTACAATGTCTTCTTTTAACTGGTCCCCAATTTGAATGCATCTCAATGTTTTCTTTTAACTAGTCCCCAATTTGAATGCATCCCATACTACAATGCCTTCTTTTAATTGGTCCCCAATTTGAATGCATCCCATACCCCAATTTGAATGCATCCCATACTACAATGTCTTCTTTTAACTGGTCCCCAATTTGAATGCATCACATACTACAACTTGAATTGGCTCCCAATTACTACAACTTGAATTGGCTCCCAATTTCAATTTTACATTGGCTCCCAACTTGAATTGATTCCCGTGAAACTTGCTCCCAATTTCAATCTCTCTGAAACTAGCTCCCAATTCCCAATTTCAATTTCTTCAACAATTTCTCTGAACTAACTCCCTATTGAAATTGGCTCCCAAGTGCAATTGCTCAATTGATTCCCAATTTCCACTTGTAATTGGCGCCAAACTCCATCAGATTTAATTAAATTTGGCTTCTCAAATTTTACCTTGTAAAATTATTGATAGTGAGATTCCAACTTGAGCCATTTCACATAACATATCAAGCATCTTCCACTTCGTCCATACAATCTATTAGTTAAATCTCCAATCTTCTTTGATGTACTCCTTTCTTTCCATAGATGCTTGATCTCCAAGTCAATTTCATGCAATCTTCCAATCTTAATTTTCTTCAACGAAAATTCTTCTGGGATATCTTTTGAGTAGCATTGACGTGAATATTATATCATTCATCTTCTTCTTCAATATGTCATTTTCTCCAGACAAATTCTTGATTTTAGGCTTGATATCTTCGTCTTCCATTTTAATGCATCTTCCTCTGTTTTTCTCTTTTGCAACTTAAATAATTTCCCGATCATGGTCTAAGACTCTACTAGGCCTATAAAATAAAATTGGGGGTTCTACAAATACATATTTGGCATATCAAAACCATTACACTTTATTCCTAACAATATCTGATGATTCTCCAACAGATTGAAGCTTATCATGACGTCTGGGTTGATCTTCACTTTAGACAAATGCAATACTGCTTCAAGTTGTGAAGTATAATAATGTATGGACCTTTGAAAAACTTCACAACAAACACTGGTTAGGAAAAGCTGAGAAGATAGAACTACTTTGAAGAGCTTTTCTTAAGATTGCAAGAGTGAGTTAACCAACACCTTCTTCAATGGTGAAGAGAGGTATTTATATGTGGAAAAATCCATCTATTGGAGGGAGATGAAAATTTCAAACCTAAAAATCAGTGTGTATTATGATTGCTATAATCTGCAAGCGCACAGAGTCAATCACAGTATAAATTCCTAGAGTATTCCAGGGTCGATCCCACGAAGAACACTATTAACTGTTATCTTTAATAATCAAATTGTTGATAAGGAAAATCTCAAATAAATAGAATTAATGTGATTAAAAAGAATATTTATGAATTTAATGAAAAGAAAATCCAATTGAGAGAAGACTAGGGATTTGGGTTCACCTATTAGATAATTAACTAACTCTCCTAAGTATTAATTCTTATGACTATAGTGACGATTGCTTCAAATGTATCCTAATACTCCGTCGAGCTACTAGGTTGTATCCAATTAACTGTGATCATCCGTCGATATCTCACCAACATTAATTAAACCCATTAAGCAACAATCAAATATCACCACAAATACCTAAAGCTATGTCTAGTTTAGGTCAATTGTGTTTATCTTACGAGTTCTAGGTTCATAATTCACCTGTCAGTTCTTCTTATGAACCCTAATATTAGAATTATGTAATGGCCAGTCACACAATCCACAATTAAAATACATAAAATAAATATAATCAAATTCAATTGTTAAACTGAAATTTGAAGAATCAACACATGAAAAATAGTCAATTAACCTAATATAGGCTAATCCAAATCCCTAATTAAAGTTCTAGCCAAGAATCATATTTGAATGTTCAAGAAATAGCATTCTGGAAATTTTAACAAGAAATAAAAATAAGGATAAAAAGAAATAATTCAAGCCTAAAAAGATGATAGCTGCGATCGAAGCTCAGGAATCCCCTGCGATGAAGTCTCCTCGCTGAAGTCGTCGCCGCCTCCCAGCTCTCTCTTTTTTTCTCTCTGTTTCGTATCTAATCTGCCGACCCCCTAATTAAAAGCATAATCCCTAACCTTAATCTCTTTTTTTCTTTCTTTTCTTGTTGCGCAATTCTGTAAAGGAAAAATAAAACAAAACCAATTAAGTTAAAATAATAATAATTATATTAACCTAATGACACCATTTAACTTAATAAATAAAACACTAATTTAAAATTTAAGATATAAAACTACCAAATAAATTTAATACTATAGATAAAATAAAACTCCTATTTATATTAATAAAAATGCAACATTAGCCTAATATTTATTAAAATCAATCTAAACTAGTCTAAACTAGTAACATATAACTAAATATAATATTTATAATAAAATTAACCTTAAAACTTAATTTATTTATACAACTCACTAACTAAAATTACTCTAAATAATATCTAGAAATTAAGCTTATCATATTACTCAGTGGGAAAGAGGCATTTAATGCACTTGTACTGTATAGCTGTTGGAGCCAAAAGCATTATGGCTTTTGTCCTTGTTCTCTGACAAGATGGTACAAGTCTTTTAATGCTCCATGTCTTTAGCGAAAGTCATTCCTAGGACACTTTTTGTCCGAATGATTTGCCCAACAGAGTGATAGACAACATTCTCATTGTTTCCTTTAATGAGGGTTGTCTTTCAACAAGTCTGTCCTTGACTTGTTTACTTAGGAATGAAAGATTGTCCTCATCTTTCGTCCTTTCTTCTTAAACGAAAGTTCCTTTTGTCGAAGCAGTCCATTCGAGACTTGCTTTAATCCTTCTTTCGTCTGCAAGCATTTTTCGATCATCTTCGAATCTTCATGTAGACCTATTCTACTAGTCTAGTGCATGGTTTAACATTTCATGCCTATGTCATACGAGACTTTCTAATAAACGAAAAATAGGGGTCTACATCCTAAGACAGTTTGGTATCATCAAAATCTAAATACACTTGTTCCTTACAATTTCCCCCTTTTTGATGATGCCAAAACCTATACTCTTATTTATAAGGCTGAAGGATGTCCTTTAAAGGAGATTTCTATTACAAAACAGCCTTATAAAGAGTTTACAAAATATTTATAGAAAATAATATAAAACTTACCTTAGGTGAAAACAGAAGAGACTTACAAAATAAGCAAAAGGAGATTTTCATTTAGCAAATTCAGATTACAAAGTGAGAAGTACATAAAAGTAGACACATTACAGGACCAAGAGACTTTGTTTCACTTGTTGAGCTTCCATCCTTTCTTTGACGTCTCGCTCTTTTTGCTTCTTGAGCATGTTGTCAAAGTCTATTTCATTGTTGATAGCTATTCTGACTTCTCTGAGTGCTCTTTCACGAACTTGAGCCTCATATTTTTCTCCAAAATTGTTGCTCGTGTAGTTGTTATAGGCTTCTAGGATGTTTCGTCCGAAGATGATGCCATGATTCCACCATGTTACTGTAACACCCCAGATTTTCAAGACTTTTAAAACTTATATAATAAAGATAGAATCTCATTAAATCCCAAAATACGATACAAAGAGTACGGGGTGCTATGCCACACCCGAGCTAGAGAACTCGGGTGCACAGGCTAAATTCTAAAACCTTAATCAGTATCAATACTAAATCATAGCACGCAGGCCGAAAGGGAAAACTATCTAAGCTACGCCCCAAGCTTCTAGCGCGCTCCAGTGATCTACTCGTCTGTGCTTGAAAGCCAAATATATCTGTTCAGCGAGAGATGCTGGTAACCCACTCCAACGCGTTGAAATACAATACATATAGAGATATATATACATATACGAAAAACATTTTGAACATGAAGATATATCCTACGAACTCTAGCTTTTAAATCAGGGGTAGACTCGACAGATAGAGCTAAGCACAGACAACAGTTATACCAAACATATATAGTTACAAACATGCAAGACAGGTAAAGATAAGCATAATTAATAATCATAACCCAACATATACGATTCCCAGTATATATCCCATAGTCACATTCCCAAGATACTCATAACAACAACTCATCCGTATCTCATCACATAGCCACAGGACCAATCGCATACCCATACATGAGGGTCAGCGCATATAGGTCTGACACGGCCCCGCAGCACCCAGCCCCGTATCGCAACACGGAGGGGTCGATCGCAACCGACCGATGAACCGCAGCTCATCATAGTTTGATCGCAACCAAACAGTGGACCGCAGCCCAAGAGTATGTCATCTGACCGCAGCCAGGAAATATGAACCACAGCTCATGTAGAAACGTTTGATCGCAACCAAACGGTGGACCGCAGCCCGGGAGTGTAAATCTGACCGCAGCAAGCTTCTGAACCGCAGCTCAGGAATAACCAATCCGATCGCAACCGAATTGGGGTATCATGCACACATAACACATAGCAAGCACATGCAACCCACATTAACACATTGGGAAGGGGGAGAAAGCGTATAACAAAACCTATGCGTGATCCTTGACATACTAAGAATAAACCTAAGGGGTTCATACTTCTTTCACCTAGGTCAACGGGCTACCAATTCAACTAGCATGCAATATATACGACTCATACAACCTATGAACGGTACCCGAAATATCAAACTAGACATAGGCACGATAGACGGAGTCCGTTGGGACCCCACGGGGTTCGGGGAAACATCAAACGGGGAAGCCAAATCCCAAATTGGGTACAAACCAGCGGGTAGCCGGTGGGTGAGGGGTCACCCGCCGGCGGCAGCTATTCCGGGCAGCGGGTGCCCGGCGGGCAGCTGCCCGCTGCCGGCGTTGCCCAAGAAGGCCGCGGGTAGGTGGCTGGTCCCCTACCCCCACCTACCCCCCATTGACTCTTTTTCACCAAAAACGCCCCGGGAACCTTTGTGGAACCCGAAATCTTGCTTAGACACTTTCAAACGCAATTGATAACACACGTAGACAATTAACGGATCAAAGATCAAGAAACATATGGCACATAACCTATCATGCTTTTCTAAACATAATCAACACCCAATCATGCGAATTCCCACCCAATATACCAAGAATAATTCCATACGATACAACCTAGGGTTCTAATCATTTTTAAATCAACAAGGACACAATTCATCTTCTAATATCAAGATTCGGTAAAAATATCACATAAACATCAAGAACATCCTACAATCATCAAGAACATCATATAATCATCAAGAACGTCATATAATCATCAAGAACACCATAATTATCAAGAACCTTTCATCATCAAGATCACCCATGGAATCATCCCATCAATCATCAATAGTAATATCACAAATCATCAATACACAATAATATGGGGAAATCCTAAGAGGGGAATCATAGCTATGAAAATAGGTTTTGTTGAGACATGGGTTACCTCTTAGCCTTAATTAATTCCTTGGCTATGAAGGGTCTTTCTTGAAGCTTTCTTCTTTCTTGATTTCTCCTAGGGGAATTCTTGGAACTTCTTGTGTGGTGAGGGATTATTGTGGTGGGGATTCTAGGTGCCTCCTTATGTTCCCTATTTATATATCTAAGAGTCTTACTTAGGCCTAATTACTATAGGTTTGCTAACTCTATTCCTTTTGGGACTATGGATTGGGTTTAGGGATAAGGGCCCATGGACTATGGTGGGCCTTTCCTAATTTAATTATTGTGATTTAATTCTTTCTTTTGGGTAATTGGTTAAATGATTAATTGGTTTTAGGGATCGTAACACGGGGTGTTAAAGTTACTAGCTCTATAGAGTTCATTCCTTCAACATAGCTTTTCCCATATTCTCGGTAAACCTTTGCTGTGGCATTGTATTTGACATCTAAGTCTGCATCCCTTCCTATCATCGAAACATCTTTGATTTTCTCTTGCATTTCTTGATATTTGGTAAGCTCTTGTTTCCTCAGATTTCTTGCTTATTCTTGTTCAAGCCTTTTAGCTTCATTTTCTTCTCTTATTCTCTTGTTCTGCTTCAATTGATAATCTTGCCTAGTGTGATTATCCTTTTTCTTCAACCAAATTGGCATATTGTATCCTTCAAACCTTAATCCACTTCCTTCTTTGTATTCTTCATACTGAACGAATATTCCATATCCATCCATTGTTACTTTGTTATCTCTCATCAACTTTCGTCAAAGACTTGTCTTCTCTCGACGAGATAGTCCTGCAAAAGAATACCTAGAATGTGAACCATAGGAAGATCTCGGTCTTATTGACTGTCGTCGAAACTTGGAAGGTGCTTGCTGTCTTGATTTTGATGGTGTTTGCTGCTGAGGCTCGAAAGAAGGTGCGTTGCTTGTATGGGCGAGAGTTCCTTCATTCCTTCTTTCGGGTTCCTTGCTTCTTCCTTGATCTGCTTCATCATCATCATCTTTTCTGTGTCTCTTTTCCCCCTTTTTGGCATCATCACCGTCAATGGGAGGATGAGAAGGTTTAAAAAGTGAATCAACTTTGATAGAGAGATCCATGACAAAGTTCAATATCTGCAGCTGATAGTCGGCCATGGCAAAGATATTGTCGCTGGCTATGTCGACCTTCAGACACAAGAGATCTACCCGCTCTTTAAGACCAAATTGAGAAAGTTTGAGCAAATGTTGTTCCTTTGCAATTTTCTCAAGTAGTTCTGTCTGACGGCTTAGATCAACAGCCTGTGGAGCTGGAGGAGGGGATGAATTTGCCTTCTGAGTATCCTTGTTCATGAAAGAAAGCTGCGTTGTGATGTGAGATATTTGAGTAGACAAGTGTGTCATGACCTCAGCATTCTCTATGCGTTGTTCATTGTAACATTGATGCTGCTTTTGAAGTGCTTCAATTGTCCGTGTTAGAAGTCTCAAGACTGCATTAATATCAAGGGTTTTAGTGTCAGTCTGAATGCCCTGCTCAGTTTGGCTGGGGACGACAGGTGTCATTTCCAATGATGTTACTCTTTTGTCATCATGAGATGTTTTCGGGATCCAAGATTTGCCATCCTTCGAACGAGAGTAGAGATCTGTAGGAGGAATTGTAACACCCCCGATTTTTACCACATTTTTAAAACTTAAATCTCAAAGGTAAGCATCTAATCATCAAGACACAAATCAAGCGGAAGCTATATAACGGTGAGCGTTATACCACACCCATAAACCATGGGTGCACAAGCTAGTCAACAACAATCTATCAAAGCAATAACAATACTAAGGCGCACAGGCCAACAAAGGATAAACGTCTAGCATGTGATCTATTCTATCTAAGTCCACATCTAGCGCACTCGGCATCTACTCAAAACCAATAAAATCAAGGGATAACACCTGGTCAACGAACATTGTTGGTAACCCATCAATACGCGTTAAATATCATAGTATAGATAGTTATAATCAAAACCATTTGAAACGGGAATACAATATATATATCATTTCAAAACCAAGGAGGGAAGTCACATCAGAGACTCATCAATCACTCTCAATAAAACGAGGATCATCAACCTCACAACACACAACAAGACCACAAACATACTAGACAACACAACTCAGGATGCATCCTACTGATCACAAAGGAGAATACATCAAGACATACTCATAAGCAAGGAAATCAAATTCACTGCTCATAAGCAAGGAAATCACATTCATACGGTGACAACTACATGTCACAAGTTTCATAGTTCCAACCTTATGCCCTGTTCCAACCTTATGGCTACCCCCGGCCTTATTTCGGTTCCAACCATTACCTCCTAGTGCCACCCTGTACTTCTGAGTCCAACCTTTTGCCTCCAAGAACCGCCCCCCTCCCCCCCTCCCCCCCCCTCCCCCCAGCCGACACTCCTATTCACCGCTGATCTCTCAGTACACGAGGGTACAATTAAATATCATAATCACAAAACCGCCAATCTCATGAGCAAAGCTCAAGTAACAAACCACCAATATCAATCATAGTCACACAAGGTCATCATCATTACCAAGAAGGCTAAGGCTCAACAATAGCCTCAATCAAATATCAACAAACGGTACACCAATTTACATACGATCATATCATAGGAATCAATCAAGGGATCATAATAAAGACATGAGACCATACTTAACAATCATAGTGTTACAACCCAACACCAAATGATTGTCAACACAAGTTGCCAATCTAATACGAAGGAACAAACCACACATACTAGCATATCAACATCAAACTAGCATGCTCGTCAAACGGGTAAACCAAAATTAGTTCCAAAGAACATTCAAGACTCACATTAGCCCAACGAATCACAAAGTTGGACCCTTAGCACACTTCAAGACACCAAATCCTACATGGATTCCTAACACGCCGTTCTAGATATACGAGACATCAAGGAGACTCACAAATGACCCAATAAATCAACATCGAGAGGTCAAAACATCAATGCCGAAACGAAAGAATCACGGGGAACAAATCCCCGGCCAACAACCATAGTGTACCCCGCGGGTGTGGCCACGGGTGGACCTCCACCCGTGGTTCCGCCCGCGGGTACATACACCCACGAGACCACGTTCCCCGCAGGTGGGGAGGCGGGTAGAGCCCTGCCCGTCGTTCCGCCCGCGGGTACACCCCTGTACACCATCATTTCCCTTCGGGGAAAATCAACAACAAGGCCAAGTTCAAGTCCAAAACACCCAAAATCTCACACACAACAATAATATGACTTGATCCCAAGAAATAGCCAAGCAATGGCATTCAAGAACCCTAAGAACATGCATCACCACAAGATCATGCATCAAATCTCACAAATCACACAAGAATCACAAGTAGAAGTCAAGAATCTTCATATAAGTAAGAAAATGGGTTTTGTAAAGCATGGGTTACCTTTGTAGCCTAACAACTTCCTGTTTTCATCCTTAAAAGCCTCTCCTAGTGCTCCTCTTCGACACCATGTTCTTACACAAACCAAAACACAACAAAGATCCTAACTTTAGAAAAAGACACCTAAAAGAAGGTTAAATACACCAAAAAGCTAAGGATCTTACCCTTCCCTATGCTCAAGAAGGAGAAAGTAGGAATCTTGGTAGAAAATCTTGCAAAGCTTGGATGCTCAATTTCTTGCTTTATGAAGAAGCTAAATCATTTTAGAGAGAGGCTAGAGTTTTTGAGTTTTTGCTTGAAGGGTGAATGAAATGAGAGAGTCTTGCTACGTTAGCTTGAATCACAAATCTTAGCTGAAAAGACATTTCTACCCTTACTAAAGTTGGAAAGACAAGGGAACAAAGGCACAACTCAATAAGCACAAGGTACAACCTTTTAACTTAAGTAACTAGTCAAGATCTAGTCCCTCGACTATTAAATTTCAAGATTTTTAGAAATGTTTTATCAAGGAAAATTGGATTAATTCTTCAATTAGTCCTCGATTAGTGGTTGGATTTACGAGGTGTCACAGGAATCATCCTAGTTTGCCCGATAACAGGAGGTTCATCATCATTACTACCATCATCGCTGGAACTGGCATTAGTATTTGTACCAGCCTCTTCATTCAGGTCATTATGATCGCCATCTTCATCGTTGTCATCACCCTTATCATTATCATTATCATTATCACCATCATCATCTCCTTCACTCATTTCATCAGTCTCATCGTCTTCATCATCATCTCTGTCTTCTTCATCATCATCTTTCTTGTAATCACCATCATTTTTCTCATGTGGCTCATCAATTTCTTCTTCCTCATCATTTTCCTCAGTATCTTTGTCTTCATTATCTTTCTCATTCGTACCAGTCCCGACAATCTCTATTTCAGAATCATTCTCCTTAGAGACTTGCACATCTCGTGTATCAGCTGGTGGAGGAACATGTTTCGTGCCACTGGTACTGCAATGAGGGTCATTTTTATAAAGCTTCTCAAGCTCAGTTTTGATTTTGGATAAATGTATGACATCTCTCAGATTCTTCATTTCGGTCTCGAAGATTGGATCATCATATGAAGGTTTCACGATGTCAAAGGAACAGCCGTACCATTCACTTCAAAAGAGATAGTGGATGCATCGTCGGATACAGTAGCATTCAAGTAAAATTGTGTGACATCAAAAGGGTAGAAGAAAGTGTAAACATAAGTCACAAAGCTATATAAACCAATTTCCTGTAACAGACGGATGATCGATTCTCCGAACTTCTTGTTTATAACATATTGGAGAAATCCATGAGCATCCCACATGTATCCTGTGACACCCCGTATTTTTCTAAAATAAATTATAGTCCCGATATTAAATATTTTTACTAAAAATATTTATATGTACCTAATTATTTGTAAAATGGGCTCGAGTCTATCTAATATTGTGAACTAGTATTTTGTATCCAAATACTCTAAGCCCAAAATGATTTTTAATTCCTAAAAGCCTAGTATTTATCTTTAAGCCCAAAATGTATGTAGTGGGTATATTTATATTCCTAATCCTAAGTATATGTGCATAAATATTTTATAGTCTATGAATTGTCTTGGACCCAAACTATCTAAACCAAGTTGAGCCCATATGCCACGTGTCATTCTTGAACTCAAAAGAATTACCCAACCTTCCTAATATGGCCCATCATCCAAGAATAGCAACCATGTCTACCTATTGACTTTGTATGTAGAAATTTCGTAGCTTTTCCCTTCCACCTTCATACGCACAAGCAGCAGCCAACGCCCTTTCTTCTCGGCTCTTCCATCACCAACAACATCATCTTCTTCGCCACTCCACACCTCACCTATCTTCACCTTCATTCTTTCTCATTTTTGTTCTGGTTGACGGGTTCATGAAGTAACACACACGATTGTGGGTTCAACGGAGCTTAGCGACAGCCTAGGCGTTAGTTGGGGTCTCTTCCGGCGAATCTCGAGCCAGCATTGATGAAGTGGGTGGCGGCGGTGGTCGGACGCTACGGTTGGGCAGAGCTCCAACGAAGACCGGCGACCAGTCTCTCCACCGTCTCCTTTGTTCCGGCGAAGCGACAGCGGACCTTGGATGACATCGGGCAGGGGGCGGTGATGGCAGTGTACAAAGGTGGCAATGGCTAGGCGCGGCGGCGACGGAACCCGGCAATGGCGTTTCTCCTCCGTGTCCGGCGAGATAGCATCTCCGGCAAGTGTCGGCCGTGGTGGCGTTGGTCGGCTCTCCAGCAGTAGGCAGGTACACGGGTGGTGTTGTGTACGTCGTTCCACTCGCGGCTTTCATGGCAGTGAAAATCGAAGAAGATGGTGAGTTGCTTTGTTGTCTTAGTTATTTGCTTAGTGTTAGTTAGTTTGTTGTTGCTTAAGTTAATAAATGGCGAGTTAGTTTAGATGGTAAGGCTTTGGTTGTGATTAGGAATTGGCTAGGGTTCAATTCCCTCTTAAAGCTTGAGTTTTAAGAGAAACCTAGCGTAGATGGTTAGGTTGTGGTTAATCTTAAGATAGGTTTAGGTTTAATTCCCCTTATTAGTTATTTAATGTTTTAATTAGTGAAGATACGGTTTAATCCACTGGTTCACGGTAGCATGGCTTTATGAGTTGAGACTAAGTTTGGCGTTGTTTTTGGATGGTTAAGCAAATGAGGTAACCCATGCTATACAAAACCTATTTTCTTACTTATATGATGATTCTTGGTTTTTACTTGTGATTCTTGTGTTGATTTGTGAGATGCAAAGGAGGTAACCCCTATACAAAACCTATTTTCTTACTTATATGATGATTCTTGGCTTCTACTTGTGATTCTTGTGTCGATTTGTGAGATTTGATGCATTGTCTTGTGGTGATGCATGTTTAGAGCTTGTTCTTAGGGTTCTTGAATGCCATTGCTTGACTATTTCTTGGGGTTCAAGTCATATTGTTGTTGTGTCTGAGATTTTGGGTGTTTTGGACTTGAATTTGGACTTGTTGAAAATTCCCGAAGGGATAATTTGGGTGTATGTACCCGCAGGCTGAACCGCGGGTGGTTGTCCACCCGTGGCCCCACCCGCGGGGAACGTTGTTGGTTGTTGGCGGGGATTTATTCCCCGTGATTCTTTTGTATCGGTATTGATGTTTTGACCTCCCGATGTTGTTTGATTGGGCTATTTGTGAGTCTTCTTGATGTTTCGTATGTCTAGAATGGTATGTTAGGAATCCATGTAGGATTTGGTGTCTTGAATCGTGCTAAGGGTCCGACATTGTGATTTGTTGGGCTAATGTGAGTCTTGAATGTTCTTTGGAACTACTTTTGGTTTACCCGTTTGTTAAGCATGCTAGTTTGATGTTGAAATGCTAGTATGTGTGGTTTGTTCCTTCCTATTGGGATTAGCAACTTGTGTTGACAATCATTTGGTGTTGGATTGTGATCCCTTGTTGTTGAGTATGGTCTCATGTCTTTGTTGTGATCCCTTGATTGATTCCTATGATATGAACGTATGTAAATCGTTGTACCCATTGATTGTTACTTGATTGATTGAGGTTATTGTTGAGCCTTGGTCTTCTTGGTAATGATGATGATCTTGTGTGACTATGATTGAAATTGGTGGTGTGTTATCTGAGCTTGGCTCATATGTTGGAGGCTATGTGAATGAAATTAATGGTACCCTCGTGTACTGAGAGTCCGGCGGGATGTTGGAGGTTGTTGGAGGGGGGACGATGGTCCCTGGCGGTACAAGGTTGGACTCATAAGTATAAGGTGGCACTAAGAGGTAATGGTTGGAACTGAAATAAGGTTGGGGGTAGCCATAAGTTTGGAACAGGGCATAAGGTTGGAACTATGAAACTTGTGACATGTAGTTGTCACTGTGGCATGTAGTTGCCACTATGTGAAAGTGAATTCTTTGCTTATGAGCATGTCTTGATGTATTCTACTTTGTGATAAGTAAAATGCATCATGAGTTGTATTGTCTATCATGTCTGTTGTCTTGTTGTTGTTGTGAGGATGGTGATTCCTATTCCTTTTGAGAGTGTTTGATGAGTCTTTGAAGTTGACTCCTCTCCTTGGTTTTGAAATGATATATACTGCATTCCGTTTCAAAATGGATTTGTTTATACTTATCTATATATATTATTTAACGTGTATTGATGGGTTACCAGCAATATTCGCTGACCGGGTGTTATCCCCATGTTTATTCCCTTGTTCTACATATTTTGAGTAGATGTCTGAGAGCGCTAGACGTGGATCGCTAGATAGATGAGCTATCCTGTGTAGATGTTATCTTTTGTTGGCCTGTGAGTCTAGTATAGCGGCCTGTGTGCCTAGATACTTTACGTTTTGTTGAATTGTTAGTTTACCCGCCTGTGCACCTATGTTTGAGATAGGTGTGGCATAACACTTGCCGATTTTATATAGCTTCCGCTTGCTTTATGTCTTGGTGATTACATGTTTTCCTTTGCAATTAAGTTTTAAAAATGTAGTAAAAATCGGGGGTGTTACATATCCACATGCTATGAAGCGTTCCCTGGATTTGATGAAGGTTTCATATGAGGTTGGAAATGTTGGAAGCTTCTCGGCAGAAGTGGTTTGAACATCTTTGGGTGCTTTGGATTTAGACTTCTTCGCCATTGATAGTGAGAGGTTTGTTGGGAGGTTTTGAAGAGGTGTAAGAGGTTTTTGGAAGGGTTTGGGAGTGTTTGAGAGATTGTATGCTAATCATGGTAGGAGAGAAAGGTTATGAGAATGTGTTTGTAGGGTTAAATAGTCAATGTAACCGAATTCTTCGGGTCGGGTTGATGGGTAACCCGAAATTTTAATTTGAAAGGGTATGGGTAAGCTCAAATAGGGTTTTGGTTCACATCTGACAAGTTGCGTATATAAGGCAATATATCTGTGGGATTCATCTGATAAGGGAGATATTAGATAAAAAATTGTCATTCCACATTTAATGCGGAGAGAGAAACCCACTCGAGTATGGGACATGGGCAATAAATGCATGTCGTTTCCGCTGACATTATCAGGCATGGTCATGGATTAGTGGACCGAATTTCTCGGCCACACGATGCTATTCATGAACTGCATCGGACGGTTGGGATAGTTGCTCTCTAGTTAACATCGTTTCGTCTTCTTGCATAGATGACTTAATGAGGAAGAAATGATGTACACATCTCCACGATTCAAATAAATTTTCATGAAGATATATGCTGCTCTTTCGGGTGTTCGTGTTTCGAAAGGATCTTCATTCTTAGATACGAAACATGTAGATGATTGATTATTTTAGCATACAAAACATAGATACGACATAAACAAACTCAATCATCTAATACATTCTAGAACATAACGAAAGATTCCATTTCGGTTACTTCTTTGCTCTGGCCTTCTAAAGCTCAAGAGTTCTCTTCTTAATGTAGTCCTTTCGGAAGAGTTCGAAGGCGAGAAGATCAGTCAACACAGAGTCATATTCAGCATTAGATGTTTCGTCTTCGTTGTTTTCACAATTGGTGCAAGGAAGATCTCGAAGCCACAACACATACTCTCTGGTGTGCAGGGGATTGTTGATGAATCTTTCAAAAGGATTGGCCTCAGATCCATCTTGTGGAGGGAGTGCCTTGTTCTGGGTTGGTGGTGGTGAGATCTCATTTGTGGTAATGAGACTTGGACGCTTTTCCGAACTTTCTCCACTAGCATAGTGCATGGTTCCTTTCTTCTTTCAGTCGATCTTCCCGTTGTCTTTAGATTCCAATGAGTATACAATCTCGATGCCTTTTTCCATTTGAGAGGTTAGATGTGTGAAAACCTCGAATGGAATAGCTTGTTTATATATAGAAGAAAATAGGTCACGGGCTTGATGTCTTCATGACAAGATTGATCAAGATGACAACACTCTGAAGTTTCGAGTTCCAAGATCACGCAGAGCGTCTTTGTTTAACGAGGGAATAGTTGGTAGCTGTAAAGACAGTCATATCCACTTTCTGAAATATTCCCTTTTTGAAGATAATTCGTGTATAAAGGATACGAAACAAATAAAGTTTCGTCCATAGTGGAGTGACACAAAAACATAAGGATTTTTATTTTTGATAACCAGAGGGAACAACGGATAGGGTTACATTAACAGATTTTAAAACGAAAGAAGAGCTATTTCTGTGCTTTTCCTTTCGTGCTTTTGCAAGCCTCCTCTCTGGCCTTCAACATCTTTCCTAGCTCCTGACGAAACCATTTTGCATTCTTGGTTGTCTTTGAGCCAGAGGAAGAAACTGATGTCTCTTTTTCTTCGTTGCTCATGTCTGGTCAACTCGAATTTGTACTTAGATACTCGAGATAATCTCGATCAGCATAAGGATTCTTCTAGTCCTCCACAGTTGGGAAGGCACTTCTTCTGTCCACAGGGGGTGGTGCTTCTTGTTGATCTCCAGTAGGTGGTGAGCTGTCGTAGGCTTCCAAATTAAAACCTTACAAACGTAGTAGCGGGAGTAAGGATCGATCCCACGAGGAGTAACTAGTTTAACTTTTGTGCTCAAATTAAAGGTAGGGGGGTTTAGAATATATCGAGAATAAAGATAAAATAAAAGAGAATTTAAATAAACAAGAAATTTAATTGAACGAATAGAGCAATGAAAATAATATATCGAAAACACTTATAATAGGAGACCTTGGTTAGTAAAGATCCACCACCGGAATTCAACACTGATCATTGATTAATAAAGTAATTAATATGCAATTGAATATTTGTCGTGAAATTATTTCATTTCTGTTTTACCTTAGTTGTAGGTAAATAAAGCACAAGTGGTTTAATTACCCCTAACTACTAAATAATCTAAGACAAGCGCTATAGATTTAATTTAATAGAAGCAATAGGAACTAGGAAAACCGACAAACTAAATAACACAAGCACAAGCGGTTGCATTTAATTTAGGAAAATATTCGACCCGAGACCAATTATCACTAAGCCGTCAATAATTAACCTCAGTTGCTACTGAATATTAGAATAATTTGTAGCACAACATTAACTAATATAGCAAATAATTATATCAAATAAATAACTAGTAGGCCTCCCTAGAAATTAAATGATACAACTATTCAAATAATTTAGATGAATATTTAATACTCAAATGCATAAAAATATATATAATAAAAATAAATAAATAACCTTACAGTGTAATGAACTCCGGGGCTTCAATTCACTAAACCAAACTAGAAATTAGCCGCGAGTGGACATTGATAACAACCTTAAAGAATATTCGAGAGGGGAAAAATGAACATTTTACAATAAGAAACTTCTACTATTTATAGCATTCTAAAAATAAACCTAAACTATTTCCTACCACTTGTTTCCTACTTTTGTGTCATATGTTGAAACTCCTTGTAATAATGCCTTGGAATAGCTCCCATTGACTTTATTTTTGCTGCTGCACCATATGTTTTGTTAGGAAAGCAAACAAATTAAAATATTATATTTATTTAATTTATTTGTTGATTTTTAATATATATATATATATATATATATATATATATATATATATATATATATATATATATTAATTAGTATGTATTATATATATATTATATATTATATATATTATATATTATATATTATATATTGTATATTGTATTATATATAAAAAGAACTAATTATTAGATAATATTAAATAACCAATGCAAAATTATTATAAAAATGTACCTAAAATATGAGTGTAAAATGTGCATATCAAATCCCCCACACTAAAACATTTGCTTGTCCTCAAGCAAAAAATATTATTTGCGAAGTAAATTAAGATGAAATTCCCAAAACTCATAACATATCATGAACAACAATCTGAAGCACCCTGCAATTAATAAGTTAGCACCCCTGTTCAAAAAAAGGAGAGAACTAAACAAGTAAGCTCTCACAGGAATATCACTCATCACTCAAGTGTTTGATGGGTATAGATGTCACTCATGTTCATTCCTATAAAATTGCTCTACCATAGGCTTGCATATCTTCTCAATCACCACTACAAGAGTCATGCATGACACAAATCATAAGGACTTTCCATAGGTTGTAATGGGGCTAGGGTTAAGGTAGGGAATATTTTAGGAAAGTAGTTTAAATAAAACCTTCAAAGTAGAGGAGCAAAATAAATACAATTAATCTAACACCCTCAATTTTTTTTCACTCAAAACATTTCCCATTAAGGCTCCAACATGCCTATCATTCTCAAAAGTATAGAATGTTTCCTCAGTATTACCAGAATTCCCTTTACTTCATTTATTTAGAAGTAACTTCAACTCAAAATCAATTGCTGATTCTTTCTCATTTATTTCAGCAATATTTTTTTTTTCAAACATATATTCTCCATTTTTCCCTTTTCATTTTTTCAATTTTTCATGCCTTTTTTTTTTTTTTTTTTTTTTTGAATCGAGAACTGCTTCATCTTTTCTTTTCCATAGAAGACCAACGACATGTTGGCAACGTAGATACAACTCACCTCACTCTCAATCATATTAATAAGAGTAAGTGATCTCCCCCACACTAATCCTTCCCATCTCACGTAGATTACAAAAATAATCCAAAATTTGCTCCACTAGTTATTCAGCTGGGTGAAGGCATTATTTTAGATATAAAAGGCTTGTAATGTGGTTCAAAATAAAGAAAGGAATGGCCATAAAGCTCAAAGTGGTTAACAAAGGGAAATAAATCATAGGACAAACCGGTTATTTGGCTAGTGAGGCTCAAAATCAAATAATGGCCTTAATCACATTTGAATCATGCATGGTCTAATTAGCTTTAAAAGAGAATCAAGGCAAGTTCTAGAGAAACAAAATTATGGAAGAAAGCGCACAATAGAAAGAAAATAAGACCGAAGTGTCGGTCAATGGCTCAAAATCTCACAGGTTTATTGCTTACTTAATATAGCCACTACATATCAAACAGGAAATGCTAACAAACTAATCACAATTTTACAAACTATTTATTCAATCATGTCATGAATTCCAAGAAAGGAAAAAAAAAAATTCAAAATAATACTTATTTTGCATAAAATAATAGTAAAATATTTTATTTTTTTTTGAAAATTATGAAATAAGAAAATAAATAATAATAAATTTTTTTTTTTGACATAAGCAAACAAACAATAAAACTAAATTAAGCAAACAAACAATAAAACTAAATTAAGCAAACAAATAATAAAACTAAATCTCCTCCCCCACACTTATTACCAACATTGTCCCCAATGTTGAATAAAAACATGCAGAAAAAGGGAATAAAATAAAATAAAATAAAAATGGAAGAGATTTAACAATATCTTCTAGATTCATACCTGAGCTAGAGCTTTGGACTGGTTGTTGGCTGGAAGGAAATTGTTGTGTATACTGTTGAAAGTTGGAACGATTATGAACAAACTGGTTCCCTTGTGAGTTCCCATAGCTAAGGTTCGGGTGATCCCTCCATCCAGGATTATATTTATTAGAAAATGGATAATACTTACCTTGAGGTTGTCCAAGAAAACCTCCAGCCATGTTGACTCGTTCAATAGGTTCTTCTTGAAGAGTTGGGCAGGCATCAGTTTGGTGCCCAACTACCGAGGAAATTCCGCATGCTTTTACAGTTTGCATATTGCGTACTGCTAATTGACGAACAAGAGTAGTTAAACCAGTAATTTGTTGTTCAAGAGCAGAAATATTTACCTCATTCACTTGCTTAGGCGGTTGGACAAGTCTATTGCCAAATTGTTGAGAATTTGCAGCCATGTTTGCAATTAGGGTTCTTGCAGCGTCTGGTGTCTTGTCAACTAACGCACCACCGCTTGCGGCATCAATCATGCTTCTATCCATTGGGAAAAGTCCTTCATAAAAGTACTGAATGAGTAATTGATCACTAATTTGATGGTGTGGGCAGCTTGCACATAATTTCTTGAAACGTTCCCAATATTCATACAACGACTCTCCATTGTTTTGTCTTATACCACAGATTTCCTTTCCAATGTTGGCCGCCCTTGAAGCTGGGAAATATTTTTCAAGGAACGCTGTCTTTAAGTTATTCCATGTGGTGATGCTTCCGGAGGGTAAATAATATAGCCAATCCTTCGCTAAATCTTTCAAAGAAAAGGGGAAGGCTCTCAAATTGATTTGTTCCTCAGTAACCCCAGTGGGTTTCATACTTGAACACACCACATGGAATTCCTTTAAGTGTTTGTGAGGATCTTCACCTGCAAGTCCATGAAAAGAAGGCAAAAGATGAATTAATCCAGATTTAAGTTCAAATTGCACATTAGCATCTAGAGCAGGGAAAGTGATGCATAAAGGTTGCTGATCTAAATTTGGAGCTCCAAGCTCTTTTAAGGTCTGATTTTGAGCCATGGGTTCCTCTTCTAAATCAGAATGGGTGGAAGGTTGGGGATCGGTAACCAGATCACTAAACTCCAATTTCCTCAAAGCTTGTTTCTTCCACCTGCGTACAGTTCTTTCAATTTCTGGATTGTACGGCAAGATTTTTTGATTAGCAGATCGAGTTACAGGCATAAACAAAAAGATAATATATTGCAGCAATTTTATAAAAGTAACGAAAGAAAAGATTTAAAAAAAATTTTTTTTTGGGACAAATGAAAAACAAATAAACAAATAACAAAATAAATAATTAGGCTTCCAAATTAAAACCTTACAAACATAGTAGCGGGAGTAAGGATCGATCCCACGAGGAGTAACTAGTTTAACTTTTGTGCTCAAATTAAAGGTAGGGGGGTTTGGAATATATCGAGAATAAAGATAAAATAAAAGAGAATTTAAATAAACAAGAAATTTAATTGAACGAATAGAGCAATGAAAATAATATATCGAAAACACTTATAATAGGAGACCTTGGTTAGTAAAGATCCACCACCGGAATTCAACACTGATCATTGATTAATAAAGTAATTAATATGCAATTGAATATTTGTCGTGAAATTATTTCATTTCTGTTTTCCCTTAGTTGTAGGTAAATAAAGCACAAGCGGTTTAATTACCCCTAACTACTAAATAATCTAAGACAAGCGCTATAGATTTAATTTAATAGAAGCAATAGGAACTAGGAAAACCGACAAACTAAATAACACAAGCACAAGCGGTTGCATTTAATTTAGGAAAATATTCGACCCGAGACCAATTATCACTAAGCCGTCAATAATTAACCTCAGTTGCTACTGAATATTAGAATAATTTGTAGCACAACATTAACTAATATAGCAAATAATTATATCAAATAAATAACTAGTAGGCCTCCCTAGAAATTAAATGATACAACTATTCAAATAATTTAGATGAATATTTAATACTCAAATGCATAAAAATATATATAATAAAAATAAATAAATAACCTTACAGTGTAATGAACTCCGGGGCTTCAATTCACTAAACCAAACTAGAAATTAGCCGCGAGTGGACATTGATAACAACCTTAAAGAATATTCGAGAGGGGAAGAATGAACATTTTACAATAAGAAACTTCTACTATTTATAGCATTCTAAAAATAAACCTAAACTATTTCCTACCACTTGTTTCATACTTTTGTGTCATATGTTGAAACTCCTTGTAATAATGCCTTGGAATAGCTCCCATTGACTTTATTTTTGCTGCTGCACCATATGTTTTGTTAGAAAAGCAAACAAATTAATATATTATATTTATTTAATTTATTTGTTGATTTCTAATATATATATATATATATATATATATATATATATATATATATATATATATATATATATATATATATATATATATATATATTTATTTATTTATTTATTTATTTATTTATTTACTAGTAGTACGTAATATATATATATATATATTAGTATATTCTATATATTATATATTATATTATATATATATGTTCAGTTTGTACGCAATATATATATATATATATATATATATATATATATATATATATATATATATATATATATATATTAATTAGTATGTATTTTATATATATTATATATTATATATATTATATATTATATATTATATATTGTATTATATATAAAAAGAACTAATTATTAGATAATATTAAATAACAAATGCAAAATTATTATAAAAATGTACCTAAAATATGAGTGTAAAATGTGCATATCAGTAGGAGATTCTTCAGATTCAAAGACCAGGAACCCATCCTCATGATCAAGCTGTTCGCTGTCTGACGAGACCTCTAGAGGAGCTCTCAGGCTGTTCCCTGGATAGAGATCTCCTTGCTCTTCTCGGATTTTACGAGCAGTTTCCTTTTTCCTTTGAGTTTGTGCTCGTGTAACTGGTTTTCGAGGAGCCATGGTTGATCTTTTCTCTGTTTGTGAGTGAATTCCATAATCACAACTCACGTCCTTTTATAGCCGGAACAGGATAATCACGAATCTTGAAACTTGTGGGAATTGAATTACCATTCAATAAATTTTGCGTTAGTCAGCAGAATATTTATTTCAACCTTGACTAATAACGCATGTTCCGATATTTTTTGTTTAGCAATAAGGTAAACAGTTTTTGCTAAATCCTTGTTGGTCCCATACGCTGAGTTTTTGTGATTATGGCAGGAGAGAGATTTCGAAACAAATAAAGTTTCGCAACCATTAAGACAAGAAAAAAGAAACTTCCATAGATTTTTCATTAAAACAGCCATCGGGGACACTTATTACAATACACCACAGTACTTAAACTCGTGTCCTAAGAGAAATAGATCAACGATTAGTTTTCTTCTTCCTTCTTGACAATTGGACTGTCCACAGAGTCTTCATCCTCAAACTTTACATCCAGGAAGGCTTGTACCTCATTCTTCCAGGTATTGAACGACACACCTGACTCTGTTTCGCTAACAAGAGGAGTCAAATGAGTTAGTGGGATGCTGTCGATGTAGTCGTTGAGGTTCTTTTCGAAATCTAGATCTTCTATATCCTCTTTGAGCTCACGCAGTTCTTGCTCAGTGTATTTGGCAAGAATTTTGCTCATTTTCTCTGGTATAGGGGCCTTGGCTATCTTGGAATTCCTTGCAATGCTTAGAGAATCAGAAATTTTGTTCTTCTAAGCATCCATTTTCAGATGGTGTACGTTGCCTGAAGAGCAATCTGCTCTTAAATAGATGAAGTTAGGCCTTCCCGGGTTAGAGTGCTGATTCTCATGACCATGAATTTCCACAAAGGTCATTAATGCATTTTTAAAATTTTGATCATTTCTCATATCGATGAGACTCTTAGACCGATGAGTTATGATAAATTTGTTGACCATAAGTCTTGTAGAATCTTTGATAGTCAAAAAGTAATATCATAACACGGATGAAATTTCCATCTGATCACATGCTTTAATTTAGATAACCAGAGAGGGAGAAAATAAGATAACACAATTTTAGAAATTAACCCGTCTTTTTCTTACTGCTGGCAGTTAATTTCAGAGGGGTAGACAGATTTGGTGGAGTACTTGTTGGTGAGAAGTCACAGTTGTCACTTCTTTCGAGTACACTCTTCATGTCTTTGTACTCATCTAGGTCACTGAGAGTGAGGAATGATTCGTGGGACTCCAGTTCGGTAGGTTCACGAATTTGAACATGAGAGAGATCCACCAAACTTTGTGACATTTCTTCAATGGGATACCAGCGGAAAGTGGCTGGTGTTCAACCCTCAGACTTGCTACCAGCATTTTTTATTATCATAATTCTTTCATGTGCAAATTTCCGAGCATACTTTAGATAATACTCGTGATTGGCTCGAGAATCTTCTAAAATTTTGTCTATAGCCTTCTTCTGTTCTTTAATCTCGGAGGGGTCGAAGAGAATTTCTGCTTCGTTAGGATGATTCTCCTTGATCTTGACAACCTTCGAGTTGGTGATCTTTCGGGCTTCGTTCAGATACTGTTATCTTCTATACTACAAAAAAACGCAAAAATAGCGACGGACCGATTCCGTCGCTAAATAGGAAAAATCCGTCGCTAAAGTAATTAGCGACGAAATTCGTCTGTCACAAAAAGGCGCCTCGCTAGATCTTAGCGACGCAAGTTAATTCCGTCGCTAAAATATAGCGTCGGAAATTTTCGTCGCTAAACGAAAAAAATCCATCGCTATTTTCCTCTCCACGACGATTTGATAACTCAATTTGTGAGGAAATAACGACGGAAATTCCATTGCTAAATTTAGCAACGGAATATTCCGTCACAACTTTTCTTGTGTTGTTTAGACATAGAAGCTATTTAACTACAACTTAGCAACGAAATTATCCGTCGCTAAATATAGCAACGGATAGTTACGTCACGATTTATTTCCCATTTGTTATTATTGAAAGGAAATTAGCTATGCATTTGGTACGACTTTTGTCTGCCACTAATGTTTTAAATCTATGTGTTAAATCTAATAATATAAGTGCAATGTAGAACTCTAATAATATAAGTGCAAAATATATTATATTAAAAAACACAAGCTCAATAAAAATAACAAAAATGTAGGCATTGTAAAGTATTACATTGTAAGAAACGGTATCAAATGTATTAATACACACAATCTAATTGTCATTTGAATTGCAGTTGGAGGTCGGGGAATAGAAGTGGGTAGCAATGTAGAATGCTGTTGCAGCACAACTTGTCAAACAACTATGAACTCCAGTATTGTCTCTTTAACATCACTTAGTCCATAATGGTTTTCAAGTATTCTTTGTACTGTTAACACATAAAGTTCTCATCACTGCATTTATGTTACAATGATATTAATAAAAAAATTGGTGCAGCATAATCAAAATTCACAAAATTCATTTATACCTATTTCACTAAGCAGTTAAAAATGTTTCCTATTTTATATAGTTGAAATATTTTTTTGAAATAAGAAGAAATCTTGTAAATAATTGTTTTATATTCATTCCCAGTCATAACTAATTTTAGATTAAAATATTATTCTAACATAATATTAAAAGAAAAAAAATGCAAGAATGAACCATGAGAGACAACAATAAGCAAAGCTTTTAGATGAGAAAAGATACTGTTTAGTTCAAGAAAGAATTGAAATACCTGAATGACATAGTTCCCATATTGATCTTGCACTAGAGTGCACACAGATTGCAGGATCTCATCCATGATAATCTTTTGCATTTCAGGGTCATCGCAGTGCTCAAGGACTCTCTGCAAAAGTAAACGAAGTAGATCAGAATATGAGGCAATGGATGTCAGGGTAATAAGAAAAAAAAGCCTGTCCAAACCTGAATGACACGGCATCCATATGGATCCATGGATAAAGCTTGAGGGACGCACTCTATGCACTTCTAGATCACGTGGTTCCCATTGTGATCACGAACACACTTCATAACAGAACCATCAAGTTCTGAAACCATCTGTGTCTGCTGCTTAACATCAACAACCTCCAATGCCTGTGATTTTGATATGGCATTGCATGTATGGTCTCAAAGAGAAGAGAAGAAGACCACAATATTAAAGAATCAAGTTCAATGAACTATTTACTATACTTTTCCTCTTACTATACTTTTCCTCTTACAAAAATTTCTTACAAGAAAAGAAAAAGGTTGGAAACAACCTCACTAAAAGGGTTACATACCTTGTATGGTACCATAACTGAGTCAACCCTTACTTCCTACAATTAAAATAGATAAAGGAAGGAAAAAGAACAATAAATCACTACATAACTGAAAAGAAATTTTTTTAAGCTAAATAAATTTGTTTGTATGTTTTATAAGAAACAAATAGCTTTACTACATTTCTAGTTCTGAAAAGCAAAATTAAGCTCATTGGAGCTAATTATATATAGAGAGTCCTAAAGCTTTAATTAAAGAATGAAAAATAGCTACTATTACCCTTTCAGTTCTGAAAAGTAAAAATTTAAAGCTAAATAAAGCGACAAATTTTAAGTTATTGATAGTGATTTGTATAATCAATCCTACATCTGAAAAACAATCAAATGGCAGATAATACTCCTAAGATAACATTGAGCTAAATCAATCATAAATAACATGAAATAGAACAACAAAAAAAAAAAAGCATAACAAGAATTTGAAATCCAACTCCAGCATAACAAGTAGAAAAATGAAACCCAATTGAAAGACTGTGCACGAACTAATAAATAAACAATAAAATAAGAAATAAACAGATTAATCAACAATATCCATGTTTGATCAAATAGTTAAGCAATAGTATGCAGTTCCTAACTTGGTCTATAAATCAATTAGGAACATATGCTTATGCAAATGAACAAGTATGGTAATCAAAGAGTGATAAGCAACAAAGTAGGTAAAAGCATGCAAGGACATCACAAATTTCTAGGGTAAGTATGTGGAATGAAGAGTTAATGTGTTGTACCCTTACCTTGATGTGATAAGCGAAGGGCGAAATTCTTTAAATTAGTGAGGGATAAAGTGAGGGGAGTTTATGTGATGATAGGTAGGCTCACAATCTCACTGCGCGTCCTAAGATTCCTAAATCCTATGTTTCTAAATACCTAGAGTTCAAGCCTAATGTCCTAAAGTCTGGTCTTACGAGTCTTATCCCAGGGTCAAACTTAGGCTCTGATACCAACTGTAACACCCCGAAATTTTGAAACTTTTAAGACTTATAAAATAAATGTAAATTCTCATTAAATCCCAAAACATAATATAATAGAGTACGGGGTGCTATGCCACACCTGAGCTAGAGAACTCAGGTGCACAGGCTAACTAACTAATATCCTCAATAATGTAAATACATGAGCATGGCACGCAGGCCGAAAGGGAAACTATCTACTCTACGCTCCAAATCTCTAGCGCGCTCTAGTGTCTACTTCTCTGTGCCTGAAAGCCAAATATATCTGTTCAGCGAGAGATGCTGGTAACCCACTCCAACGCGTTGAAATACAATATAGGTATATATATAGATATAGATATAGGAAAACCATTTTGAAGCAGGAAGATATATGCTTAGGAGACTCTATCTTTAAAACCGGGAATAGACTCAGCAAATAGGGACAAGCACATTAATCAATGATAAACGGTTAAGTAGAGATAACATTATAAGGAATACGCATCTAAGGTCACAGATCACTTTTCAATTCAAACACATCATCATTCAATCATCAATTATATCACATAATCATCGATGGCGCCACGGGACCAATCGCATGCCCCGAACATGAGGGTTAATGCCTATAGCATTAACACGGCCCCGCAGCACCCTACCTCAATACCGCAGTACGAGGGGAGTTGATCACAACCAACCCTTGGAGAACCACTGACGAACTCAACGTCGGACCACGATCCGACACACCGCTGACGCGCCCAGTCGGTGGACCGTGATCCCCTTTACAAGGGGGGACTCACGACCCTACACACTGTTGGTGCGCACAATCGGCGGGCCGTAGCGGATCAAGCCCGACACACCGCTGAGCTAAACTCAGTCGGTGGGAAAAGATCCTTGGAGACTACGGTCCTGCATACCGATGTCCCACCACTCGGTGGATGGTAGCCAGTCGTAGCCCTACACACCGCCTGATTACTCAGGTCGGTGGACTACAACCTTCCTCGGCTTGTTGGCCCCATACCGCCTGGCGCATCCCGGTCGGTGGGTCATATCACCGAGGCCCATGTGGACCTTCAGTCCTATACATCATCTTTATATACCTGACCGGTCTCTACCAGCCTGGTTAACAGTTGGGATGGTTCTCAACCCATTCAACTGCCCGTATAGTGGATCTTAGTCCTATATAATATTTATATACCTGACCGTTCTCTACCAGCCTGGTTAACAGCCGGTATGGTTCTCAGCCCACCCGACTGCCCGTATAGCCTGATTGATCTCAACCAAATCGGGGTAACATGCACACATAACACATAACAAGCACATGCAACCCACATTAACACATTGGGAAGGGGGAGAAAACGTATAACAAAACCTATGCGTGATCCTTCACAATCTAAGAATAGTCCTAAGGGGTTCATACTTCCTTCACCTAGGTCAACGGGATACCAATTCAACTAGCATGCAATATATAAGACTCATACGACCTACGAACGGTACCCGAAAATCAAACTAGACATAGGCACGATAGACGGAGTCCGTTGGGACACCACGGGGGTCGGGGGAAACATCAAACGGGGAAGTCGGGGTCCCAAGTGTGGGAATTTCCAGCGGGTAGCCGGTGGGTGGGGGCCACCCGCCGGTAACACTGATCCGGGCAGCGGGTCGCCGGCGGGCAGCTGCCCGCTGCCGGAACTGCCCCTTTTTGACCGCGGGTAGGTGGCGGGTCCCCTACCCCCACCTACCCCCCACTGACTCATTAACACCAAAAACGCCCCGGGAACCTTTGTGGAACCCGAGACCATGCTTAGACACTTTCAAACGCAATTGATAACACACGTAGACGATTTAACGGATCAAAATCAAGAATCAAACGGTACATAACCTATCATGCTTTTCTAGACCTAATAAACACCCAATCATGCGAAATCCCACCCAATATACCAAGAATAATACCATACGAATTCCACGATATAACCTAGGGTTCTAATTATTTTTAATCCAACAAGAATATGATTCATCTTCTAATTACAAGATTCGGTAAGAATATCACATAAGCATCAAGAACTCCAATAAGAACATCAACCTAGGGTTCTAATTACTTTTATATCAACAAGCATACGGTTCGTCTTCTAATTACAAGATTCGATACAAGTAACACTTAAGCATCAAGAACGCCACACAATTATCAAGAACACCATAAAATCATCAAGAACTCCACATAATCGTTAAGAACACCATAGTTATCAAGAATCTCCCGATGTCAAGATCACCCATGAAATTATCCCATCAATCATCAATAATAACATCACAAATCATCAATACACAATAATATGGGGAAAAACTACGGGGGAAATCATAACTATGAAAATAGGTTTTGTTGAGACATGGGTTACCTCTTAGCCTTAATTAATTTCCTTGGCTATGAAGGGTCTTTCTTTAAGATTTCTCCTTTCTTGATTTCTACTACGGGAGTTCTTGGAACTTTCTTGTGTGGTGAGGGATTATTTGTGGTGTGTGTTCTAGGTGCCTTCTATGTCCCTATTTATATAATTAAGAGTCCTAATTATGGTCTAAGTGGCATGGGTTTAGTAATTCTATTCCTTATAGAACTAAGGGGTTGGCTTTAGGGATAAGGGTCCATGGACCATGGTGGACCATATTAATTAATTAAAGAGAATCCTAACCATAATCTGAATAGTAAAGGTATACTTTCTTTATTCCTAATAGGCTTATGACTCTAGTTTAGGCAAGGGTCCATGATCCGTGGTGGACCACGTTTAATTAATTAAAGGGATTTCTAATCAAATTAAATCCTTTTTAATTATTATTAATGGAATTAATTAAATAATTAATTCGGGATTAAGGGCCGTAACACGGGGTGTTACACAAACCTTCTGTAATATCCTGCCAAACCAAGAAAACTCCTTACTTCCGTCACTGATGTAGGTACAGTCCAATCCTTTACTGCCCGTATCTTGTCTGGATCCATAGAAAACCCCCTACTATCAATCATGTGGCCTAGAAACGTCACACTGTCTTTCCAAAACTCGCACTTAGAGAACTTGGCGTACAACTGCTTTTCCCTCAAGTACGGTCCGAAGGTTTCCAACATACTCTTTCTTATCTTTCGAATAGACCAAGATATCGTCGATGAACACGATCACAAAATCATCGAGGTGGGGTTTGAATACTCTGTTCATCAAGTCCATGAAAACGGCAGGGGCGTTAGTCAAACCAAATGGCATAATTGTGAACTCGTAGTGACCGTACCAAGTCTGAAACGCGGTCTTAGGAAAACACTCTGATGGTACCCCGACCTCAAGTCAACTTTGGAAAACACTCCTGCGCCACGGAGTTGATCAAACAAGTCGTCGATTCTTGGAAGAGGGTATTTGTTCTTGATGGTGACTTGATTCAACTCCCGGTAGTCGATACACAACCTCATACTTTCGTCCTTCTTCTTTACAAACAAAACCGGAGCTCCCCATGGCGATGTACTTGGCCGGATGTAACCCTTGTCGAGGAGTTCTTGTAATTGGGTCTTCAGCTCTTGCATTTCTGGCGTAGCCAAACGATATGGGGCCTTAGAAATGGGTGCAGTGCCTGGCATAAGATCCACTGAGAACTCCACATCCCTAGTGGGAGGCATACCCGGTATTTCCTCGGGAAATACATCAAGGAATTCATGGACTACGAGTATAGTTTGAGCTACCTCTCCTTTTGCCTTCAAATTCTCGACCGAGCACAAGTATAAATCATTCCCTTTATCCATATACCTCTTCATCTTTACCATTGACACTAGCTTAATCCCGGGTTCTTCCGTCTTTCCCCGATAAGATATTCTTCTCCCAATGGGTCCTCGGAGCACTACCTTTTGATCCTTGCACAGAATTTGGGCTCTAAACCGTCCCAACCAATCCATACCTAAGATTACATCCATCCCATCCAAGTCGTACTGAATTAGATCGCTGGGAAAATCTTCCCCCTTGATGTTGATCTTGATGCCCTCAAAGAGACGATCACACATTCTAACCTCCCCTGATGCTACCTTCACGTTAAACTTCACTCCAGTGCCCCCGGATAAACCCAACTTCTTCACGAGCCCAGGTGACACGAACGAACTAGATGCTCCTGAATCGAACAAGATCGTTGCCGGGACCGATTGCACGAGGAAGGTTCAAACTACCACATCACTATCACTTGTTCGAACTTCACTAAGGATAAGCATTCTCTCTTAGGGTGGTCCCTCCGTCGGATCATGAACCTCAATCATTCCATTCTCTCTTATACCCCGGAATGTCGGCAAGGTAGCTGCACTAGGACTCACCCTGGTGGACGTGCCACTTCTGATCCACCGCTCAACCATTCCAGAGGTCTTATTAGATTCGGCCAACCGAGATTTCTTAACCACTTCCCAACATCTTCAAACGTTGCGGCACGCTGACGAGGAGGCATCGCAGACTTCTGCTACAACAACACGATTACGAAAAGATGTCGGACTATGAACGAAAAGGGTGGATTGGTACCCTAAACACGGGGTATAAAGACTACCTCGGGTACCTACTCGGAAAGGAGGAAGGCTTCACCTTGGCCACACGGCCAAATAGGAAGTGGCTAACCGCGGAGCATAAGATATTGGTTATGATTGTGACTGACAGCCTATTGCCCACAAATAATAAAAGGAAGGATGTGGGAAGTCTGGAGTGTACTTTTGCCTATGTCTTAAAACACAAAATTAAGTTCAATCTACCGGCCCTCATGTTGAAACACATGGAATTCTGCAAAACTAGCAACCGACTTAGCCTACCCTACGGGATGATCCTGAGTTGGATCATGGAGAAAAAGGGGATAGACCTAAGCCACACAGAGGTCAAGACCACAAGTGGCATGACTTTTAATGCTCAGAATCTCCGTCGCAATGATATTTACTACACCGAAGGGGGACAGTACATCACCCTCGAAGAGATTTGCCTTAAACCCGAAGATGAACGAAGGGAATTGGTTGATCTACTGAATATCTCCAACAAGAAACTCAAGCGGGCAATGCAAGACTGTGGGGAACCAGGAGAAAATGAAGAACATGATGAGGATAGCGAGCCTAATCCACCAGCACCCACGCAAATGAGGGGAAACCCGAGGGGTCTAAATAAAGAATTAGTCAACGAACGGATCCTCGCACCACTCACCTGACAGAACCAAATCATAGACGAGGGATTCTCATCCCTAATTCGTGCAACACACGCTTTGGACCAAAGGGTGGCAACCATCGAGGCCATGTTGGGCACTCGCGGGGCATCCAACCCAGGCGCAGGAAACCAAGGTAGACTCAAACCCTCCAAACCACCACCTCACTAAAAATCCAGTCTATCCCAACAAAGACAACACGTGGAGCCACATCTCCTAACCAGGAGACCAAAATACGTGACGTCTCGGGGTAAAAGAATGGATCCACGCACCAGCTTCGTGGACGAAGCCTCTTGTAAGGGAGGAGAGTGTAACACCCCGTGTTACGGCCCCTAAACTAAAATCAATTAAATTATCACCCACCCTAAAAAAGGGAATTAAAATCCATTAATTGGCTAAAAAGGGGTCCACCATGGTCCATGGGCCCATTATCCCTAAAAGCCAACCCCTTAATCCTATAAGAAATAGGATTAGTAAACCCATGCCACTTAGACCCTAAATAGGACTCTTAATTATATAAATAGGGACATAGGAGGCACCTAGAACTCACACCACGAATAATCTCTCACCACACAAGAAGATCCAAGAATTCCCCTAGGAGAAATCAAGAAAGGAGAAATCTTAAAGAAAGACCCTTCATAGCCAAAGAAATTAACTAAGGCTAAGAGGTAACCCATGTCTCAACAAAACCTATTTTCTTCACTATAATCTCCTTCCTTGGCCTCCCTCTATATACTTGTGTCTTGATTAATTCCTCTATGCTATTTGTGATATATTCTTGAAGATTGATAGGATGACTTGTGGTATTCTTTATAATCTTGATGATCTTGATGATGAGAAGAGGTTCTTGATATTGATATAATAATTCTTGACAAATCTTGATAATTCTTGATGTTAAAGATAAATTGTGATTTCGATGGGCGGGGAGGGATTAGAGCCCTAGGATGGATTGGGAATCTGTGATATAATGTTCTTTATATATATATATATATATATATATATATATATATATATATATATATATATATATATATATATATATATATATATACGTGCTATGCCACACTTGAGTTAGAGAACTCAGGTGCACAGGCTAACTAACTAACATCCTCAATAATGTCAATACATAAGCATGGCACGCAGGCCGAAAGGGAAACTATCTACACTACGCTCCGATCTCTAGCGCGCTCTAGTCTCTACTCATCTGTGCCTGAAAGCCAAATATATCTGTTCAGCGAGAGATGCTGGTAACCCACTCTAACGCGTTGAAATACAGTATAGATAGATATATATATAGATATACGAGGATATATACCTAAGAGACACTAGTTTTAAAACCAGGGACAGACTCATCAAATAGGGTAAGCACACAATCAATAATATTAGTTAAAGAGAATCATCATAAAGAATACACAACTAAGGTCACAGTCTATTTCCATATGAATCATATCATCATTCAATCATCATCCAATCATCATTCAATCATCATTTGTGACACTCAATCACACTGAGCTGGCGCCACGAGACCAATCGCATGCCCCGAACATGAGGGTTAATGCTTATAGAATTAACAAGGCCCCGTAGCACCCTACCTCAGTACCGCGGTATGAGGGGAGTTGATCACAACCAACCCTTTGAGAACCGCTGACGAACTCAACGTCGGACCACGATCCGACACACCGCTGACGCGCCCAGTCGGTGGACCGTGGTCCCCATTATAAGGGGGGACTTACGACCCTACAAACCGTTGATGCGCACAATCGGTGGACCGTAGTGGATCAAGCACGACACACCGCTGAGCTAAACTCAGTCGGTGGGCGACGATCCTCGGAGACTACGGCCCTACATACCGATGTCCCATCACTCGGTGGATCGCAGCCAGCCGTAGCCCTACACACCGCCTGATTTCTCAGGTCGGTGGACTACAGCCTTCCTCGGCTTGTTGGCCCTACACACCGCCTGGCGCGTCCAAGTCGGTGGGTCATATCACCGAGGCCCATGTGGACCTTTAGTCCGATATAATCTTTATATACCTGACCGGTCTCTACCAGCCTGGTTAATAGTTGGGATGGTTCTCAGCCCATTCAACTGCCCGTATAGTGGACCTTCAGTCCTATATAATCTTTATATACCTGACCGGTCTCAGCCAGCCTGGTTAACAGTTGGGATGGTTCTCAGCCCATTCTACTGCCCGTATAGCCAACTTTATCTTAACCAAGTTGGGGTCATGCATCGCACAATTGCACATAATAACACATAGGGGATGGGAGACATGTAATTAAGCTTACGTGTGATCATTCACATACTAAGAATCGTCCTAAGGGGTTCATACGACTTCCACTTAAGTCCACGGGTTACCGACTTGACTAGCATACGATTCCTAAGATTCACTTATCCTACGAACTGTTCCCGAAACATCAAACTAGACTCAGGCACGACAAACGGGGTCCGTTGGGACACCACGGGGAGTGGGGAACATCAAACGGGGATGCCGGGGACCCGGGATGGGTCATGGATCAGCGGGTAGCCGGTGGGTGAGGGATCACCCGCCGGCTGCCCGCCGGAGATCACTGCCCGGCAGCAGGTGGCCGGCGGGCGGACGCCTGCCCGGTGCTTGCCCGCTGCCCGGCGGTGATCTTCGAGCAGCGGGTACCCCTACCCCCACCTACCGCCCACTGACTCATTTATCACAATTTTGTCCCGGGATCCTTTGTGGAACCCGAAACCATACTTAGACACTTTTAAACGCAATTAACGACACCACGTAGTCAATTAATGGATCAAAAGCAAGAATCACGTATAACTTATCTTATCACGACTTCTAACATAAACAACACCCAAACATGCAAATTCCCACCCAATATATTTATATATATATATATATATATATATATATATATATATATATATATATATATATATATATATATATATATATATACACCCCGTACTCTTATATTATGTTTTGGGGATTTAATGAGAATTCACCTTGATTATATAAGTCTTAAAAGTTTTAAAAATTTTGAGGTGTTACTGGGCACTATTCCCCGACTGATGCCGCTCGGGAAACACCCAAGAGGGTTATTGGGGCGTACCCCAAGGCCTCTACTCCCGCAGATGATCAGGAAATAACACCAAGCCCGACCGAGGAAGAGCTAGCTGCACCGGCCACCGGACCAGAGTTCGTCTTCATTTACAGCGAAAGCGTCAAGCAGCAGGAATGCTTGCTGACGACCAGTGGAGCGGCGAAGATTGCCGCAAGGATCAGCGGTCGGGTACAATTTGATACCCGACGCCATTTGGGGAACATAAAGGAACGCCATCAGGGAAAATAGATCGGGATGCATTATGATTCGCTGCAGGCCCCGATTACGTTCCCCTTCTCCGCCCTCTTGACCGCGTTCCTGGGCTACTATTGAGTATTACCCGCCCAGATATGCCCGAACGCGCATCGGATCTTGGCGGGCTTCCCACAAATCTGCGCTCGGCACGAGGTCGCATGCTCGATGGAGCTATTCAACTTCGTCTATCAGGTGAAGACTTTGGCACCGAAGTACGGCGGCGGCTTCTTGATGATCCAGTCCCGGACCGATCTGAGCACGATTGATAACCTGCCCGGGAACAACAAAGGCTGGAAGAATCGCATCTTCTCGGTCAAATATGACCCGTGGATTCTCACGGTCGAACGGATGTGGGGAACACATTATAGGAAGCAAGTGCCGCTGGTTGAGACCCAAGCCCTCCGGGACGCAACCTTCCGCATCTCCAGCGAGATCCATGAATACAAGATATTCCGGTCGTGGGAGAGCTACGATTAAGCCCGACTGCCGCCTCCTCGATACGACCTAGAAGAGAAATACAAGCCTCGACCAATGGGCATATCGATAGTAGTGGCGGCTCCTCAGGTCAAGCCGACGAACGAAGGTCTAACGCTAACCTAGCTTTCGCGATCCTAACTCCCCGATCATATTTCGATTTGGTTTTCTAACCGTTTGAATTTGTTTACAGAGATGGGTCCGCCACGCAACTTTAAAGATGCAGTCACACCCTGAGCCTTCCGAGCAAAAATTGCGCTCGGGAAGAAGAAATCTAACGCCGGGTCGTCCGGCGACAAGGAGGCGGAGGGCAGGTCCATCCCCGACGCTCGCCCGCTAGGCGCTACAACAATCACTACGGCCGAAGGGGCCGTGGTCGAGACATGCGACGCTCTTGCTCCACGAGCGACTGCCCGTAAGGGCAAGGAGAAGGTGGTCACCAAGGACCCAGAGGACGGCGGCGCACTGAAGTGCCGACGAAAGCAGGGCAGCCTCCCGAGCGGGGCTATAACGGGTGATGAGTCCATACTTACGCAGATCGGGAACCTCCGACCGATCAAGGAGGACTTCACCGAGCTGTCACCCGGGCAAGTAACATTTCACTTCCCTTCGATTTTCAAATGCAACTGTTGTCGCTCGAGATAATGTATTTCTGTTACAGCTGTCCCGAGCGACCCAATACTTACAACGCCGAGCGTTGTTGGCCAACGAGGCCGACGCTCTAAAGAAGGTCGCCGAGCGGCGAGGAGCGGAGAATGCCAAACTTCAGGCCAACTTGAGGAAGGCCAAAGATGCCCAAGGCATCGCCGAGAAGGCTGCTCGGGAAGCGCTAGCAGAAACAACCGAGCTGAAGGCCCGGTTGGGCAACCTTGAGGGCCTGGCGAGGTTTCTTTGTCGGGATGAGGCCTCTGCTGAAAAGTTCTTCAAGGAGTTGATGAACAACAAGTTCGGTGAGGACATGATTTGGGTCTTCGGTCATTGGGCGTTCAAGTCCGGCCAGCGGACCATGAGGGAAGAGACCCGATCCATTATGGAGGAGGTCTTTGAGGGCGACGACCTGAAGTCCGTCCTGTCAACCCTTCCGGACGAGGTCCCTGACCCCGGCCCAGCGCCTTTCACCGATCCCTCCGCCTCCGAGGATACGGTCGAGCCTAGCGGCGCTGCAGAGAAAGTAGATAAGGTCGTGTAGCTTCCGACCAAGTAATGACTTTATTTTTGCTTTCTTTTGAAGTGTACTCCATCGGGAGCCTGGTCCCGCTTTGTACCGGGCGCTTTTATTGTTTAATAATATTAACTTTTGCCAAGCTTTTGTCTTTGCTCGTTTTTTGGGATTTCAATTTAATCTCGCGGTCGTTGTCTCCAACCGGTAAGTACCCGGGTGAACCACGGCTGTGACTGATTGCTATAATCTGCAAGCGCACAGAGTCAATCACAGTATAAATTCCTGGAGTATTCCAGGGTCGATCCCACGAAGAACACTATTAACTGTTATCTTAAATAATCAATTTGTTGATTAGGAAAAACGCAAATAATTAGAATTAATATAATTAAAAAGAATATTTATGAAATTAAATCAAAGAAAATTCCAATTGAGAGAAGACTAGGGATTTGGGTTCACCTATTAGATAATTAACTAACTCTCCTAAGTATTAATTCTTATGACTATAGTGATGATTGCTTCAAATATATCCTAATACTCCGTCGAGCTACTAGGTTGTATCCAATTAACTGTGATCATCCGTCGATATCTCACCAACATTAATTAAACCCATTAAGCAACAATCGAATATCACCACAAATACCTAAAGCTATGTCTAGTTTAGGTCAATTGTGTTTATCTTACGAGTTCTAGGTTCATAATTCACCTGTCAGTTCTTCTTATAAACCCTGATATTAGAATTATGCAATGACCAGTCACACAATCCACAATTAAAATACATAAAATAAATATAATCAAGTTCAATAATTAAACTGAAATTGGAAGAATCAACACATGAAAAATAGTCAATTAATCTAATCAAGGCTAATCCAAATCCCTAATTAAAGTTCTAGCCAATAGTCATAATTAAATGCAAAAATTGTTCAAGAAACATCATTTTAAAATTTAAACAAGAAATTAAATAGGAATGAAGGGAGATAATTCAAGCCTAAGAAGATAATAGCTGAAGCTCCGTTGCCGCTGCTACGTACGCCGCAGCGCTGCAATTTCTCGTCGCCCAGACCTTGCTCTCTTCTTTCGGATTTTTCCTTCGTCTTTTACTTTCTGCTTTTCGTCTCTTCCGTAATGGTGTTCTGCCGAAACTCAAAGATGAAAAACAATTTAATAAGGGCTCTGTTTCCCTTATTTTCTTACTGCCGTGACAATCTAAAACAAAGAAAAACAAAAATAATATAAAATAAAATAAAGTTAAAGTAAAGACAATTATTATTATAACTAATAACATAACTTAATTAAACTTAATTATTAAAATACTTATTTAAAATTTAAGATATAAAACTACCAAACAAATAAAATAAAACTCCTATTTAAATTAATAAAAATGCAACATTAACATAATATTTATTCAAACCCATCTAAACTAATAACATATAACTAAATATAATATTTATAATAAAATTAACCCTAAAACTTAATTTATTAATGCAAAACAGTAACTAAAATTACTCTAAATAATGCCTAGAAATTAAGCTTTTTATGCCTATCAGAAAATTAACCGTATTTAAACAACAAAGCTTTAAATTGTGAGTTCTTAAAATGCACTCCATTGTCTCATATAAAAGCTCAAGGAACACCATAGTGTGAGAAAAGATATTTAACAAATTTAATTACACTACTAGCGGTGTTATTAGGCAATGCAATTGCCTCTACCCATTTGGAGACATAATCAACAGCTACCAATATATAAGACTTACCATGAGAAGGTGGAAAAGGTCCCATAAAATCTAAACCCCAAACATCAAAAAGTTCTACCTCAAAGATTCCATGTTGAGGCATTTCGTGTCTTCTCCCAATTGTACCTGTACGTTGGCATCTATCGCATGCCATGACGTAACTCTGTGCATCCTTGAACAAAGTTGGCCAATAAAAACCACTTTGTAAGACTTAGGCAGTAGTTTTGTTACCTCCATGGTGTCCACCATATGGAGAAGAGTGACAGTGATAGAGTATTTGGACAATCTCCTCTTCAGGTACACATCGCCTAACAATCCCATCAGCACATCTCCTGAAAAGCAACGGTTCATCCCAAAAATAGTGCTTGATTTCTGAAAAAAACTTCTTTTTCTAGTAAGTACTAAAATCAAGTGGAACAATGTTATCAACCAAGAAGTTAACAAAATCAGCAAACCAAGGTACAACATTATCCTTAATAAACCATAGTCTCTCATCAGGGAACTCATCATTTATGGACTCCTCAACATTAGACTTTTCCGCATGTTCCAACCTTGACAAGTGGTCAGCCACTAAGTTTTCAGTTCCTTTCTTATCTCTAATTTCCAAGTCAAATTCTTGCAATAACAAAACCCAACGGATCAATCTAGGTTTGGAATCTTTTTTAAGAAACAAATATTTAATGGCTGAATGATCTGTGTAGACAATTACCTTCGATCCAACAAGATAAGAGCGAAATTTGTCAAGAGCAAAAGCAATGGCTAAAAACTCTTTTTCAGTAGTTGCATAATTAATTTCAGCATCATTTAATACTTTGCTTGCATAACAAATCACATGCAACTTTTTACTTCTTCTTTGTCCCAAAACAGCACCTAATGCAAAATCACTAGCATCACACATAAGTTCAAAAGGTAAAGTCCAATCAGGTGCAACCATAATAGGTGCTGAAATTAAAGCTTGTTTAAGACTATTAAAAGCCTTTGAACATGCATCATCAAACACAAAAGGGACATCTTTAACCAACAAATTACAAAGAGGTTTGGCAATCTTAGCAAAATCTTTAATGAACCTCCAATAAAAACCAGCATGACCTAGAAAACTTCTAATAGCTCTTACCGAAGAAGGGGGAGGTAACTTTTCAATAACCTCAACTTTAGAACGGTCTACCTCTATCCCTTTAGCTGAAACTTTATGACCTAACACAATACCTTCAGGTACCATAAAATGGCATTTTTCCCAGTTAAGCACAAGATTTGTCTCTTCACAACGCTGTAAAACACGAGTCAAGTTAGCTAGACAAGTATCAAAAGAAGAACCAACTACTGAAAAATCATCCATAAAAATCTCAATTATATCCTCAATCATCCATCGTTGAAATGTAGCAGGTGCATTGCATAAACCAAATGGCATCCTTCTATATGCAAAAGTACCATATGGACAAATAAATGTAGTATTTTCCTGGTCCTCGGGGGCAATGGGGATTTGAAAATAACCTGAATAGCCATCTAAAAAACAATAGTATGCATAGCCAGCTAACCGTTCTAACATCTGGTCAACAAAAGGTAAAGGAAAATGGTCTTTACGGGTAGCTGCATTTGGCTTCCTATAGTCTATACATACTCTCAAACCTGTGACAGTTCTAGTAGGAATCAACTCATCTTTATCATTTTTAACAACAGTGATACCACCCTTTTTAGGAACAACCTGTACAGGACTAGCCCATGCACTATCAGAAATAGGATAGATAATACCTGCATCAAGAAGCTTGTGAATTTCAGCACGTACCACTTCTTTCATGTTAGAATTAAGGCGCCTTTGACTTTCCACCCTTGGGGTATGATTTTCTTCCATCAATATCCTGTGCATACAAATTGAGGGACTAATCCCCTTAACATCAGCAATAGACCACCCTAAGGCAATCTTAAATTGCCTCAATATTCTCATTAGTTTTTCTTCTTCTGCAGGAAGCAAATCAGCATAAACAATCACAAGAAAAGTATTATTTACACCCAAGAAAACATATTTCAAATGTGATGGAAGTGGTTTAAGTTCAAGTTGAGGTGGTGTTTCATTAGAAGGGAGTGGGAAAGGGTTGCCACTACCTAAATCTTCATATTTCCTACTAAGGTGTGTAGGCAAATAACCTTGACCTTCCAACCTCATCAAAGACTCAACAAAATCAGATTTTTCTTCTTCCATTTTTATACTAAGTGCAAGACATGTTTCCAACGACTCACTAAATGAATGCTTAACAAATGTTTCTTTTGAAAGATCATCAATAACATCAACAACAAGACATGATTCATCAAAAGACGGGAACTTAACAGCTTTAGAGATAGAGAATTCTTCTTTTTCTGTTCCTACTCTAAAAATCAATTTGCCTAAAGGCATATCTATTATTACTCCACCTGTCAACAAAAATGGTCTACCAAGTATAAGAGATGTATCTGTATCACTACCCATATCAAGAATAAGGAAATCAGCAGGAAAATAAAATTTACCAACTTTTACCAATATATCCTCAACTACTCCAAGCGGGTACTTGACTGATCTATCAGCAAGTTGAAGAGAGATTGTTGTTGGCTTCATTTCAGCTATTACCAACTTATTGAAAAGAGTTAAAGGCAGAAGGTTAATACTGGCACCTAGATCACATAAGCATTTATCAACAACAGTATTACCAATAGTGCAAGGAATAGAAAAACTTCCTGGATCCATTAGCTTAGGAGGTAATTTGCTTTGTAGAATAGCACTACACTCCTCATTTAGGTGTACAGTAGCAAACTCTTCCAATTTCTTTTTATTAGACACAATTTCCTTAATATACTTGGCATAAGATGGCATATTGGCAAGTGCTTCTGCAAAAGGAATATTAATTTGCAATTTTTTAAAAACCTCTAAAAATCTTTTAAAGTTATTGTCCTGGTTCCTCTTTTGTAACCTTTGTGGATATGGAATGGGGGGTACATAAGGTTTTACTATAGAGGAAGTGAGGTTTTGATCACTAGAATTCTCTTTTGGCACTTGATCATCTTCTTTATCACTCTCTTTCTCAATCCTCGTGGGTTCATTTTCTTTCAAAACTTCATTCAATATCTTACCACTTCTCAACGTGACAGCCATAGCTCCTTCCCTAGGGTTTATTTCAGTGTTACTAGGAAACTTACCTCGATCTTTTTCTGCAACCAATTTAGCCAACTGACCTACTTGCACCTCTAAGTTATGAATGGATGCTTGGTTAGACTGAGCAACCTTATCAATTTTTGCATCCATTTTCTTCATCATAGTGTCCTGGCTAGCCATGTATTGCATGAACATCTCCTCCAATTGAGGCTTCTTCTCCTGAGCAGGAAGTTGAGACTGTTGTGGTGCAGGTGGCTGCTGGAAAGGTCTGTATTGCTGATGCTGGAATCCTGATGGTCCCTGTTGTTGGAATCCGGGTGGTCCCATTGGTCTTGCATTACCTTGATCTCTCCATGAGAAGTTAGGGTGATTTCGCCAACCTGGATTATATGTATTAGAAAATGGATCGTTTCTTGGTTGTTGCCTACCCATGTTGGATCCCATGTAATAAGCTTCCTCATAAGATGGTTGTGATGACTCTGCATTCATACAAATAGAAGAATTATGACCATATGTATTGCAATAAGAACAAAATTCTCTATTCGAACTATCACGAGTCATCAATAAGTTCATCTGTTTAGTCAATTCAGCCACTTGTGTTGTCAACTCAGATTGTGTGCTAATTTCATGCACAGCAGCTCTTCAACCTCTCACTGCTTTTTGTCGAGAATTACTAGCTAAGCTCTCATAGATAGCTTCTAATTCATCACTATTTTTATCACCTGTGTATCCACCTGCAGCAGTATCTACAAGAGACTGACAATTAGGAGTTAAACCATCATAAAAGAATTGTGTCAACAATAACAATGGGAATTGATGGTGTGGAAATTGTGTCAAAAGCAATTTAAAACGATCCCATGCTTCATGAAATAACTCAGTCTCTCTTTGAGTGAAAGTGCATATCCTACTCCTATAGTCCATTGTCTTTTGAGATGAATAAAATTTAAACATGAAAGCATTGTAAACATCATCCCAAACTCTTAAAGAACCCTCTGGTAAATTTAACAACCACTGCCTAGCATCACCCCTCATGCAATATGGGAAACATTTCATTCTAAGCTCTTCTTCAGATAAATTATTTAATGGTAAAGTTTGTACCGTACTATAGAGCTCTCGCATGAAACCCAAAGCATCTTCACTTCCCAAACCGTTAAAGGTCGGGAGCATATTCAGATGGAAAGTCTTGAGCTCATAATCCCTAGTTGCATCAGATAATTGAATGCAAGAAGGGTTAATAGCTATTACCGGTCTTTGGATGTCACGAAGACGTGGTTGAGCTACTTGATTTTGAGGAAGTGGAACTATTGGTGGTACGGGGTCATCCAGTTGACCCACTCTATTATCTTCAGCCATTTCAAGCCGCCTTTGTACCCTGTTTTTTTTGCAAGTACGCTCAATTTCAAGATCAATAGGAAATAATTCCGCGTTTTTATGCCTTAGTGAACGCCTTAAGTTCATAAACAAATGAAATAAAAACAGAAAAATAAAAACTAAATAAATAAAAATAAAAATAAAATAATAACGAACCTAACAACCTAAAAAAAAAAAAATTGAAAAGAAAATTTTAAGGAAAACAGTTTAATCAAGTGTTCCCCGGCAACGGCGCCAAAAACTTGATTGCTATAATCTGCAAGCGCACAGAGTCAATCACAGTATAAATTCCTGGAGTATTCCAGGGTCGATCCTACGCAGAACACTATTAACTGTTATCTTAAATAATCAATTTGTTGATTAGGAAAAACGCAAATAATTAGAATTAATATAATTAAAAAGAATATTTATGAAATTAAAACAAAGAAAATTCCAATTGAGAGAAGACTAGGGATTTGGGTTCACCTATTAGATAATTAACTAACTCTCCTATGTATTAATTCTTATGACTATAGTGATGATTGCTTCAAATATATCCTAATACTCCGTCGAGCTACTAGGTTGTATCCAATTAACTGTGATCATCTGTCGATATCTCACCAACATTAATTAAACCCATTAAGCAACAATCGAATATCAACACAAATACCTAAAGCTATGTCTAGTTTAGGTCAATTGTGTTTATCTTACGAGTTCTAGGTTCATAATTCACTTGTCAGTTCTTCTTATAAACCCTGATATTAGAATTATGCAATGGCCAGTCACACAATCCTCAATTAAAATACATAAAATAAATATAATCAAGTTCAATAATTAAACTGAAATTGGAAGAATCAACACATGAAAAATAGTCAATTAATCTAATCAAGGCTAATCCAAATCCCTAATTAAAGTTCTAGCCAATAGTCATAATTAAATGCATAAATTGTTCAAGAAACATTATTCTAAAAATTTAAACAAGAAATTAAATTGGAATGAAGGGAGATAATTCAAGCCTAAGAAGATAATAGCTGAAGCTCCGTTGCCGCTGCTACGTACGCCGCAGCGCTGCAATTTCTCGTCGCCCAGACCTTGCTCTCTTCTTTCGGATTTTTCCTTCGTCTTTTACTTTCTGCTTTTCGTCTCTTCCGTAATGGTGTTCTGCTGAAACTCAAAGATGAAAAACAATTTAATAAGGGCTCTGTTTCCCTTCTTTTCTTACTGCCGTGACAATCTAAAACAAAGAAAAACAAAAATAATATAAAATAAAATAAAGTTAAAGTAAAGACAATTATTATTATAACTAATAACATAACTTAATTAAACTTAATTATTAAAATACTTATTTAAAATTTAAGATATAAAACTACCAAACAAATAAAATAAAACTCCTATTTAAATTAATAAAAATACAACATTAACATAATATTTATTCAAACCCATCTAAACTAATAACATATAACTAAATATAATATTTATAATAAAATTAACCCTAAAACTTAATTTATTAATGCAAAACACTAACTAAAATTACTCTAAATAATGCCTAGAAATTAAGCTTATCAGTGACGACATAGGGACCCTCCCAATTTTGAGCCAATTTGCCCCCTTTCTAACGGCTGGCTCGCTTCGCGACGTCGTAGTACGTAGTCTCCCACTTGAAAGTATCGGTGGTTGACCCGGACGTCTTTTGTGCTCTTGACCCTCTTCTGGTACTCGGTCGTACGCCGAGCGGCAATCTCTCTCTTTTCTTCGACGCCGTCCAGATCCACGGCCATGGAGTGTTCATTTTCTTCGGCATTGTAAGAGCGCGCTATGGCGGTCGGGATCCATGCTTCGATCGGTAGCCGAGCTTTAGCGCCGTAAACTAAAGAAAATGGCGTTTCCAACGTTGCCGCCCTCGGGGTCGTGCGATAGGTCCAAAGTACATAAGGAAGTTCATCAGCCCAGCTGCGACCGGCCGAGTGAAACTTCTTCTTCAAACCTTCCAAAATTGTACGGTTAGCATTCTCAACTTGACCATTGACCTGGGGGTAAGCCACCGACGATTGGATTGAGGTTGTCCCGATCGTTGCTAGAAAATTCTGGAAATATTGGCTTACGAACTGCAGGCCATTGTCACTGATCAGATGAACGGGCATGCTGAACCGGGAGATAACATTTCGCCATAGGAACCTGGCGCACTGTTGAGAAGTGATCGTGGCTAATGGCTCGGCCTCGATCCACTTAGAGAAATAATCTATGGCCACGATGACGAAGCGTTTCCGACCGGATAACTGCGGGAAAGGTCCCAAAATATCCACCCCCCAACGAGCATAAGGAATTGCGGTCGTGACCGGCTGATAGAACGTGGCCGGTCGTCCAGGCATCCGAGCATATAACAGGCATGTTTCGCAACCTCTTGCAAGTTTTTCACAATCGAGCTGAATAGATGGCCAGTAGTACCTGATCACCATAATACGTCGGGCGAGTGATCGGCCTCCCTGGTGCGACGAGCAGATGCCCGAGTGCAATTCCTTCATCACAAGGTCCACTTCGAATGATGTCAAACAACGCATCAATGGACCTCTATACGACCGCCTGTACAAACGGCCTTCTTGAACTTGGAATCTGGGTGCTCTTAACTTGTCTTACCGGGCGTGTTGAGGGTCGTCTGGTAACCGACCGTGCTGAAGATATTCCATAAGATCCAAAATCCAAGTTTCCTCGGGCGGTTGGATAGGTGCGACCGGCAATCGGTGTATTTTATGCCTCAGGATCATCAGAATCCGAGCTATCTTGGAAATGTGTTTAGGGGCATCTTGAGCCAACTTAGATAAGATATCGGCATCGGCGTTGTCTAGTCGGGGAACATGACGAACGGTGTACCTCTGGAACAAAGTGAGCTTCTCCATGGCAAGGTCCAGGTAAGCCTGCAGCCTTTCCCCGTTAACTTCGTAATCACCTAAGACCTGCCCGACCACTAGTGCAGAGTCAGTCTGAGCCCGGATTGTGACACCCCAAAAATCCACACTCCAAACCATGAATTAATTGAGTAATTAATTCTATTTCTTTTGAGGAATTGATTCCTAAAATCCTGATTTTTTATACTCAAGGACTAGTATTTGACTAGTCAATCTTTAAGTGGTGTTATACCTTGTGCTTTGAGAGGAGTTCCCTTGTTCCTTACACTTTCTAAGAGTTAGTAAGGGTATCCTTGTCTTTTCACCAAGAGCTAGTTTTGTGACCTAAAGCTAGAAGACTTCTTCATTTTTCATCCCTTACATTTCCTAGAAAATATCTCTACCTTCTCTCTAGAATAGAAGAGTAGCTTGTTCTTCAAACAAAAAGAAGCCTTTGTCAAGATTCCAAGTTTTGCTTCCAAGATTCAGTCTTTCCACTATTTTGGCATCTAGAAGGGTAAGATCTAAGCTTGTCTAGTCTTTTTGGTTCCATCTTGGTTTTCTTTTTCTTAAAGGTTAGATCTTTATGATCTTTTGGTTTGATCTTGAAGTGGGTTTGGCTAGTGAGCCTAGTGGAGAGCTTGTTGTGGTGTAAGAAGAATCTTTTGGTCTTCAAGAGGTAACCCATGCTCTACAAAACCTATTTTGCTTACCTATATATGATTTCTTGGCTTCTACTTGTGTTTTACTATGAAATGTGAGAGTTTATGCATTTATCCTGTGATATTGCATATCTAGAGCTTGTGTTTTGGATTCCTTTGTGCCATTGCTTGGCATTTTCCTTGGTTCAAGTCATTTTGTTGTGTTTGGTGAGATTTGGCATGTTTTGGACTTGAATTTGTGTTTGGAGAAGAAAATCCACGAAGGGATTTGTTGTGGAACAGGAGTGTTCCCGCGGGCGGAACGGCGGGCGGGGCACCACCCGCCGGCCTACCCGCGGGTACATAGCCTGTGGGAATATGTTCCCGCGGGCAGAACCACGGGTGGGGCGCTACCCGTGGGTCCACCCTCGGATACATGGTTGGTGTTGTGATGGGATTTGTTCCCCGTGATTTGTTTGTCTCGGTCTTTGATCATTTGGCCTCCCGATGTTCTTTTGTGAAACTATTTGAGCGTCTTCTTGATGTTTCGTAGGTCTAGAGCTTTATGGTAGGTATCCATGTAGGATCTTTGGTGTTGTGAATCGTGCTACGTGTTCAACATTGTGTTTCGTTGAACCGTGTGGTGTCTTGGTTGTTCCTCGGAACTATCTTGAGTTTCCCGGATGTTGAGCTTGCTAGTTATTATCTTAATGCTAGCGTCGTTGTTGTCGATGGGTGGTGACCCGTCTCTTGATTGAGTATGTTTCATACCTCTTTTGCAATCCGTTGCTTGTTTCGTGTGAGTGGTGGTGCGTGTGTGGCTTTACCTGGATTGCACGATTAGTGGTATGGGACGCTAGTCACCAAGGTATTGCAGCGGTCCTCGTGGTGCCCGTGACGTGATTATGGAGTTGTGGCTGAGTCCACGTGTTTGGGGGATAACATTGTGTTATCCGGGCATGTGTTGCCGTGAATTGGTGGGTTTTCGTTGGTGGTTATAGGTGGGGGACGACGGTCCCGGCGGAATAAGGTTGGACTTGGCTGTACAGGGGTTTTCTGGAGGTAATGGTTGGCTTTGAAGGTACAAGGTTGGGGGTAGCCATAAGGTTGGAACAGGGCATAAGGAAGGCATATCAACTCGTGATGTGTGATGTCACGAGGGCTTGTGAAGCCGTTATTGTGTGATCTTCTCTCGTGACAAGTGTAGTCACGGAGTCTTGTGGTGTTTTGGCATGTGTTGCCGTTGGGTGAGTCTTTATCCTTGTGTGTGGTTAACCTTTGTGGTTGGGACGTGTTCCCCGTGTTATCCTTGTGAGTGGTGAGTCTTGTGTTGTCTTTTGATCTTGGCTTTTGACTTATATATATATGTATTCCGTTTCGAAAATGGTTTTTATATCTTATATCTACCTATTTATGATACTTAACGGTATCGGTGGGTTACCATCATCTTTCGCTGACCGGGCATCGCCCCGATGTTTATCTTTGTATCTTTCAGGTGATGTGTAGTCGAGCGCGATGTCTAGAGCCGGTAGCTTAGCACCTGTATCTTTAGACAGTGTTGTTGAGGCCTGCGTGCCAATGTCTTTAGATTGTTCTAGTTTTTTGTTTTTGGGATAGTGATACACTTGCAGATTGTCGCCGTAGCGTATGCCAAGTGTGGTATACGTGGCATAACACCCCGTTTTGGATTCCTTTTATCCAGTTATCTTTCTATCTTCCGCTGTGCTAGTGTTTTGTTGTTAATCTGCATGTGTTAAGACTTGTTTTTAGGTCTTGTTGTTTTGGGGGTGTTACAGTTGGTATCAGAGCCTAGGTTTGAACCTTGGTTTAGAGCCTAGGAAGAGTTGAATCTAGACTTTCTAAGTGTTTAAGTGTGTTTTGAGACCTCTAAGAGACCTTAAGAAGCTAAGTGTTAAGCTTAGGACTCTAGGTTGCGCGGTGAGATGTGTGTTGTTTTCTGTCTTGCTTGCTTGCTTTTTGTGGTAACCTTGTTGTTGTAGCAGAAGTGCGATGCCTCCTCGTCCTCGTGCCCGCTCCGCAGAGACCCCGACTAACGAGCAGCTTGCCCAGAATCTCCATCAGTTGACGCCGACGATGTAGTCTCTCAGTGAAGCTCTGTTGAACAACAATCAAGCTGCACCGCCTCTGCCTCCGGTTGGGCGCCGCGATGTGGGTCGTTTAGTGTCCGGGCATCGGCCGCCTTCCTTTGCTGGTGAAGAAGACCCTGTAGTCCTTGAAGAGTGGCTACGGGTGTTTGATAAGATTTTTGCCGTGGTGGGTTGTCCCGAAGAGAGGAGAGTAGAACTGGCCATGTTCTACTTCTGCCAAGAAGCTGATCTGTGGTGGGTTCACGAGGGCCGGCCTTTCTTGAAGAGCCTGGGTTTGATTGGACCGCGCTCAAGGACAGGATGCGCGAAAGGTTCTACCCAGCGCATGTGCGAGCCGCCATGTTTGATGAGTTCCTTCATCTGCAGCAAGGACCTCTATATGTGGTGGAGTACCACAGGAAGTTTTTAGAGCTAGCGCGCTTCGCGAGGGTGTTGGTGCCTACAGAGCTTGCCAAGGAGGCACGAAAAGCGTTGACGGTGAGTAGGCCTAGTTCCCTCAAGGATGCGTATCTGTGTGCCGCGGATCTGTTTCGTGTTCAGCAGCTTCAAAAGAGTTCGCTTGAGTTGGCTAGGAAGAGAGTTGAGATTGGTGGTTCTTTTGCTTTCAAGAAGCCCCGACCGAGTTTTCTGGCTAGAGTTGTGTCATCTTCTTCTCAAGGACCAGTTAGGATGGAGCCTCCGGTTCAAGCTAAGTCGGTTGGTTATCGCAAGTGTGGAAAGGTGCATCCGGGTCAAGTTTGCTATGGCCAGGCGTTTAAGTGTTTTCGCTGTGGGGTTGTTGGTCATAGAGTTGCGGAGTGTCCTCAGCTTGTCGGTCAGAGAGCGTTGCCGCTACCCCCGGGAATCGCAGGAGCACCAGGAGCGAGTTCGAGTCGTGGAGCTGTTGGAGCTAGGCCGCCGGGGAGAGTTTTTGTGATGGCGCGTTCGAAGGCGGAGTCGGAGGGTCTGGTGGAGGAGGAGTTAGCAGGTAACCCTTGTTTTGAGCCTATCCTTGTGTCCCCGAGAGCTTTGTGTTCTTTGTTGCCTTGGGTGCTATCTTGTGCTTCGTAGTTGTCTTTGTTTGGCAATCCTTGGCTTGTCTCCCTTGCTTGTTTTTCGTTGGATGCTTAGTATAGACTCTTTTCTTGCTAAGTGTTTTCTTTAGGTTGCATCTTGTTTGTGGTAGCCATCTATCCATTATCTTGTGCTTAGCCGAATTCTTTCACCTTTGGACTTGGTTGTTTTTACAACAATTGCTTGAGCTTTTCCCTAAATTTTCCAAGTATTCTTTGATTTGGAAAATAGCAAATCCCTACCAAAATCTTTCCTTGTGTAGCCTAAAAGTTGAGCCTAATGTTTCTTTATAACCTTTGAGTTTCGAACCCTAGCCAATTTCTTTTCTACCCAACCTCTAAACCACTTGAACCAATTATCTTGCTTAGAACCTAACCCATTTTAATTCTTTCTAAACCTTAAATCCCACTTTGTTCAAAATCCCCAAATTTAATCATCTTTTTCCCCAATCTCACCCAAATCCCTAATTTCTTTCCCCAATATTTTCTTCTTCTTTTTCCTTCTCCCTACCCGTGAGCTACTCGAAGCCACCCCACCCCGTCGCTCCTTCGCAACCCGCCACCACCAACCTGCCCGTCGTCGTTCGCCGCCGGAGCCTCGCCGTCCCGTCGCCGCCGCCGTCCTGCTGTGTGTCGTGTCGCCGAGCAGCCGCGAGAGAGAGAGAGAGCTCGAGAGAGAGAGTGAAACGAGAGAGAGAGAGCCGCGAGAGTGTGGTAGAAGAAGAAGGAGTTGTGGGCTTTGTTTGTTGAGCTTCGGATCATCTTTCACCATGCCTAAAAGGTCAAGTTTGGAAAGAAAAGCGGAATGGGTGGATGACCACTACCTTGTGCTTGAAGGTAAAGCTTTTGACCCGGAATCTTTTTCAAGTTCCTTGTTGGATTTGCTTAAGTTTCAAGGTTTGCTAGATGGTTTTCTCGCCATAAGGGCCGAGACTTACCCGAGTTTGGTGAAGGAGTTTTACCGTCACATGGTTGTGACGAAGGAAGGTGAAAGGCTTGAGATCACCTCTAAGGTGAGAGGTGTGAAGGTTGTGTTGTCTGAGAAGAGGTTAGCTCAGTTGTTGAGTTTGTCTGCTACCGGAGTGGCTCAGTACAGTGGTCATTCTTGGATTAGTACGGATACCATGGGGTACCGTGATTATTTGAGTTATCTGTTTGGCCGTACGAGTGGTTTCACTCAAGCTTCGAGGCCGGAAAGGAAGTGGTTGTCTGCGAAACAAAAGATCTTGGTTATGTTGGTGTCAGATTATTTGTTGCCTAACAACAACAAGAGCAGTTTGTTGGGTAAGTTGGAATGTACCTTTGCTTTCTGTTTGAAGAATATGGTTAAGTTCAATCTGCCTGCTTTGATGATGCAACACATGGTGTTTTGCCGGGATCACAACTGGAAGAGTTTGCCGTATGGGATGGTGCTGAGTTGGATCTTGGTTAAGAAAGGTGTTAGTGTGGACGGTTGTCTCCCGAAGGCCGTGGGAAAGATGGTGTTGGATACCGCCAATCTCCGGAGTTGTAATCTGTTTCAGTTGGATAGTGGTGAGTACATCACGCTTGAAGAGGTTGCTAGGAAAGCACCTGTTGAGAGAGCAGAGTTAGCTGCTGGGCTTGAGATTCATGCCAGGAAGTTGAGCCTTGCAGTCCAGAGTTTGAGTGGTGACGAAGAAGTTGAGGAGGAAGCAGATCAGGAAGAAGAGGAAGGAGCACCGGAGACCGCTGAAGCTGAAGTAAGTGAATCAGATGGTGAGGAACGCCGTAGAAGGGAAGAAGTTCGCACCAAGAGAGGGCAGGATGTCGCCTCTTTGCTTCGTCAGCAGAACAGTTTGATCGCCGAGGGTTTTGCGTTTGTGAGGTCGCAGTTTGCCGCAGTGCATCAGAGGCTGGATCGGTTTGAAGCTAGTTCTAGCCACAGAGTTGAAGCCTTGTTGTTTAGCTAGTGTGTTAGTTGGTGTTTGGGTTAGTAGTTTAGTTCTTGGTTGCCTATCCTTGAATTTGTAATGTCTTTCTCTTTGCCTTGGAACCGTGTGAGAACTTTTGGAGTTTTTAACCAAAAGGGATATTCTTGGACATCTTGTCACAATTTTGTTTCCTTGTTACCTTTCGTTCTTAATTCGTTGTACCAAAGTTTCGGGGACGAAACTTCTTTGAAGGGGGAGAGGATGTGACACCCCAAAAATCCACACTCCAAACCATGAATTAATTGAGTAATTAACTCTATTTCTTTTGAGGAATTGATTCCTAAAATCCTGATTTTTGATACTCAAGGACTAGTATTTGACTAGTCAATCTTTAAGAGGTGTTGTACCTTGTGCTTTGAGAGAAGTTCCCTTGTTCCTTACACTTTCTAAGAGTTAGTAAGGGTATCCTTGTCTTTTCACCAAGAGCTAGTTATGTAACCAAAACCTAGAAAATATCTCTACTTTCTCTCTAGAATAGAAGAGTAACTTGTTCTTCAAGCCAAAAGAAGCCTTTGTCAAGATTCCAAGTTTTGCTTCCAAGATTCAATCTTTCCTCTATTTTGGCATCTAGAAGGGTAAGATCTAAGCTTGTCTAGTCTTTTTGGTTCCATCTTGGTTGTCTTTTTCTTAAAGGTTGGATCTTCATGATCTTTTGGTTTGATCTTGAAGTGGGTTTGGCTAGTGAGCCTAGTGGAGAACTTGTTGTGGTGTAAGAAGAGTCTTTTGGTCTTCAAGAGGTAACCCATGCTCTACAAAACCTATTTTGCTTACCTATATATGATTTCTTGGCTTCTACTTGTGTTTTGCTATGAAATGTGAGAGTTTATGCATTTATCTTGTGATATTGCATATCTAGAGCTTGTGTTTAGGATTCCTTTGTGCCATTGCTTGGCATTTTCCTTGGTTCAAGTCATTTTGTTGTGTTTGGTGAGATTTGACAAGTTTTGGACTTGAATTTGTGTTTGGAGAAGAAAATCCCCGAAGGGATTTGTTGTGGAACGAGAGTGTTCCCGCGAGCGGAACGGCGGGCGGGGCACCACCCACCGGCCTACCCGCGGGTACATAGCCTGTGGGAATATGTTCCCGCGGGCGGAACCACGGGTGGGGCGCTACCCGTGGGTCCACCTTCGGGTACATGGTTGGTGTTGTGATGGGATTTATTCCCCGTGATTTGTTTGTCTCGATCTTTGATCTTTTGGCCTCCCGATGTTCTTTTGTGAAACTATTTGAGCGTCTTCTTGATGTTTCGTAGGTCTAGAGCTTTATGGTAGGTATCCATGTAGGATCTTTGGTGTTGTGAATCGTGCTACGTGTTCAACATTGTGTTTCGTTGAACCGTGTGGTGTCTTGGGTGTTCCTCGGAACTATCTTGAGTTTCCCGGATGTTGAGCTTGCTAGTTATTATCTTAATGCTAGCGTCGTTGTTGTCGATGGGTGGTGACCCGTCTCTTGATTGTGTATGTTTCATACCTCTTTTGCAATCCGTTGCTTGTTTCGTGTGAGTGGTGGTGCGTGTGTGGCTTTACCTGGATTGCACGATTAGTGGTATGGGACGCTAGTCACCAAGGTATTGCAGCGGTCCTCGTGGTGCCCGTGACGTGATTATGGAGTTGTGGCTGAGTCCACGTGTTTGGGGGATAACATTGTGTTATCCGGGCATGTGTTGCCGTGAATTGGTGGGTTTTCGTTGGTGGTTATAGGTGGGGGACGACGGTCCCGGCGGAATAAGGTTGGACTTGGCTGTACAGGGGTTTTCTAGAGGTAATGGTTGGCTTTGAAGGTACAAGGATGGGGGTAGCCATAAGGTTGGAACAGGGCATAAGGAAGGCATATCAACTCGTGATGTGTGATGTCACGAGGGCTTGTGAAGCCGTTGTTGTGTGATCTTCTCTCGTGACGTGTGTAGTCACGAAGTCTTGTGGTGTTTTTGCATGTGTTGCCATTGGGTGAGTCTATATCCTTCTGTGTGGTTAACCTTTGTGGTTGGGACGTGTTCCTGGTGTTATCCTTGTGAGTGGTGAGTCTTGTGTTGTCTTTTGATCTTGGCTTTTGACTTATATATATGTATTCCGTTTCGAAAATGGTTTTTATATCTTATATCTACCTATTTATGATACTTAACGGTATTGGTGGGTTACCAGCATCTTATGCTGACCGGGCGTCGCCCCGATGTTTATCTTTGTATCTTTCAGGTGATGCGTAGTCGAGCGCGATGTCTAGAGCCGGTAGCTTAGCACCTGTATCTTTAGACAGTGTTGTTGAGGCCTGTGTGCCAATGTCTTTAGATTGTTCTAGTTTGTTGTTTTTGGGATAGTGATACACTTGCAGATTGTCGCCGTAGCGTATGCCATGTGTGGTATACATGGCATAACACCCAGTTTTGGATTCCTTTTATCCAGTTATCTTTCTATCTTCCGCTGTGCTAGTGTTTTGTTGTTAATCTGCATGTGTTAAGACTTGTTTTTAGGTCTTGTTGTTTTGGGGGTGTTACACGGATGTATTCAGCCCCCAAGTGTCAAGCACACTGTAGGCCATTGACAAAGGCCTCATACTCAGCTTCATTATTGGTCGGGTGGAACAGATACATCAATGCATAGTAAACTTTGAATCCTTCCGGGCTTGTAACCACGACCCCTCCACCTGCTCCTTTCTTGCTGCTCGACCCATCGGTGGCCAAGGACCACCATGCCGCCTCGGGATCCTCGACCTCTGGGGGTTGTGTCTCCCGAGCGCTGCACTCGACCAAGAAGTCTGCCAAAGCTTGACCTTTTATAGCTGGTCTCGGTCGGTATTCGGTTGCATACTAAGTCAGCATCAACGCCCACTTGACTAGGCGTCCGGAAGAAGAAGCGGTACGGAGAACTGCCCCAATCGGCTGATCGGTTAACACATGAATGGCTCGACCTTGAAAGTAGGGGGCCAACTTATTTGCAGCTATGTACAAAGCATAGACTATGTTTTCTAGCCAGGAGTAATGGAGCTCGGGACCATGGAGCACGTGGCTCACATAGTAAACCGGTCGCTGGACTCCCTTCGAATCTGTTCGGCATAGAACCGCACTTACTGGTCGATCGGAAATGGCGAGATAGATATCTAATTCTTCTCCGAGCTCGGGCTTTGACAATACGATTGGTGACATCAGATACTCTTTTAGCTCATCAAAAGTCGCTCGGCACTCATCAATCCACACGAACCCATTAACTTTGCGCAATACCTTGAAGAATGGTAAGGCGCGCTCGGCCAATTTGGAAATGAAACGGCTCAGGGCTGCCAACCTGTCGGTCAATTGTTGCACCTCCCGCACGGTCGTGGGTGGTTGCATATCAAGAATAGCCTTGACCTTGGCGGGGTTGGGCTCGATTCCTTTCTTGGTCATCATGTAGCCGAGGAACTTTCCCGTTTGCACCGCAAACGTGCACTTGTTGGGATTCAATCGCAGCTGGTACTTCCTCATGATTTGAAAACATTGTCGGAGATCCCGAGTGTGGTCGGCTCGGTCTCGACTCTTTACCAGCATGTCGTCAGTGTAAGCTTCCATCGTCCGGCCTAATAGGTCCGCGAAGAGCATATTGACCATCCTTTGATAAGTTGCTCCTGCATTGCGGAGGCCGAACGACATCACTCGGTAGCAATACAACCCATCTAGTGTGACAATGGCCGTCTTGCTTTCATCTTCATGATGCATCATAATCTGATGATAACCATTGAATGCATCCATGAAACTCATGAACTCGGCCCCGACCGTCTCATTAACCATTTGATGAATGCTCGGCAGCAGGTATGGATCGAGCGAACATGCTTTGTTGAGGTCGGTGAAATCGATGCAGATCCTCCAGGATGGAGGCTTGGGAACAAGTACAATGTTGGCCACCCATTCGGGATAAGTGACCGGTCGGATGTGCTCAATCGCTCCCATCTTTTTCACCTCCTCTCGGACAAACTCTCGGTGATCGGATGATAGATGCCGAGTCTTCTGAACGACTGGTTTTGCCGCGGGATCTACAGCTAGCTTGTGGCAAATTACGGTGCGATCGATCCAGGGCATGTCTTCAGGCCCCCATGCAAATATGTCAACGAATTCCCGGAGGATCACTAATACTTCCAGTGGTAATTCGGGATTGAGGACCCAACCAATCTTGATTTTTCCTGTCCGGTCTTTCCTCAAACAAAGGAACCTCTTCAATCTCCTCGGAGGGCTCGGATTGCTCCTTTCGATCTCCAGTGTCTTCCTTAACAATAGTGTTCACTCGGGAAGAACCAGCATCACGCCGATTGACAGCCCGGGTGTAGCATTTTCTTGCCAACTGGACATCGCCGCGTACAACTCCAACCCCGCCCGGGGTGGGGAACTTCATGCACAAATGCGGCATCGAAATGATTCCGCCGACCCTCATAATGGCTGGTCGGCCCAAGATAACGTTGTGGACGCAGTGTAGATTGACCACAACAAACTCCAACTCTGTTTTCACCGGGAGCATAATTTTTCCCTCGGGGCGTATGGTTTCCGCAGTAAATCTTGACCAGGGTACGCCGACCGGAATCAGCTCTCGCTTGTCCAATTTTAGCTTCTTGAACACGTCCAAATAAAGGACGTTCACGCTGCTCCCGGTGTCCACCATTACTCTTTGGACATAGGTCCTCATAATATCAATCGTGACAACGAGGGCTTCCATCCCATGGTCTCCGCTTTCCGGTTGGTCTTCCAGAGAGAAGGTCATGGGCTCCATCTTTTGCCTCTTCCCGGTGCCACGGGAATCTACGATCGCAACCGGGCAACTTTCCCGATGTCGGGAAGCATCTTCCAAACCTCCAAATATAACATGGATGGTCGGTTTGGACGCCGGTCGGCTGCTAGATTGAGGATCGAGATCTCTGCGGTCCTGATCCGATGGGTTTGAACGATGATGGGAGCGTCTGTGATCTTGCCGATCGGTTTCTCTCTTGCACTCTTCTCTTTTGCCAACACATTTATCTAACTTGCCCAACTGAAGCAAATCCTCCAACAGCTGTTTTAAATGTGTGCACTCCTCCGTATCATGCCCGGCGCAACGGTGATAATCGCAATGTTTGGACTTATCCTTCCCCTCCGGTCCGGGATGGGGTAGACGAGTAAGGTTGCATGATTTGGCATATTACATTGCCTCTGCCGCCGATCGGTTCAACGCCGTGAACTCTCCTGGTCGGGTGCGGGGTCAGGGATGGTCGTCGCCCGACCAATGATCCGCCCGACCGGAGGGCTTCTGAGATGATGTCCCGACCTCCTGCGACCTCTTGACGGCATTAGCCTCACCAGCATTGGCGTAATCCGTCACTCTACGGAAGGCTTCCTCATAGGTGGTTGGCGGATGGAGGATGAAATCCTGACACAAATAACCGGCCCGAAAGGAGATGTGTAGCATATGGATGGCCATCAGATCGTCCATCGGCTCAACCTCCCCGACCGCCGACTTCCACTTAACCAAAAATTCGGACAAGCTTTCCCCCTCTAACTGCTTGGCCTTCTCGAGGTACATGTAGGGCTTCCTAAGGACCTTGGAGGTCAAAAACTTCCGGTTAAATTTCATTGCCAAACTAGCAAAATCATAAATGGAGCCCGGTTGAAGTGATCTAAACCATTCCGCCGCCCGACCGGTGAGCGTGGAATAGAAAGCCCTACACATCACGGCATCAGAAACGCCCATCATCAGCATGTTTCCGTAGTAGGTGTTCACATGAACTTCTGGGTTTGTGCGCCCATCATATTCCTTGTTTCCGGGGACGCGCAAATCGAGCGGGTAAGGCTGGGCCATAATCTCCGCCGTGAAGGGTGTCCTCAACAGGGAGGCTGAATGATCGGTCGGAGGCCTCACAGCGTGCTCGTTTTGCCAACGAGTGAATTCCGCCCGGAGTTCGTTGAGCATTCCTCGGGTCTCATCATGTTCAACCGTCTGGGCTTGTTCCCAAGCATGGCGTCGTCGATGTGACTTGGACCCACTATGGCCGGACGACCTCTCCTGGCTTGCTGCTCGCATTGGCGAGTCTACCGAGCGCCTGCTTGGATCCTGCAGTCCCAATCTCTACCGCAATGCTGGTCAGAGCTGCTCGAATGCCATCACCCGGTTGGCTTCTAACTCAGGATCTTCCGCCTGAGCCTGTACCTCCGGCTGAACCTGTGGAGCCTGCCATGGTTCCTCCATTACCTAGGCACCCTGCGACCCCAACCTCGAACGAGCCGAGCGCCTAGCCCAGGGGGCGGACTGAAGCTCCGGCTCGGTCGTCATGGTCCGATAAATCGGAGGAGAAGAAGTTGGAGCCATGTGCGCAGGCATGGTCGGTGGTGGATAATACATCAGCGTACCAGGCCAACACCCATACTGTGGAGGAGGGATCGGGTATGGATATTGCCCGGGGAATGGATACTGCGGAGCAAGCGGTGGGTATCCCGGCTGAATGTAGTTGACCGGGTTCTAGGCGACCGGGTTCTGGGCCACCGGATGAGATGGTGATAAGTTGAGGTTCAGATCAACGGTCTGACCCTGGTATTGTGTGCGCTGATGGTCGGATGAACTAGCTGCATCGGCTTGCTCATCCTCGGCTATTTGGTACATGTAGGGATACATGGTTGTAGAAAAGAGGACTTGGTACTCGTCAACGTTAGCTTTCGTACTCGGTCCCCACAGACGGCGCCAATATGATAGTACAAATTCTACGTGTAAAGGGGTCAAAGTACTAAACACGATCAAGTCAAAGCAATTAAAGTCTTTTATTGATCAAGGAAGGACCTAATACTGTAACACCCCAATTTTCTTATCCAAAATATCCTTAAATTTTTTTTTCTTAATTTAGAATTTTACAAAAACCATAGCGGAAGCATTAACTAACCAAAAGAAAAATGGGTGTTACCGCCACGCTCAGGTATTTCTCTATACCCAAACGCTAAGGCTAAATTTACAACATCAAATAAACTCAACCCAAATCCAACTTCTATAATAATACAATAAAGGATAATGCTATACAACCATATAGCCTCTCAAATAATAAATCTCCAATCGATATATTCTTAATTCCTTCTAAGCTTGAATTCATCTTGAATCCCTTTATCCATGTTCACCTGTAAAAATAATTTGCAACAAAATAGGGTGTAGACAAAAATTAGCATAAGCTAAGTAAGTTTCACTTCACCCCGTAAAATATAGGCTTGGATTTTATATTTTCAAAACTCATATAATTTTGATACTTTTCCAAAATACATGTGGAGTTACTTTTCCTTGTATAGAGAATTAATATTTAAAAATGGAGAATTAACAAACCTCATCAAAATCCACTTAGAATCTGGACTAAAACCTATGTGCACACCCCCAGAGGATTCCAAGCCACTGGGTAGTATATGATCCAAGTAGTCAGGTTATCCTACCTACTACCACTCAAACAGTTTGGAAACTGGATCATAACCTATGTGTTACACCCTCATGGGATTCCAAGCCCAATGAGTAGTCATTAGTCCAAGTGAACAGTATTCACATTCACTGTACACCACACAGTACATTATTTGCTCAAAATTCCATTATTTCTCCACATAAAAATACTCTTCTCCAAAAATTCATTTTCTCCAAAATATATAATTTTCTCCAAATACAATTCGTCAAAAATATAATTTCTCAAATTGCAATTTCCTCCACATATAATAATTTCTCAAAACATAATTTTTAATCCACAATAAGGATGTAATAGAAATTTCACCATATGTAACACTAAAAATTCCAAGCCACAGATTCACACAACACACGGGTTCGACACGTCGAAACCCATTCTCGATATTTCGAGAATCACCACACAATAGTACCATTTATCGATAAATGCACTCATGTCCACATTAATAGCATTTATCATATAATATAACATATAATATCAATACATATAATACTCAAGGAAAAATGATAATTTTGATGAACATGAAATCTTACCATCAAAGCCAAACTTAAAATAGCATCCTAGCCACTTTGATCAAGAACCTGTAAATCAATCAAAATCTTAATTTATTTACTATAACTATTATTATTATTATAATCGAACCCTAATTAACATCAGCACTAACATCACTGTCTTATTATATTAAGATAGCTCATCATCCATCCATCAATAATCCATCTTTATCTCATCAATTTGTCAATTCCCACCAATTTGTCGAACAAGCACCATCAACAGAATTTACTAATTACTAATGCTACATAATATATGTATATACGAACACACATGCACATCCGAGATCCACCATCATCTAATCATTATTATACTAATCATTACCTCATCATCGGCCATAATTTCATCAAGCTAAGCTTCTTCTCCTATTTTGCAGACCGCTACCAGTACACTTTCGCCATCATCATCATCATCTTCAACTATTGATCAGACCTCCGAGAAGTAGTCAAACCTAACAACTTTTTCACCGATTAAAAGCACCCAAATTCTTATAGAGGGATGAAGGAGACCGTAAGAGAAAGATAAAGAGAAACTAAATAGGTTTAGGGTAAGACTAGGGTTAACTTTAAGGAGTATATATATATTTAGGAATAATATATATAATTTGAGTAAAATAGGATTAGGAAAATAAATATATATAATATAAATATACATATTGCCGTATAATATATATATTTACCTATGTAAGGAAATAGTGTGATTGTGTATACCACGTACATAATAGGATTAGGAAAAATTAGGCAAAAAGAATAATATGGATTTAGGATGATATTAGGTCAAACTTGGAGTCCGAAAATTTAATAAAATTAACTTCATACGCACCTACGGTCCTCGTATAGTGCCCAGAAAATATGGGGTATCACACTTACAATCTAAATGATTATCGCGAGGGCCGACTGACTGCGGTGGGGCAGCTCTGTAGATAATCTATCGATCGTTCCAAAAGTCCTTCACACCGTAGACGTTGTGGGTATTTATAGCCGCTAGGCCGGAGACACAGCTACGGTCGGCCGGCCGGCATGTAACCCACGTAGCATCCACGTGTCTTCGTCCGGCGAGTCCTGCCTGTCAACGCGTAACGTCGCCACGTGCCTCTTCTTGAATCTCTTGGTCAAGGGCCATCAATCGGACCATGAGGACACCGGTCGGGAAATCTACCGGTCGGGTGCTGCAGTCTTCCTTTAGGAATATCCAACCTGTAAACCTGCACATAGAACAAGAGAAGACGAGGCATGTCGGTCGGGATATACTGTAACACCCCCGATTTTCAGGATATTTAAAACTTATAAAATAAAGGTGAAATCTCGTTGAATCCCAAAACATAGTACAAGAGTATGGGGTGCTATGCCACACCTGAGCTAGAGAACTCAGGTGCACAGGCTAACTGACTAATATCCTCAAATAGTATCAGTACTAATACATGGCACGCAGGCCGAAAGGGAAAAACTATCTAAGCTACGTCCAAGCTTCTAGCGCGCTCCAGTGAACTACTCGTCTGTGCCTGAAAGCCAAATATATCTGTTCAGCGAGAGATGCTGGTAACCCACTCCAACGCGCTGAAATACATTACATATAGAGATATATATAGATATACGAAAACCATTTTGAAGCATGAAGATATATCCTACAAGACTCTAGCTTTTAAAACCGGGAATGACTCGACAGATAAGGCTAGACACAAGCAACAGTTATAACAAGCGTATACAATCCACAACAGGCAAGACAGATAAAGCTGAGCACAATTAATAATCATAACCCAACATAACCAATCCCCAGCATAAATCCCATAGTCACATCCCCCAATATACACATAAACACAACTCGTCCATATCTCATCACATAGCACACTTTGTTGGCGCCACAGGACCAATCGCATGCCCATACATGAGGGTCAGCGCATATATCTCTGACACGACACCGCAGCACCCTGCCCCGTCTCACATTACGGAGGAGTCGATCGCAACCGACTAATGAACCGTAGTTCTATATAATATTTATATACCTGACCGGTCTTTACCAGCCTGGTTAACAGTTGGGATGGTTCTCAACCCATTCAACTGCCCGTATAGTGGACCTTTGTCCTATATAATATTTATATACCTGACCGGTCTTTACCAGCCTGGTTAACAGCCGGTATGGTTCTCAGCCCATCCGACTGCCCGTATAGTGGAACTTAGTCCTATATAATATTTATATACCTGACCGGTCTCTACCAGCCTGGTTAACAGCCGGTATGGTTCTCAGCCCACCCGACTGCCCGTATAGCCCGATTGATCTCAACTAAATCGGGGTAACACGCACACATAACACGTAGCAAGCACATGCAACCCACATTAACACATAGGGAAGGGGGAGAAAACGTATAACAAAACCTATGCGTGATCCTTCACATACTAAGAATAGTCCTAAGGGGTTCATACTCCTTTCACCTAGGTCAACGGGATACCAATTAAACTAGCATGCAATGTATAAGACTCATACGACCTATGAATGGTACACGAAAATCAAACTAGACATAGGCACGATAGATGGAGTCCGTTGGGACACCACGGGGGTCGGGGGAACATCAAACGGGGAAGCCGGGATCCCGAAGGGTGGGAATTTCCAGCGGGTAGCCGGTGGGTGGGGGTTCACCCGCCGGCTGCCCGCCGGTGGTTACTGTTCCGGGCAGCTGCCCGCCCGCCGACTGCCCTCTGCCGGGACTGCCCGACTTGGCCGCGGGTAGGTGGCGGGTCCCCTACCCCCACCTACCCCCCACTGACTCTTTTCATCACAAAAATGCCCCGGGAACCATTGTGGAACCCGAAACCATGCTTAGACACTTTACAACGCAATTAACGATCAACACGTAGTCAATTAACGGATCAAATACGAGAAACGTACGGCACATAACCTATCATGTTTTTCTAACATAATCGACACCCCAAACATGCGATTTCCCACCCGATACACCAAGAATGATATCATACGATACAACCTAGGGTTCTAATCACTTTTATACCCACAAGAATACGATTCGTCCTCCAATTACAAGATTCGGTGCAAATAACACATAAGCATCAAGAATGCCATACAATTATCAAGAATGACATATAAACATCAAGAACTCCACATAATCATCAAGAACATCATAATTATCAATAAACTCCCAATATCAAGATCACCCATGGGATTATCCCATCAATCATCAATAATAATATCGCAAATCATCAATACACAATAATATGGGGAAATCCTACGGGGGAAATCATAGCTATGAAAATAGGTTTTGTTGAGACATGGGTTACCTCTTAGCCTTATTTAATTCCTTAGCTATGAAGGGTCTTTCTTTAAGCTTTCTTCTTTCTTGATTTCTCCTAAGGGGATTCTTGGAACTTCTTGTGTGGTGAGAGATTATGGTGGTGAAAGATCTAGGTGCCTCCTATATCCCTATTTATATATTTAAGATTCCTAATTAGGGTCTGAATGGTATGGGTTTACTAATTCTATTCCTTATAGGACTAAGGGCTTATTTTAGAGATAAGGGTCCATGGTCCATAGTGGACCATATTAATTAATTAAAGGGAATCCTAATCGTAGTCTGAATAGTAAAAGGCCTACTTCCTTTATTCCTAATAGGCTTAAGACTCTAATTTAGGCAAGGGTCCACGGTTCATGGTGGACCTTATTAATTAATTAAAGGAAACCTAACCGAATTAAATCATATTTAATTATTATTAACGGGATTAATTAAATAATTAATCCGGGATTGAAGGCTGTAAGACGGGGTGTTACATTCTCCCCCCCCCCCCCCCCCTTACGAGAAGCTTTGTCCCCGAAGCTTGGATATCATTGCGGGGGTAACGAGTCCAAAGTAGTACGGTGGTCCTATAGCGAAAGCATTCTACGGGGAAACTGTATAATTGTATGTTTATGTGTGCTGGGTCTTTAGGAACGATTAGGTTTAAAAGGCTAAGAGAGTGGGTTTCAAACTTGAAGACAAGGTGAATTTAGGAATTAGGATCAAAGTTTTCAAGGTTGCAACTTAGGGTGTGAGGTTGCCACCTTGTATGGAATCGTTAAAGTAGGGAATCAAGAATGTGGTTTGAAGGGTAGAAAGGGTTTTGAAATAAGGAGGGCGCCGGTTTCCCGAGGGAGGGGAAAGGAATTCGGCTAGGATGGGTTAAGGGTTCTCGATTTTAAGTGACTATTCTGGTTTGATGCTTTGATCCCGACGTATTGACGAACTGATGATCCTTCTCCCTTGGTGTTGGCACTTGCTTGACTTTAAGATCCTTGTTAGACCTTGCTTCCCAGGCTAAAGTTTCATCCTCCTCTCCTATCTTGAGGGAATCTCTCGTGATGATTTAACACTTACTTCGTTAATGCGTCCAAGGTCTTGACCAAGTTTGGTCAACCAAGCCAATCTCTTAGGGCGCACTTCCCAAATTCTTCCCAAAGTCTCTTGGGAGTCGATAAGCTTTGGGTTGACTTTTTCGTATTGAATTTTATCTCTTCTTTAGTGAGTGAAATTCTTAGTAAGACTTCATGTCTTCTCCGAGGTTCGGCTTGTTGGGCCCTTTTGTGTTATTTCTAATGATGAAGGTGTCCTTGCATGCTCTTTTTCTTCTTGAAGCGCAGTTGGTTACCTAATCTCGTTGTGGAATGACTCGGTGAGTTTACGAGTCATCTCATATCCTTGTGGGTCCTTAATGACCCTTGAGATCTTGGCACAAATGTGCTCTTTACTTTTTGCCTAGCACCACGGGCTACGTCGTTCTTGATTCCATACAACTTGTAAGGAGTCCTCTGATTTGCTTGAACGATATCCATGGTTTGGAGGAGTCCCGATCCATCCTTAGCATTTTGACTTTTAAGGCCTTTGTGAGTCCTTAGCACGAGTTCCCAACTCGTCTCCTTGGTTTGCACAATCCTTTATGCCAATCATCCCTAGTCGGTTGCATCGTAGAATCCAACTTCAACTCCACGTGTAATGCAATTGGTTGTGCTTTTTCGACGGTGTCTTGCGTGTCAAGGTCTTTTACCGATGACACCATGTTTGGGCGACCCATGGTTCCTTACCCAAGACTTGCGTTCATCAATCGAGGCACACAAGTGCGCCATGAATCAATAAACGAGGGGTTAAGAAATCAGCACATTGTACCAGTGGGCGTGAGGTGGGCGGTCGTCCGCCTGCCAAGCTCCTGTCAGGGACCCGTCAAGGTCCCGTCCAGGACCCGTTAGGGTCCCATCAAGGTCCCGTTGGGGACCCGCGGGAAGGTGACTAGGAAGAGTGAATTTCTTCGGGAAAAATCCCAAGAATGCACCGATTCAAGTTCCGACAAGCCCCATGCCCATGTGCACAATAAAAAGGTACTTGAATACATAGGATGACCCATCGTATAGTTTTATTGATCCTTAAGTACGAGTTATAGATGAGTCAAGACTCTCGCATGTTCTTTCCGTTCAGTAGGTCGGGTCCGGTTCCCAATTAGCAACCTCGTCACCTTCACCGGGAAGTTGGTTATAAGCCAACTTTGTCTTTTCCTTGCTTGATTGATGACAAGCCTTCTTGGTTTTTTTTTTCTTCGAGTTCGGCTTGTCGCTCGTTCTTTGTTCAATCCTTTGGTGACCAAGTGCTTGGTGATGCATTTCTCTTCCTTGGAATGCATTTGATTGACTACCCTTTGACGTCGCATGGTGTTTTGGCGATTTTGTGTGTTACATGTACTTCTTACGGTGCCTTAAAACCATCAAGGTCCTTGTTCCAAGGTAAGGCCCTTATTGCCAGGAGGCTCTAGTTGTATGATACTTTCTATGTGTCTGTGTAGATCTTGCATTGCACTCCGTATAGGTAATGCCTCCAAATTTTCAGTGCGAATACGATGGCGGCTAGCTCGAGGTCGTGGGTGGGGTATTTTCTTCGTGGGTTTTGAGTTTCCTAGATGCGTATGCTATTACATTGCCTTTTTGCATTAGCACGCACCCCAACCCCTTTTTGGACGCGTCACTGAAGACCTCGAACCCTTCCACCCCGGAGGGGATGGCTAGTACGGGTGCCGTGGTTAACTTATCCTTCAATTCCTGAAAGGCTGCGATGCAGTTGTCGTCCCATCGGAAAGGGGTCTCCTTTTTCATGAGTTTAATGAGAGGTTGGGCTATCTTGATAAAGTCGGGTACAAACCTCCTGTAGTAGCCAGCCAAGCCCATGAAGCTTCGGACCTCTGAAGGTGAGTTCGGTGTGGACCATTCCTTAACGGCCTGGGCTTTGGTGGGATCCACCTTAATTCCTTCTTTGGTTATTACGTGGCCCAGGAAGGTCACGCTGTCTTTCCAGAATTCGCATTTGGAGAACTTAGCGTATAGCTGGTGCTCTTTTGTAAGGTTATGCGGAGGTGCCTTTTATGTCCTTCCTTGTTTCGGGAGTAGCCTAGGATGTCATCAATGAATACAATGACGAAGTCATCCAGGTGGGGTCGGAATACTCGGTTCATGAGGTCCATGAGTATGGCGGGTGCGGGGTGGAGTCGTCCTTGTAGCCGTGCCCCTAGGTACTCTTAGTTGAACCCCCGGTTGTTGCCCATAAGTTCTTTGTGGACTTATCAAAGATCAACCTCGTGTCTTGAAGTAGAACGAGGCTTTCTCTACGTGGCATTCCTCTGGGCATTCGCCTAACCCGAGGATTTTGTTGAAGGTTCGGATTCATTCTTCGAGGAGTGTGAGATCCTTGACTGTCTTCTTATTGGCGCCATGTTGCTGGTTTTCAGCGAGAGATGCTGGTAACCCACTCCAACGCGTTGAAATACATTACATATAGAGATATATATAGATATACGAAAACAATTTTGAAGCGTGAAGATATATCCTACGAGACTCTAGCTTTTAAAACCGGGAATGACTCGACAGATAAGGCTAGACACAAGCAATAGTTATAACAAGCGTATACAATCCACAACAGGCAAGACAGATAAAGCTAAGCACAATTAATAATCATAACCCAACATAAACAATCCCCAGCATAAATCCCATAGTCACATCCCCCAATATACTCATAAACACAACTCGTCCATATCTCATCACATAGCACACTTTGTAGGCGCCACAGGACCAATCGCATGCCCATACATGAGGGTCAGCGCATATATCTCTGACACGGCCCCGCAGCACCCTGCCCCGTCTCACATTACGGAGGAGTCGATCGCAACCGACTAATGAACCGTAGTTCTATATAATATTTATATACCTGACCGGTCTTTACCAGCCTGGTTAACAGTTGGGATGGTTCTCAACCCATTCAACTGCCCGTATAGTGGACCTTTGTCCTATATAATATTTATATACCTGACCGGTCTTTACCAGCCTGGTTAACAGCCGGTATGGTTCTCAGCCCATCCGACTGCCCGTATAGTGGAACTTAGTCCTATATAATATTTATATACCTGACCGGTCTCTACCAGCCTGGTTAACAGCCGGTATGGTTCTCAGCCCACCCAACTGCCCGTATAGCCCGATTGATCTCAACCAAATCGGGGTAACACGCACACATAACACGTAGCAAGCACATGCAACCCACATTAACACATTGGGAAGGGGGAGAAAACGTATAACAAAACCTATGCGTGATCCTTCACATAATAAGAATAGTCCTAAGGGGTTCATACTCCTTTCACCTAGGTCAACGGGATACCAATTCAACTAGCATGCAATGTATAAGACTCATACGACCTACGAATGGTACCCGAAAATCAAACTAGACATAGGCACGATAGACGGAGTCCGTTGGGACACCACGGGGGTCGTGGGAACATCAAACGGGGAAGTCGGGATCCCGAAGGGTGGGAATTTCCAGCGGGTAGCCGGTGGGTGGGGGTTCACCCGCCGGCTGCCCGCCGGTGGTTTCTGTTCCGGGCAGCGGGTGCCTGGCGGGCAGCTGCCCGCTGCCGGGACTGCCCGACTTCGCCGCGGATAGGTGGCGGGTCCCCTACCCCCACCTACCCCCCACTGACTCTTTTCATCACAAAAACGCCCCGGGAACCATTGTGGAACCTGAAACCATGCTTAGACACTTTACAACGCAATTAACGATTAACACGTAGTCAATTAACGGATCAAATACGAGAAACGTACGGCACATAACCTATCATGCTTTTCTAACATAATCGACACCCCAAACATGTGATTTCCCACCCGATACACCAAGAATGATATCATACGATACAACCTAGGGTTCTAATCACTTTTATACCCACAAGAATACGATTCGTCCTCCAATTACAAGATTCGGTGCAAATAACACATAAGCATCAAGAATGCCATACAATTATCAAGAATGACATATAAACATCAAGAACTCCACATAATCATCAAGAACATCATAATTATCAAGAATCTCCCAATATCAAGATCACCCATGGGATTATCCCATCAATCATCAATAATAATATCGCAAATCATCAATACACAATAATATGGGGAAATCCTACGGGGGAAATCATAGCTATGAAAATAGGTTTTGTTGAGACATGGGTTACCTCTTAGCCTTATTTAATTCCTTGGCTATGAAGGGTCTTTCTTTAAGCTTTCTTCTTTCTTGATTTCTCCTAAGGGGATTCTTGGAACTTCTTCTGTGGTGAGAGATTATGGTGGTGAAAGATCTAGGTGCCTCCTATATCCTTATTTATATATTTAAGATTCCTAATTAGGGTCTGAATGGTATGGGTTTACTAATTCTATTCCTTATAGGACTAAGGGCTTATTTTAGAGATAAGGGTCCATGGTCCATAGTGGACCATATTAATTAATTAAAGGGAATCCTAATCGTAGTCTGAATAGTAAAAGGCCTACTTCCTTTATTCCTAATAGGCTTAAGACTCTAATTTAGGCAAGGGTCCACGGTTCATGGTGGACCTTATTAATTAATTAAAGGAAACCTAACCGAATTAAATCATATTTAATTATTATTAACGGGATTAATTAAATAATTCATCCGGGATTGAAGGCCGTAACACGGGGTGTTACATATACCCTACCAGCTATTAATCCAATTTTATTTTTCATGCATAATAAATACACACAAAAGAAACTAGCCTAATACCACAAAATGTACACATAAAAATATTCTTTGAGTGTGTACATATATCACGACTTTATGATAGAAGACGCCAATTTATTTATATTATAACCATATGTTAAATAAATTGATTTTTCTATCTATAATGATAAAACTCACCAAAACTATATTCCGCTACATAATTGCCTGTGGGCTGAATTATGATCATAGTTTGGTGTTTTTACCCTAATTAATCATACAAATATAACAAAACGGCCTGTGGGCTAAATTTCGTTATATCATATATAATTAATCACAATCGATATGTCTATGACTATGTGTGATCTCAGGAAATTTTAATTAATTAAAGATGATGTGGCTTCCCCTTAATTAATCAAAATTATATGATCACTAGACGATTATCTTGATATCTTAGGCAACAACTTTAAAGCCTAAAAACAATTATGCCGCAATATGATAAACAATTCCAAGTATACTCCCAGGAAAGTTGGTTGGGACAGAACCTCATTAAAAATAACCAACTCCTTAGACAGAGTACTGTTTCAAGGGAACTAATAGCACATTGGCCCCTTCCCGAGAAACTTTTCACCGGTTTATGTTTCTCACACTAAAGGCATAATTGACGAGCAATCTTTCCAAATCTTTAATAGTTCACATATGCAAAGACTTTTAATCTCAAGTGAACATTCTAAACGGTCTAAATGTGCTTAAACATAATGCACTACCGTATATAATTATATTTCAAACACAAAATTCACCTTAACAAAAAATTATTATAATTCCTAACTTATGCAATTCCAAAGGCATAATTAAATTCACATAACTAGAAAACATAATGTTATGCTAGTGAACAATTATGTATGAAATTCAATTAATAAGCTCATATCCAAATATATTGTACACCATAATAACAATTTAAATGAGCTATAATATTATTATTCAAATAACAACATAAATCCAAAACTTAAAGGATTATAAAATTTGAACAATAATTTATAATAACCATATACTTTTCAATTACTGAAAAGTTTTAACTTGTATGCTCAATACAAAAAAGATTCAATGCATATAGAAAACTTTATGAGGAATAGCTTAAAATTGTAAATTCTAACCCTATCAAAACCATATGATATGTTGACATTTACAAATTAAATTCTCACAAAATAAATTGCATAATTTAAACCATAATATTATGCAATTATATGCATAAAACAAACTCAAAAAATAAATATGAATGTAAAATCAAATATTCATACTCAATCAAAGTGGGCATCACAATCCAAAAACAATAATGATAACAATGTTACGACATATTGATTCCTCAATTCAAAACTGATAATCGTTATTACTGTATTTCTTACATAACGGTAATAACAGAATAATCAATTTTCTTAATCGTAACCTAACAACATTTAATAAAAATAATTATTATTATTATTAAATGTCACATTATATCATCATTATTACCATAAAAGTTTTGGATAAGCAAAATCATTAAGAATCTCAAAATATAATTCTTAACATCATTATCGAAATCATTGTGGCAAGACTGAAAAGGAAAACAATATCCAATTGCTATAAACATATGCATTTTCCAAAATTGCGATTCAAAATCACACTTCATAATTAAAAATATTATTATTGAATTATGGCAAAGTTGTAAAAATCTGAAATTGCAATGAATAACCATAATAATCACATAATATTATAACAATTAGGAGATTTATTATGGAAAAACAATTGCTAACACCACAAACCTTTAAAACATTTTTCGGGAAAATTTTAAAACTTAATAAAATTAAAATCCGAAAAACATTAATGTTGAAAAATATAATATCCAACATTTTCAACTTTAATAAACTAATATAAAGGCATAAAAAGCGGTTCTTGACTAAAACTTTATGACCTTACTAATTACCATAATAAAGACGGTAAATGCAAATGATTGCAACAATCATCAAACATCTCGATATATCATCCAATCATGACAATTAATCACAAAATATAGCAATTTACCTTTTACCGATAATATACCAATACAATAACAATAGGAATTAACCAAATTTCAGCATATATTATCATGACAATCTGAAATGAAAAAGAATTTTCAAAATAATAAATCATGCTTAAATTGATCCACAATTGCTCAATTACCATTAATAACAATAAAACAAAGCACCCTTATTTTCCAATTACTCATTTTATTACCATTATATTATATATTTTAATAACAAAACAAATAATTTAAGACTTTACCAAAACTTGCCAATTTTAAAAATAAAAGGCAAGGAAATTATTACCGTGATTGCTAAATAATAATGGTGAGAAGGAGCGTACCAATTCTCTGATGAAGAACGGAAAATGTCCTTGAGATCATTAATGGAGGATTAATTACGCAGCCTCCGTCTCGCCTTCCTCCAGAGCTTGTCAACCCGTTTACTGCCCGGAGTGCCCACTGGAATCAACGGTAAAAGACTAGTAGCTAGCCAGACTTTATGCAGATGCCAGTGGACAGCCACTCCAATAAAGACATACCGACGACCCTTATACCAATATCCATGGAGCACACCATCCATGGCTGCCAACCCTATGCTAATTTCCATATGTTTCTCCAATCCATAGCCAAACCTAGACGTCCACTGATTATGTCTACAATCCGTAGTGTGCACAAACAACAAATGACGACCTTCTGTCTTTTAATGGAAGACACCAACTTCTGCTAAATGTCAGACAACCAAACACCAAGGAACTAATGAGACACTGATCCAAGCTTTATCACCTTGAGACGCAAACAGTAGTAAAACCAACGCCTTCCTTAGACTTCAACACTAGAGGCGCTAGCAGCAGCCAAAGGCAGGTGATGGTCACAGCACCCAACGGTGCTAATCACAGACGTCATCTGTTGAGTGGTGTAAAGAGAGGGAGAGAAGTGGAGAAAGCTTTTGTATTCAAGAACTAGAAAAAAACCATTGTGCAGATTACAAGTGTAAGCCCTTATATCTACTATACAGAAAGGACTAACAAACTAACTAACTAAAGTTAACAGAATTTAACTGTCAGTGTAACAGTGCTAACTGCTATGCTTTGAGTAACTGCCATCAGTATGTGTTAACACCCCCCCCCCCCCCCCTCGCAAGCTGGACTATACATTGTGTAGGTTCAGCTTGGAAATGAGATTGTTGAAGCTTGTCTGAGCTTGTGGTTTTGTAAAAACATCTGCCAGTTGGTTAGTTGTAGAGACATGTAGAAGTTTGAGGACTCCTTTCTGTAATTTCTCCCTTACCATGTGGCAATGGATTTCTATATGCTTTGTTCTCACATGAAATACAGGGTTTTCAGTTATAGCAATGGCTGACTTGCTATCACAATACAATGTGGCTGGAGTACTAATTATGCCAACTACATCCTGTGATGAGGTTCGAACCTAAGACATTTCTTATTGAAATCAATGAGTAAGTTAACGGTGAACTAACAGAAATTAACGGAAAAGATAATATTTAACGGAAAAGTTAACGGATAATCATATTCATTAAGGATAAATTAGGAAAATCTTAAGAAAAATTTAAAATCTGATCAATTTGAGCCATTCATTTGATTAAAAAATTTGACCGCCATTTTTTCTACCCATTATAGGCCTAACTCTCTTGAGCTCTTATTAGTATATATATATATATATATATATATATATATATATATATATATATATATATATATATATATATATATATATATATAGTAGATATCGAGAGTTAGCAGCTCAAGAGATTTAAAAATCCTAATGTGCGTTGAGAATGGAGAATATTAATCTTTAACTAAGTATTTTTTTTTTAGTCTTTAGTAATTTGTAATTTAGATATGTAAATGGATCTTAGTGAATTTTACTTTTCTTTTTTTTTTTTTTTTTTGTATCTATATAAGTTGAATGAATATCATTTTGTTGCATGTACAAAATATTATTTATTTCCATAATAATGTAGTTTAGGTGTTGTTTTCATTTTATACGCATATTTTATTTATTTAAATTTAAAATTTTTAAATATCATGTAATACCTAATAAAATAGATCTTTATAAATTGTAATATGTGTTGATCGTACATTATCATGTTAAATATAAATATCCATTTTATTATTGCTAAAACTATACATCTCGCAATGCATTTTGAAGAATAGTGCTTCGTTCTATACTTTTTTTATTACAACTTCAATAACAATTTTTTAAAAACAGATTTAATTATATTTTTCACAATCCATTTAATGCTTTCAAAAAAAAAAGATAGAAATTTCATTGAATAATATATTCATACGCTTTGTTAAATATTATATATTTTTAATTCATTATTCTATACTATATATTTAATCAATTGATCGTTTTCATACAGTGCAACGCACGGGTAGCATACATGGTAATATTATTGTTATAAATATAAACAAAAATCAATTTTTGTTCATGGTCAACTGTATGTAGCTTTGTCTAGAGTTAGTGATCTGAATGGTCTTAAGTTACTTATTTGTAACGACAATAGAGAGTATATAAATTCTTTGTTACATAGATATTGATAAAAAAAAAAAAAATCAGTTTGTTTAATGAAAATTGCTAAGAAAATTCATATGCAATCTCATGATTTTACACACCTATAACACCAACATTTTTCAACATACATGACCCTTTGAGCTCTTATATGTTTCAAACTTATCATAAAAAAATACAAACTCCAATTAAAATAATTATATAAAAATAAAAATATATATATACACACACACACACACACACACACTTTGTCCGTGCATCGCACGGGTGGAGTACTAGTAATAATAATAGTTTCGTCCAAGATTATATAAAAGATGTTAAAATTTTTATTATAATGTTGAAAAATTATTTTGTAAATTTTTATATGAATTGATCATTTATAAATTAACTAACCAAAATCACAAGATTTCGTTTTAATAAAAAAAAATGGTCAAATAGGCCCCTAAACATTTCGTGTTGGTGTTTTAATTGTTCAAAAACCCCATCTTATAATTGACAATATTATTATGGCATACTAAGATAGGTTTAGCTTAGTGTCCGTTCAGCTCTACAGAAGACTGATCAATCAAAAGCAACAACAGAAGGACTGACACTGAAGATCTGATTTAAGAAGCTGTTTACTTAAAAGCTGTACGCGGTTTTACAGAAGACAGATTTGGAAAGAAGATCAGCGCATCTGGTTTGGAAAGGTATGGACCGAATCTTTAATATCATACATTCTTCAAATATTGTCTTACCATCTACAATCAAAGACATCTATGGAAGGAGTGTTCTTTTGACGGATCTATAAGTATCCTCATTCGAAGCGAATTAGGGTTACGCCTTTAGAGAGAAGAAACACTCCACATCAGTTTTATGAGATCAGATCTTTGATTATCATGCCTCTTCTCTTAAACGAAAGGACACTGTGATCACATTGTTGTGGGAACAACTGTAAAGAGCGTCATTGAAGTGGACTGCATCAGAGTTGGCTCTCTAAGTGAAGGGATTTCATTGGACTTCTATATGCATGGCTCTCCACCTTCAACAATCCACTAAACCTGTGTAGACTGGGTATGTACCTTGTGTGGGGCACTTGGGTGAGATTATTGTTTCTCTACCTTTATACATTGGATTATGATTTAGTGGATTGGACGCCTATGAGATCGTCCCCCAGACGTAGATACACACTGTATCGAACTGGGTAAACATCTTGTGTCTTTTGCTTTGCGATGTTATCTCTTTCTTTAAACATCTCTATGATCTGTTATCACTGACTGACTTCATCACTGAATGGGTCAGTTCATTTCATCAGTTGGTTAATCCAGTTAATCTGATTAAAAAGAGGAAATGCAAAATTACATTTCGCTAAAAGTCAATTAGCCCCACGAACTTTTAAAACGTTCAATTGAACACATGAATACACGATTTTTAGTTAGTTGACCCCATTAGCTGGTAACTTATCGAGTAAAAGTCGGTAATTGCTCCTGTGGCGCGCCACATAAGCATTGGAGTGGGTACTTGGCTGCCACATAAACATAAATAATAAAAAAAAAAAATTAAAGAGAATAAAAGAAATTTTAAAATAAGAAGAAAAAAATCGACGCTGATATGCTAGTTTTTTTCTACTGCTGATATGCTACCATTGATTTTGATAATCTTGCGACCACTATCGACGCTCGACCACCATCGACAGAGTGGGTACTTCGCGTGTCTGTCCAGTCTGTTGTCCGGCTTCGCCCATCATCGACGACTACCATCAACGCTCGACCACCATCATCGATGACAATCATTCTACTTGGAGTGGAGGAATAAGGAGGTCCACTTCCTTGGTGGACTATGGAATTGCAATAGTTATGTTGTGCAACCGTGTGCACCATGGTTGCAAAACGACGTCATTTTGATTAAAGACGCGCGTCCCATTTAAAAAAAAAATCAGTTTCGTCTCCAAGCCTTAAAAAATGTTATTACCGGGAATCGAACTTGAATTTTTTTTAAGTGGGACGCGCGTTTTTAGTCAAAACGATGTCGTTTTTGCAACCGTACAGCATACTTTGCGATGGAATTGTCTTTTGATCTCTTTGGCTGCAAAATGAAACCATTAGGGTGGAGTTGTGAGACTTAATGCAATCATTATTGTGTGGACCATGGTCCATACAAGTTGTGTGGACCATATTTTGTCTATTATAAAATAATGTACATTCAGTACAAAAATAATATACATTCAGTATAAAAATAATGTATATTGTATATAGGAGATATACATTATTTTTGTTCTGAGTGTACATTATATTGTATAATGTACAATCAGTACAAAAATAATGTACATTTAGTATATTAAAAATGTACTTTTTATTATGGTCCACGTAACATTGTGTGGACCATGGTCCATACAATAATTTACCGACTTAATGATGCAGATGATGATCTCTTCTAGCAAAGCAGATTTGCAGGGGCTGGGCCTGGAATGGTCCATGTACCTTGGTGGACCACTGTTGCTAAGTTGAAGAATTCTTTTTTTTGTTTTTTCCAAAAGGAGGGGGAGTACATCCAGGATTAATAGCTAATCCTCACGGTGTTCATGTTGCCTAACAGGCCTAGCTCATCTTCTCTTAAGGCTTTATGGATTGCTTCAGGGGGGTGGGCGAACCATCTGGTAATTTGATCATGCTTGTAAGCTTGCTTAGCGAGTATATCAGGCACCTTATTCTGCTCACGTGGTACATGCACAAATGCCAATTCCCATTGCCTTGTCTTTGCCTCTCTGCATTTCTCTACTAGGTTGTTAGCCAGTCCTTCATAGCTATTGTTATCGTTGAGTATGGAGATGGCCTTCACAGAGTCAGATTCTATGTTCATTTTGCGAAATCCCATCTCCCATGCTCTTTCCATCCCGACATAAATACCCCATATCTCAGCCTCCAAGACGCTGCAAGTACCAATCTGCTTGGAGAAAGCTCCTAAGAACTCAGCTTCTGCATTTCTAAAGACCCCTCCACAAGCAGCTTGATTATACTTCCCAATGCATCCATTAGTATTTAACTTGATCCAGCCGGCTTCCGGTGGCTTCCATGGTTGGCTTCGCCCTGTCTCTCTTCTCCGTCTGCTTCCTGGTCCCATTGTCCTGTTGAGCGCGTTCTCAATGTCTTCAATTTGTCTGTGGAGTCTCATCATCATTTCATTAATATCCATCTCCACGCCATTGAAGATTTGGTTGTTTCTCCATTTCCAGATCCACCAAGTTGTAATGGAGAATTTAGCACTCTTTTTCTTGTGCTTCATGTCCCCTTGTGTACCTGCAAGGTTGTGAGTCAGCCACCTATCAAAATCCATTAAGTAGAACATACCTGCATTGTCCACAAAGTTACTCCTCTCCCATATTGCCACCGCTGCCGGGCACTTTCTGATAGAGTGATCTACATCTTCTCTTTCAGTCCCACAGAGACTGCAACGCTCATCTCTAGTAAAACCACGTCTGAATCTCTCCAAGTTGCACATGATTCTTCCTTGCTTGACGAGCCACATGAATGATCTGATTTTGTTTGGTACACGCAATCTCCAAACGGCCTTCCACTCCTTTGGCTCCGAACATCCACCTTCTGGCTTTAGCAGCCCATATGCTGTCTTTGTCGAGAATGTGTTGTTCTCTTCTAGTCCCCAACCAATAATGTCCTTCTTGCTCTCATCGTTTAGAACAACCTTTTCCGCGATCGCGTTTCGTGTTTCTTGTTTGAGCCCAATGTCTATACCGTCCCAATTCCAGGTTCTCCCTTGTACCCAGACATCCGCAACCCTCAGATTTTCATCATTCTTGTTGAGAAGCCCAATGATGCTGCTTCTAAGAGGTTCATTTCCTAGCCAGCGATCAGTCCAAAAGCGAGTCTCCCTGCCGTTCCGTACTAATTTGCGGATACCATTTTCTAGCAAGGGAGTAGCGGCACAGATTCCTTTCCAAACATTGGAGTCATTACGTTTTCGTTTCATGTTTTCTATACAATTCCCATTCTTCATATATTTGCCGGCAATAACTCTAGCCCATGTGCTCTCTCCATCCTTGAGTAATCGCCATCCAAGCTTGGCTAGAAGGGAGAGATTCATGCTTCTCATCGATTTGATTCCCAAGGCACCCTCCTCCTTAGGTAGCGTAACCGTATTCCACTTGACTAAGCTTGGTTTCCTTTTGTTGCCGTCGCCTCCCCAAAGAAAATTCCTCGTTGTTTTGTCTATCGTGTCACATACTCCTTTGTGTAGGAGCATTGTTTGCATGGCATAAGAGGGTATGGCATTAAGAACTGATTGTGCCAAGACTTTCCTTCCTGCTAAGCTAAGGAATCGCGTTTTCCACCCCTCCAATTTACTTTGGACCCGGTTCATTATGCTTTTGCAATGATCCTTAGTGATTCTTCCATGAAGGGACGGAACCCCAAGGTATCTTCCAAGATCCGCTGTCTCGGGGATGCCAGCTAGGTTTTCTAGATGATTCGCTTTCTCCCTACAAACGTTAGTAGAAAAAAATATATTCGATTTTAGTTTGTTAATTTTCTGACCAGAAAACTTACAACACCTGTCAAGGCAGTCCATGATTGTTCTGATTTGGTTTTCCTCGGCTTCTGCAAAAAGGACCATGTCATCTGCAAAAAACAGGTGAGATAATGTTGGTCCATTTCTTGAGGCTTCCACCCCTTTCCACCGACCTTGATTAACCGCTTCTGTGATAATATGTCCAAGCCTTTCGATGCAAAGGACAAACAGGTACGGAGAAATGGAGTCTCCTTGTCTGACTCCTCTCTCTGGCTTGAATCTCTCCAGTTTCTTGCCTTCCCATAAGATTGACATTCTCGCGGTTTTGACGCAATTCATGATATTCCTAACCCAATCATTGTTGAGGCCCACCTCCCTTAGAGTAGACCGTATAAACCCCCATTCCAGCCTATCATAGGCTTTTTCAAGATCAATCTTGAGGATCATGATCCCTGGTTGGCTCTTGTGAGTGCGACTGGTATTAAGAATCTCTTGGTAAATCACGATGTTGTCCATAATTTGTCTATTGGGTACAAAACTGCTCTGGTTCGGGCTGATAAGATCCTGCATGATTGTTTTGAGCCTGTTTGTCATAACTTTCGTGATAAGCTTATAGGCTACATTGCAGAGGCTTATTGGCCTTAAATGTGTTACTCTTTCCGGGTTTTGAACTTTTGGAATGAGTACCAAGTTTGTTTCGTTGAGACCATCCGGAAGTACACCCCTAGCAAAGAAATCTTCGACTAGTTGAACAAGGTTATTCCCCACCTTATTCCAGGATTGTTGGTAAAACAAAGCGTGGAGACCGTCTGGGCCCGGTGCCTTTAGCGGTGACATCTCCATAAGCGCGTCCTTCACTTCCTCTTTTGTGACGTTGGAATTTATTCTATCCCATTTCCTTTCGTCGATGGTTGGGAACCTGCTGGTGCATTCTTCGAAGTTGTGTTCCCTGTCTTCCCTTGCGTACAAAGCTTTATAATAACTCTGAATCAACGTTTCTATCTCGTTTTTTTCTTGGACCCATTCATCATTGTCATTCTTAAGACTATGCACTTTATTTCTTGTTTGTCTCACCTTCGTTGCCGCATGATAAAATCGAGTGTTCCGATCCCCGGACTGGATCCAATCCTCTTTTGATTTTTGGAACCATTTCATCTCTTCTTGGTGGAGTGTTTCTTCCAGTTCTGATCTCAGTTTCTTTTCGAGCTTGATGAGCCCATTCGTTGGTTGATAACCCATGGCTCTTTGGATACCATCTATTCTGGACATTAGCTTCCTTTTACGATTTTCAATATTCCCAAACACTGTCCTATTCCACTCCTTGTATCCATTTTGCATGTTGCAGATTTCTCCATGATAGGCTTGTCACAATCCCAGCAGTTTTCCGTTACATTCCTGAAATCCTCGTGTCTCGCCCACGCTGCTTGGAATAGAAACCCATGCCCCTTACCCGCCTCCATTTTCCTCCCAATTTCAATCAAGAGGGGTGAGTGGTCTGAGCAAACACGGGTCAGGTGCGACACTTTGGATCCCAGGTGTTTAGTGAGCCATTCCAAGGTACACAGAGCCCGGTCTAGCCTCGCTCCGGTGAACGTTGATGAATCCCTTCCTCGCGTCCAAGTGAACCTGGGACCCAAAAACCCCAAATCAATTAATCCTTCCTTAAAAATCCATTGGTTCATACCTGCGCATCTGTGATTGCTGAAGCTGTGGTGGTTGCTCACGTCCTCCATGCACGTCACTGCATTAAAGTCTCCCACCGCCAGCCAACCCTCATGCATTCGAAAATTTTCCGTCGAAAGTCCATCCCACAACTTATTCCTGTAGCAGTTCGTTGGACTCCCATAAACAAAGGACACTAGGCCAATATTATCATTGTTCTGACTTATTCTCGTCAAGATATACTGGGGGTTAGTGGCTACAATGTCCACCTTAACTCCGTCCTTCCAGAGAATCCAGATTCCCCCGCTAAACCCAACGGCTTCCACTCGGACCCAGTTTTCAAAACCAAAACTTTTGCAAGCCTTATCTGCGGATTTGCCAGAAATTCTAGGTTCAAGCAAACCCACTACATCCACTTTGTATTTTTTAACTAACATGAGGAGCGCCCGTCTAAAGCCACTAGACGCCGCTCCCTGACAGTTCCAGCTGACAATATTCATGGGACACACAACAAGAGCACGAACCCAAGAAAGCACGCACTAAAGCAAACAAAGAACACAAAAGGGATACCTACTGAGAGGTCATCCCGTCACCAGCCTGCAGCTGGTCTTCATCACATTCTTCTTCACTCATTGGATCTCCTGGATCATCTTCCTGCGCATTTGTTAGTCGTTGGGGGGGGGGGGGAGGGGGGGTCTTGATGGTGTTCCCCTCCTTGATCGTGAACCTGGACTTCTTCCATGACCCTTCCATCCTCCAATATTGTCATCCTTGTTATTAAATTGCCACTTTTTGATCCTGTGATGACCACGTGTTCCTCCGTCTCCGCTGCTTCTCATTGTTTCCCCTTGTTCAGAATCCCTTGCTGTACTATTCATTGTCTCTTTTCCTTTGCCCTTATTTTTCCCAGAAGCATCGTTCCTTAATTATGCCTCTGTTATTTGAACTTGTGGTCTTCTACCCCTTCCTGCTAAAATGGCGCCAGTTGGTCCATCTGGCCGTTCCCACACCTCTTCCTCTTCTTGGGCTTCAGGATTATCAATCTCATCATCAAAGGCTTCTATAGCTCCAAATCTAGAATTGGTCCATATTCTGAAATTATCTTTGTTGAAGCTGGTACTCTTTTTTCCTTGATTTCCTCCATTTCTCGTTTTAGATGATTCCCCTATCTCATTCTGAGCTTTCCTTTGATATTTCTTGGGATCACCTCTACTTTGGTAAGGTCTTGATTTTCTCTGAGCAATCATCCAAGATCCTAGTTTGTCACCCAATGGCTATTTTTTCCCTTGATTGCTTGCGCTGTTTCCACCTTCTTTCCTTGTATATCCATCTTCCTTTTCCGTCACCTTTCCATTCTCTCTCCCCGGTTCTCCGCCATCCTCTTCCGGTGCCGCCTCGCCGTCTTTTTCCGGTGTGCCGTCATCGTTCTGATATCCGGCCAACTTGCATGTTTCTTTTCTATGACCCACCAGCCCACATCTGAAACAAACCAATTGTAGCCCTTCATATTCCACAGTCCTTCTCTTGTTTCTGAGCGTGAACCTGGCAATGAGTGGCTTAGTGATATCCACCTCTACACAGATTCTAGCAAATAATCCACGAGAAGCCATGCTTGTGGTGCGATCAACCTTGATGGCAGTTCCCACTTTGTTCCCTAGACGCATTAGAAAAGCATAGTCATAGTATTCGATAGGAAGGCACGGGACTCTAATCCAGACAAGGAGTCTTTGGGTCTCATCCGTCATCGGATCGAAATCAGGCTCCCACTCTTTTACAGCCAGACAGTGATCGAGAACCGTCCACGGGCCCTCCAACTTAGCATGTTCGTAATCTGTTATTGACGCAAAACGAACCAGGTGGTACCCGTTTTGAATGGCTATGAGGTCCATTCCAGATTTAGGACTCCAAATGGTACGTAAGCGCTTCAGCAAGTAGTTGTAACCCACAGATTTGCCCAGGACCTTGATAATCAAGGTGTTTTCCCATTTCTTGCGCATTCTCCTTCTCTCTTCCTTCGTGAGTTTTATGACTGGGCATTCTGGATCATCATCGTCTTGTTCCCCCGCTTCATCATCTGATACATCCTCTGATGTGTCCTCCTTGTCTTGCAAGCCAGTGAGAGCACTTCTGAAGGACATTGGCCGTGCCCAAACGGTCTGGCCAGTTTGCACCGGCGCTGTGTTCATTGGATTATCATTAGTGGATCCCCCTCCTACATTTTCCCCCCCTTCTGTGTCCATGGTTTCTCCTTCATTTTCCGACAATGCACGCTTCGTTTTCTTAGTACTGCGCTGGAGATGATCATCCTCCTCCGTTGTGCCGCCGGCCGTTCTCTGTTCCTCCGGTTGCTTAGAGAGCATTCTTTATGGTGATAAATCAGTGAAGATGAAGATGGTTAATGGAGGCCGATTAGGCTTGGATTGGGCTGTGTGATTGTTTGGGATTTACAAGGCTTTAGGCCTTTATTTTCTGGAAATAGAAGCCAGGCTGGGCTGTTTAAAGGGCCTGGCCGAATGGGCCTGGCTGTAATGCTAATTGGGAATTTAATTCCTAATGAGGAGACTTGGGCTTGTTTTTAATTTTTTAAGGCTTGGAGACTAATTTAGCCTCTTTTGGGCCTTGTAATTCTTAGACTAGTTTAGGCTCTGTTTGGTAAAAAAAAATTGGCCTATAGACCAATTTTCCAATAATTATTGTATGGACTATACCATGGTCCATATAAGTTGTGTGGATCATATTTTGTATACTATAAAATAATGTACATTCATTACAAAAAAAATGTACATTCAATACAAAAATAATGTACATTATATTCAGAAAATGTATATTATTTTTGTACTGAGTGTACATTATATTATATAATGTACATTCAGTACACAAATAATGTACATTTAGTATATTAAAAATGTACTTTTTGTTATGGTCCACACACCACTGTATGGACCATGGTACATACAATAATTTTCCCAAATTATCGAATCGTTATGCTATGGACTCGTGTCCAGCATGCATGCTAGACACGGTAACGGTGCCGTTAGTGGCACCGTTCTCTTCCACTTTTTTTATTTATTTAATTTCAGACCACTTTGTTATAGATTCATAGTTTTATCACTATATGTTCATAATTGTAAGTTAATAATGTCAGAGCTCTGTGTTCATAATTGCATAACTGTACATTCATAATTCCATAATTGTACATTCATAATTCAATAACTGTAAATTCATAATTTTCGAAACTCTCTGTTCACAATTTTAGAGCTCTATGTTCATAATTTTATCACTATATGTTCATTATTGTAAGTTCATAATGTCAGAGCTCTGTGTTCATAATTCCATAACTTACATTCATAATTCCATAATTGTACATTCATAATTGCATAACTATACATTCACAATTCCAAAACTGTACATTCATAATGCCACAGACGAATAACGCCATTAACGGCGAGACAAAATCTTTTTTTTTTTTAACTGGAAGGCCGCGTTTTCCATTAAAACGATGTCGTTTTGGACTTGTCTCCACAATGCATTGTGGACACGACTCCACATCATAATTTGCCTCAATTTTGGGTTATTTGACCACTATTAATTGATTGATTTAGTTAAAATATCAATATAAGTGTTTGGTTAATTAACTTTTTGCAACTCTAAAGTGTTAAAATTCAAAAAGCTACTCCTAGCAACTTTTTCAATTAGCTTTTTGAGAAAATAAATTGTATCAAACAGCTATCAGCTAACACTTAATTTACCAAACACTTTTCTAGAACAGCTAATGTTATCAACTAATTATACCCTCTAATTAACACAATCAGCTAACAGCCATTTACCAAACATGTCATTAGTCTTTATTTTGTAAGGCTTTGGCCCCTTTGACATTTTAGGCCACTTTGGGCCCTTATCTTGGTTAAGGTTTTTGGCCTCTTATAAAATTTGGCCATAGGTCACTTTTGGGCCTATGGCGTCTGTAAGGCTTTGTGCCTCTCTTTGATGTGGAATCAAAGTTCATGGTCCGTTAAAAAAAAAATCTCTTTAGGTACTGATAATTTAACAATGTTAACCTAAAAACAAATCAAAAGACGTCGGACCTAGATCCAGATTATTAATATATATCTATCAATATTTAAGTTGGAATTAGTAGTTGCATTCAAAAAAAAAAGTTGGAATTAGTAGTTATTATATACGTAAAGATCATTTGGAATTAGTAGTTATTATATACGTAAAGATCAGAACGACGTCGATGATGAGATGGGAGCTTATTTATGAAAAGACATAGAAGCAGTGGAGGAAGACAACGGAGAAAGATTGATCAAGATGGGTCCTGAGTCTGAGTGAGGAACTTATCATAAACCCGGAACGGAGGATTTCACTCAAAACAGGAGACATTAATCTCAAACATCAAGAACACAATACGCAACATCAAAGAATTCAAGAAAGAAATTAAGAATGTTTTTTTTTTTTTTTTTCTGAAATTGATTGAATGAACGGATCTGTATCGAAAAATTGGTATGAGAAACTCAGAAACTAACAGAATTGAATGAACGCACGATTAGGACTAAATTATTCTTATTTTAAATTTTCTTTTATTTATTTTTATTTAATTTTTTTTATTTATGCTTATGTGGCAACCAAGTATCCACTCCAAAGCTTATGTGGCGTGTCACGAGAGTAATTACCGGTGTCTACAAAATAAGTTACCAGTTAATGGGGTCAATTGAACTTTTTAAAAATTCTTTGGATTAATTAATTTTTAGTCAAATGTTTAGGGACATATTTGACTATTTTCTCTTAAAAAAAATAATAATTTGTATATAAATCACTTCGAGTCGTTGACGCCTTGACAGACCACAGACGACGGTGATTATTTTTATTTTATTTTAAATATAAGGCGCGAATCGCAGGTCTAGACTTTCGCAATCAGCTTTCGTCTATGAAATTTCCATCTTCCTCTCTGAAGCTGAAGGCAGTGGAATCTACTCTGTCTTCCTCAAACTCTTACAACCAATATCAGAATCTTCTTTTATACAATCTAGCTTTCAGATAGTCTTCGACTGCGAACTTTGAGCCCTGAAGATTGAAATTTTTGTGTAAGCACTTGGTTGGTTTTGGCTTCTCCTTTCCTTTTCTGCGATTTTCATTGTGTTAATTAGGGTAAAGCAAAGGAAATTTAGGGAAGCTTTTCTCTGTTTTGGAAATTGAACTTTAGTAAGTGGAAAATTGGAGCAAACTCCTCAATTTTCCAATTTAGGGAAGCCCTTACTCCCCTTTTCCCCAGCAATCCCTTTAGCGTTTCGTTTCCTTTTTGTCCTGCCTGTTTTTCCCCAAGCAGTCCCCTTTCCCTCTTTTCATTTTCCCCTTTTCCCTTATTTCCCCCTCCGCCCGGCGAGCCGCACAACCAGGCAATTCCATTAACAGTTAACCGATACTCTCCAAAATCTCCTGTAGGATCTTTGTCCAAACCCAAAGTAATTATGTTAACCTATTTTTATTTATTTTGATGAATGCTATCTCATTTGTTTTTGTTATGGATAATTGTTTGTTTATTGGTCTCTATTGCTCAAATGTGTTGCAATTAAAACCTCATTTTAAGGTTCTATTTAAACCTCTGTTTGAGATAACTACTAAAGATGAATTCATTATTTGGAAAAGTGTATTGCTTAATACCTTGAGGCTATAAGGTATCACATTTATTGTGTATAAATTGTCTGTTAATAACTTAACTTTAGTGTTGTTCAGCGTTTTACTCTAGTAGGTTGCCAACATTTTTGCAGAATCGTTGATGTTATTAAACATGTAACATAAGGTTATGACAGAATGTCATTTGACAACTGATTTAGTGTTGCCTTATTAATCTGTCTTGAAAGCAGCCTATTCTTGTTGATCTTACTACATGTTGGAAAACTTCTAATATTTGAATTTTTTGTAGTATTTCCAACTTCCATGAACTAGTTTTAGGAAGTCTGCTGGCTTATGCCAATAGAATCAGCAACTTCAAGATAACTTGTTAATTGAGTAAATACTTTAACCATAATCCATTATCCAAGTATTTCATAAATCATAATCCCTTCCAGTGAGCATGGGAAGCCACCATATACATAATCTTAAAATAGGAAATTGTGCCATGAATTACATGTTGGGGAAATAAGGTTGATAATGTGAAAATAAAGGAATGTTATGCCGCGGAATAATCGCCATAGAAGTGGATATTCACTTAAGTGTCAAACCTTTACGCTTCTTAATTAAGAGTCTTCATTGTCTTGCCTTGGCATTTGTCGGGATTGTTGGAAAAATGCAAAGTCAATGGGGTTTTTTTGGTTCTCAACTATCATGATTATTTAAATCTTGGTTTAATTTTCACCACAAGATGATGACTGGTCAAGACTTTTTAATGTGGCCATAATTGTTTGACCTCTACTATTTAAATAGGGTTGTTATTGAGTTCAAACAATAAACCTAAAAAATTGTTTGATACCTTTCTTATCCCTTTTGTCCACTTGGAGAATGTCGTGTAAGTTCCAATCCCTGCTTCGGGTGTATGGAGATAGGGATTGTTGTGTTAACCTTGGGGGTGATGCCGTTGTGAACCTGCACCGGTAGCTGCGAATTTGCTCCTATGGCAATGGTTATTTCATTCATTTATTTTCACATTATCAACCTTATTTATCCAACATTACATTTGTTTTTAATACGTTTTCTATTGAGTTCATTTAGTGGCTAATGGCACAATTCAATAGGCTTTCTTAAGCGAGCACAATATGGAAAACAATTTTTCTTTGTACTACTGAGAGTGTGTTACTTTCATTGCATGTTGTAATTAAACCTCTTGGAATACACCAGTGATATGGTTTCACTTCTCTCAGTTTAATTTGTAATGAAAAAAAGTATGCAATGGTTCTAAGGATATCAATTTTCTTTGAGACAATTCAAAGATCTATTTGTTCTTCCACTCTTATTTTGGACTTAGTGGTAGACTCCTTAGAGCTCTTTCTTTCGTAGATTTTTTGACATTGGGTTGTACAGTGCCTCTTAGTGAAATTCATACTCACCAAACACACACACACGCACACCCGTTATGTAGTGTTTAGTTAAACATTTCCATTTAGAATTTAAGACTAGAATACTAGTGATATTTCAGCCATTTTTTGAAGAATCTTGAGATAAGTTATTCTTGAATAGAAAACTATATGCATTTAGAACATCTTCATGGACACTTCAGCAAATGATTCCTTGCCTCTTGGAATGGCAGATTTCCAAAAATTTAAGAGCTTCTTTTCTAGGAGTTCTGATAAATTATCGTGGTAGTTTGATTTGTTTAGTCATTTGTATGACATGATTTGTGGACCCCCCACCCCAACCACCTAGGATTCAGTGATATCCCATGTACTTAATTATGTTTATACTATAGTTTTCCTACTAAATTTAGAGTATGTTGTATTGTTGAAATGTATTATTCGCGAAAATTTTTGTTGAACTTTTTGGTAGGGGAGATTATAGACTTCACAGTAATAATGCCAACTCACTTATCTCTTACTTCAAATCTAAATCAGGTAAAGTGTTCCGATACAAGTCTTTGCTAGTAGTTGAACAAGGAAAAACTGTACAAAAAGAAATATTTGACCAATTTATGAATTTGATTTGTAACTATATTGTTTTGAAAAACTGCTAATTGGAAATTTTCTAAGTTAAAAGTTAAAGCAAGTATTGTTCCCCTTACTATGATATTTAATATCTTTACAATTCAACCTCCCAATTATCTTTGTGTATATAAGAAAGTTATTGAATGTGGAATTTAATGTGATAACAAGTGCATTGAATGTAAGGGCATGAGAAGTTGAATTGAATTTGGCAATAATGCAATATGCATTGAAGTTCTGAAAATGGGGTAGCAAGAAATTAGTGTATATTTTTGTTAGTCAAGATGGTATAGGTCCTAAGGTTAGATAAATAAAACTACCCATTCTTAGCTTCATTTGACAATTTGAACATGTTGCAGCTGCTTAGCCTTAAATTACAAAAAAAAAAAATAATAAAAAAAAAATTCTGTAAACCATCTAAACCCTATCTTTATTTTATTAATATTGGTTCAAAAACTTTGTGAACACTCCTTAAAGCCACTATTTGAACTTATGGAAACTTTTTTGCTTGAGAAAGTTAATGGTTTCTGATCAGTGAATGTAGGATGCAAGTTAGGGAAATGAGAGATGTTAGGTTGTGGATATATAAGTAGGTTGGTCATTGCCTCATTGGTGTCAGTCTATTATGTGGTAGTAGTTTAAATTGGTGGACAAGTAAAAAGATAAATAGATAAGGTCTTACTGAAATGTCCATATGAGAGTTCTGGTCCAATTTTCAACCAGACATTTCCTAACCTTGATACTCTGTAAAACCCTGGAAGTAAATAAATGAAGTGAATGTTGTAGAAGTAGATCGCTTATATCATTATAAAGTAGCATTCCAGCTCTTCCCTAGTTATTATCTTTCTTTCTATTGTATTCCTCTTCAGGCCAGGATTGCACAGAGCTTATTGACTCTTGCAAGCACATCTTTTCATGTTACCATTTTTTTTCCCAAAAACTTTGCTTGAATCAGTTTTTATTTCTGTACCTTCGTGTTTTTTGTTATGTTTTGTTTTGTTTTTTGTTTTTGTTTATGTTTCGTCTTGTTTTTGTTTTTGTTGTGTTTTGTTTTATTTATTTTTTGTTTGTAGGAAACTTTTTGTAAAGAAATTTTGGATTTGAAATTTCCATGTTTTCACAAACATTCAAACTTGAACAATGTTAGAGTCCTTCAAACTTGAAATAGATCATCAGAACTGGTAATTCTTTGCTTCCTTCAAATGGTCATCGACTAAAATTTTCTTCCTCTTATTAATTGTGCTTCAGTAGATATGCGCAGTGTGGAGGCATGTTACATTTTTGTATTGTGTTAGCTTCTTTAGTTCTCAATTAGGGCCAGGGATCACTCTGGAAGGAGAAGAGTGAATTAAATAAGTAAATAGCTACTCAGTTATTAGTAATTAATCACCCAATGGGTTATGATCCTTGAGTGCATCTAGACAAAACTACATATAATAAAAAACAATGCTACTACCAGAAGAGTAGAAATGATCATACTCCTTGAATACTTGACATAGTGCAGATTATTGCATAATCAACTATGAGAAATCTCCTCCCATTCTGTCTTGAAATTCATCATTACCACTCAAATTGGACTTTGTTTTTATTCAAACTCTTTTTTCTATGTGCATTCTAGAATGATTCTTGGATGAACCAGCTTTTTGGATTCTAAATAAGTTCATTTTATCCATCTAATTTACAGATAAAGATAACAAAATAGTCAGGATATGGATTACAGCTTAGAGCTCCACCTTCCCAGCAGAAGAAACAGCCTGCAACAAGACCCCCACTCCCCACTGCACTTGGTTTTGGTGATGGGGATGATGATGATGTTGAGAAAGAAATCTCTCGCCAAGCTTCCAAGAAAAAGGCTCTGAGAGATGTAAGTCAAGCTATATTAACAAGATTATGTTTAATCTTTTTTTTTTTTCCTTTCTAAAACTGGTTTTTATTTATCATAATTTCAACAAAATTCCTTTTTCTTGCTGCTTCTGGGCCTATGGCAGATCGAGGAGCAGCATAAGAAGGCTCTAGAAGAGGATCCATCAGTGTTTGATTATGGTGGAGTATATGACGACTTGAAAATGAAGGCTGTTCAACCTCGAGCACAAGACCGTAAGGAGAGGAAGGTACTTTTAACATTGCATTTATTATTGTTATTTTTTTATTATTATTTTAGGGTTACTGAATATTCATTTCTTGCCACCTTGATTCCTTTGCAGCCAAAATAGATTCAACAACTAATTGATAAGGCCAAGCAGCATGAATGCAAACTGGGGATAATATATGAGAGGAAACTTGCCAAAGAGAGAACTAAAGATGACCACCTCTTTGCAGACAAAGATAAATTTCTCGCTAGTGCATACAAGAAGAAACTTCAAGAGCAGGAAAAGTGGATGCAGGAAGAGCGTCTTCGTGAGCTAAGAGAGGCAAAAGAAAATGTAAGTTGATTTCTTGTTTGATTTTTCTTGATTTATCCTATTGATGTGTAACTGTCATGTTTCTTTTTTCTTCTTCTTCTTCATCTTCTCTCTCTCTGATTTACACATTACAATATCTTGTGAACTTAAATTTTAGAGTGAGTTGAACATAAATTTCTAAACTCTTGTTGCTCCTGCTTTTGTCTCTTTCCTTTGACAGGTTACTAGGAAGATAGACATTATTAGTGACTTCTACTTCAGCCTGGCAAGTAACTTCGCTTTTGAAGGTGGAGAGTCAGAGATCCCAAATGCACAAGAGAATCGTCATAAAAGAAGCTGTGAGGCACTGGCTTCAGCTAAGGTCGGTTTTGGAGGTGGAGAGTCAGAGATCCCAAACACTGTGCCCCGAGATATGCCTCGACAGGCCGCATGTCCTGCACCGGAGAATCATCATAAAAGAAGCTGTGATGCACTGGCTTCAACTAAGGAACAATTTTTAGCACGAAAGATAGCAAAGGAAGAACGGTTGTTATGAGGTGCAATGTGCGTATAGGTTTCAATTTCTTTACCTAGTGTTGTTGAGGTACAAAAGTTTTAGAGTCAACAGATTTAGCATTCCACATCAAGTTGTTTCTATTTTCCCACAAAGCCCAGCAAACAATAACAATCGTCTCGATTTTACCACTTGTTCTCCACCTCACACCACCAGGCTTTCACAAAGGAACAATTACCGAACATAGGATACAAGTACGATCACATGCCACCTGTTTAATAATTAGAAGATCTTTAGTAGACAACTGCCTAGTGCACATAGCCCAAAAAAAACATTTGACCTCTTTGGCAAGCCAAAGAAACCTTTTATTATCGCTTGAAATTGAACATTTCCCACTCAGAATTAACCTCTCCAGTATCTATAGAAGAAGCATTGTGAACTATCTGCTTCAAATGAGGAATATCTAAGTTCCACACCCCCGACCAAACCGTAACACTCCCCCTCCCTCTATTCCTTATGAGTTGCCTATACCCTCTCTTTATAGAATAAAACCCATGATGCTCCCCCACCCAATATCGCAATTCACAACGGGGCATATTTGTGGTGGGAACAATCAAAATTTGTTGGGCATCTCTAGTATTAAAAATGTCATGCATAAGGTTATAATCCCAAGTAGTAGTGTCTGGGCAAAAAAGAGTAGTAACCAAAAGATTGTGTAGATAATCTAGCTCATGTGTAATAATATAGGGATTTTGACTATCAGGTAACCAAGGATCCCCCAAACTCTCACCTCTCTCCCATCACCAATTCTCCATCTAACCCCCTCGCTCAGCATCCCTGGTGACTCCCTAATACTAACACACACAAATGATGGATTGTATCCTAACTTTGCCTCTAAAAATAAGCACTTGGGAAAATACCGGGCTTTAAAGACCATCATAACCAAAGCCTTAGATGAATAAGGGTTGTTAGAGTTAGATGCTGAGTCTTTAATTTGAATTTTGAATCCTATGGCTAGTAGTCTTTCAGCTTGTGTATAAATAGTCACCCTTCCTGTACATCATAGATGAATATACATACTGTTTTACAGTTCCAACACTTAACATGGTATCAGAGCTAGGTTAGTGAGAGTGAGTGTCTGGGCTAGGTCTGGGAACGACGGACGACGCCGCACTAAGAAGTTCGGTCGCCGTCGGAGGTGTCACGCGCCGCCGTCGCAGAGAAGCTTGATGCGTAGTATATTTGCAAACAAATAAATACTCGGAGTACGAGTTATCGATTCACAGGGAAGTGGTTGTATTAAGCACTAGTTACTAATTTATTCTTCAAAGTCAATCCTAACAATTGACTTGAATGACTGGTTGCATAAATTAAATAAAATAAAGCTATGATTCAGAGGTTTCGAAAACAATGAGGAAAGACTGAGATTTAAGTATTTATTCCCCTAGTGTCTAACCTAATGTAATATTAAATCTGGGTTCATACGAGTGTGAGGATACAAAGCGGTTAGAGCTACTCCCGTAGTTACTAACACTGGTGAATATCCACTCTCGTGCGATAACCACCCAATAAAACAAAAACATGCATCATAATAAATCTCTAACTACTACCATCTCCCGAACGGACAATAATCAAGAATTAAATCTCCTTAATAAATTACCCTTTCCCAATGTGCAACAATTAGGTGCAATTGTGTATGCCCTAATTTATGCCTAACTCCCGTTCAGACATGAATATGGCTATGAAGCAAGTAATTACGGCCGTTTAACTACTAACAACAACAATACAAATCACTATTGTAACACAAGTATTAAACCCAAATAATAATATATTAAAGAATCTGAGAGCTTAGGCAAATAGGTTCATAAACACTTTAATCCAAGAATCTCTAATGGAATTTAGCCAAGCATGGCTAAATTATACATAGCAAATATAAATAAAGAATTACAAATCAACAAAAGAGAACAAGAATGAACCAGACAATTCTCCCGAATCTCCTTAGTCTTCTTCTTGCTTCCCAAGATAACTTGTGGCTCTTGATTTCTCCCTATCTTGTCTTCAAAAATCTCTGAATGAATATTAGGGTTGGAAAATGTGGGATTTTATAGCTAGAAGCCCAGAACCAGTCCTGATTGAAATAGAAATTCTGTACAAAATTGGAGTGAAATTGTATCTAGATCGAAATTAGAATTCTTTTAATTATTTTATAGAAATTGCCGCTATTAATTTAAAATTGAAGTTGGACTAAATTTTGCTGCTAAAATTGCTTTGAATTGGAGTTGACATTTGAATTGGAAATTGAAATCGCGCCTTAATTATTAGAACTGTACGTTGCGCCGCTCGCTCGACGCGTCGAGACTCTCTGGTCTCGTCTGGAACTCTTTTTGAAAATTTTAGACGCGTCGAGCAAAAAATTCGACGCGTCGAACTCGCTGTGTATATATCATTCGGTCCACTTTTGACCCTAAATTTGTTTTAGGATTTCCCTTGCTCATAACTTTGACCTACAATGGTTCAAAAACACTAACATACACCGTAAAACATTCAAAACAAGTGTGAACCATAACTAAACAATAAAAACAAGGGATTATGCAATTAAATACCAAAATTATGGACCCAAGCCTAACAAATATAATTAAATCAATACTAAAAATATGCACAATTGGACTCACATCAACTCCCCAACACTTACAAGTCAAAACATACAAATTACTCCTACTCTCTCTAGCACAACCGTTCAAACCACCAACCAACCCGCTACAAAACAACAAGTTTCAAGAATCAAATTAGCTTGGCACATAAGACCCATTCTCAAGCCAATAACCAAGCACCAAGAATGTATTAAAGTGTGTGGGGATCAAGTGTGCACAAATACTCAGTTGAGATTATGCAAGACACGGCTCATGGATGAGATTCCATAGGCTTGCCATTCATACTCCCCTAGATCAAATCTAAGAATTCGTGCTAAGATCAACTAGGACTTTATTAAGCTTATAATGGGGCTACGTGTGATGGCTAACAAAGAAGTGGTATAGAAAAATTAACAAAAAGAGAGAATGTCACAATTTATCAAAACTTTCAAAACTTGAAAGAGATGAGATAAATCACAATTTCAAGGAGCAAATTTCTTTTAAGAACTCAGCAACTCTTTGGAAAGTAGGGGTCCAAACTCAAAATTTCCAATCTTTCATTCTTTCATTTTTTTCTTTTCTTTTCTCTTCTTTTCATTGATTCTTTTCTTTGGATCTCTTTTGAATACAGCAAGACAATTTTAATCCAATCTTTCAACTCCCCCACACTTGAACATTTGTAATATCAGCTGTTTTTTGGCACAACACCATAAAACTCTTCTTATATAAATAATAAAGATAAAAGTTTCATTTCAATCTAAGGGCTAAGGTGTGACACCCCAAAAATCCACATTTCAATCCATGGATTAATTGAGTAATTAATCCTTTTTCATTTGAAGAGTTAATTCCTAAAATCCTGATTTTTAATACTCAAGGACTAGTATTTGACTAGTCAACCTTTAAGTTGTGTTGTACCTTGTGCTTTGAGGGGAGTTCCCTTGTTCCTTACACTTTCTAAAGGTTAGTAAGGGTATTCTTGTCTTTTCACCAAGAGTTAGTATTGTAACCTAACCTAGAAGACTTCTTCATTTCATTCCCTACAATTCTTAGAAAATAGTTCTACCTTTTCTCTAGAAAAGAAGTGTAGCTTATTCTCCAAGCCAAGTTAAGACCCTTGTCAAGATTTCAAGTTTTGCTTCCAAGATTCAACCTTTCACCTATTTGGGCATCTAGAAGGGTAAGATCTAAGTTTATCTTGTCTTTTGGGTTCCATCTTAGTTGTCTTTTTTCTTAAAGGTAGGATCTTTATGATCTTTTGGTTTAATCTTGAAGTGGGTTTGGAAAGTAAGCCTTGTGGGGAGCCTGTTGTGGTGTAAAGTGAAGTCTTTTGGTCTACAAGTGGTAACCCATGCTCTACAAAATCTATTTTGCTTACCTATATGTGATTTCTTGGATTCTACTTGTGTTTTGCTATGAAATGTGAGGGTTTATGCATTTGTCTTGTGAAAATGCATATCTAGAGCTTGTGTTTAGGGTTCCTTTGTGCCATTGCTTGGCATTTTCCATGGTTCAAGTCATTTTGTTGTGCTGGGTGAGACTTGGTATGTTTTGGACTTGAATATGTGTTTGGAGAAGAAAATCCCCGAAGGGATTTGTTGTGGAACAGGAATGTTCCCGCGGGCGGAACGGTGGGCGGGGCACCACCCGCCGGCCTACCCGCGGGTACATAGCCCTGTGGGAATGTGTTCCCGCGGGCGGAACCACGGGTGGGGCACTACCCGTGGGTCCACCCGCGGGGAACACGATGGTGTTTGTTCGGGATTTGTTCCCCGTGATTTAGTTGACTCGGTATTTGGTCCTTGACTTCTCGTTGTTCTTTTGTGGAACTATTTGAGCGTCTTCTTGATGTTTAGAACTATATGGTAGGTATCCATGTAGGACTTTGGTGTCTTGAATCGTGCTAAGTGTTCAACATTGTGTTTCGTTGAACCGAGAGGTGTCTTGTGTGTTCCTCGGAACTATCTTGAGTTTCTCCGTTGTTAAGCATGCTAGTTTATTGTCTTAATGCTAGCGTGTGTGTTGTTTGTACCTTCTGTTTGGTGGATGATAACTTGCGTTATTCATCGTTGCTGTCGTTGGGCTGTGACCCATTCCTTGGTTGAGTATGGTTTCATACCTTCGTTGTAATCCGTTGATTGACTCGTGTGACTGATGGTGTGTGTGTGGCTTTACCTGGATTGCACGATTAGTGGTATGGGACACTAGTCACCAAGGTATTGCAGCGGTCCTCGTGGTGGCCGTGATGTGATTATGGAGATGTGTTCCTTCGAGTAAGGTTCACGTGATTGGGAGATAACATGTTTTATCCAGGCATGTATTTCGCCGTGTACGGTACCTTGTGTACTATGAATTGGTGGTCTTGTTGGTGGATTTTTGGTGGGGGACGACAGTCCCAGGAGGGAAAAGGTTGGACTAAGAAGTACAGGGGTCCTGGAGGTAACGGTTGGCATGAAGGTACAAGGTCGGGGGTAGCCATATGGTTAGAACAGGGCATAAGGAAGGTATATCAACTTGTGATGGGTGATGTCACGAGGGCTTGTGTAGCCGTTGTTGTGAGTTCTCTTTATTGTGACGTGTGTAGTCACAAGGGCATGTGTTGCCATGGGTGAGTCTTATTCCTTTGTGTCGTGGTTAACCTTTGTGGGTTGGGATGTGTTCCCGTGTTATCTTTGAGAGTGATGAGTCTTGTGTTGACGGTTGATCTTGGCTTTTGACATACATACTTATGTATTCCGTTTCGAAAATGGTTTTATGGCTTGTATCTATCTATATATGATACTTAACGGTATTGATGGGTTACCAGCATTATCGCTGACCGGGCGTTGTCCCAATGTTTATCTTTGTATCTTTCAGGTGATGTTTAGACGAGCGCGATGTCTAGTGTCTGGTAGCTTAGCACCTTTTTCCTTGCTTTTGTGGTCTGTGCGCCCATGTAGTTAGACTGATGTTTTGGGATAGATGTATACACTTGCAGATTGTTTGCCGTAGCGTTTACCGTGTTTGGTAGACGTGGCGTGACACCCCGTTGGATTTCTTTTATCCAGTTTCGTTTTATCTTCCACTGTGCTAGTTTTGTTGTTTAATTTGCATGTGTTAAGGCTTTTATATAGGTCTTGTTTGGGGGGGGGGGGGGGTGTTACAGTTGGTATCAGAGCCTAGGTTTGAGCCTAGGAAGAGTTAAGTCTACACTTTCTAAGTGGTTAAGTGCGTTTTGAGACCTCTATGCGACCTTAAGAAGCTAAGTGTTAGGCTTAGGACTCTAGGTTATGCGGTGTGCTGTGTGTTGCTTTCTGTCTTGCTTGTTTGTTCTCTTTTGGTAACCTCGTTGTTGTAGCAGAAGTCTGTGATGCCTCCTCGCCAACGAACCGCAACGTTTGAAGATGTGGATGAAGTGGTTAATAAATCTCGGTTGGCCGGATCTAGTAATGCTTCTGGGGTGATTGAACGGTGGATCCGGGATGGCACGTCCGCAAGAGTAAGTCCTAGTGCAGCTACCTTGCCAGCATTCCGAGATGTAAGAGGACATGGGAGGATAGAAGTTCACCATCCAATGGAAGGGCCATCCCAAGAGAGGGTGCTTACCTTAAGTGAAGTTCGAACAAGTGACAGTGACGTAGTAGTGGGAACCTTCCTCGTGCAATCCATGCCAGCAACAGTCTTGTTTGATTCAGGAGCGTCTAACTCGTTCGTATCACCCGGCCTCGTGAAGAAGTTAGGCTTATCTGGGGGCACAAGAGTGAGGTTCAACGTGAAGATAGCATCGGGAGAAGTTAGAGTGTGTGACCGTCTTTTTGAGGGCATCAAGATCAACATCAAGGGAGAAGAGTTCCCTAGCGATCTAATCCAGTACGACTTGGACGAGATGGATGTGGTCTTAGTTATGGACTGGTTGGGGCGGTTTAGAGCCTAAATCCTGTGCAAAGATCAGAAGGTGGTGCTACGAGGACCCAGTGGGAAAAGGGTGTCATACCGTGGAAAGTTGGGAGAACCCGGGATTAAGCTGGTGTCTATGACAAAGATGAAGAGGTATATGGATAAAGGCAATGAGTTATACTTGTGTTCGGTCGAGAACTTGAAGGCAAAGGGGGAAGTGGCTCAATCTATACCCGTAGTCCGTGAATTTCTTGATGTATTTCCCTAGGAAATACCGGGTATGCCTCCTACTAGAGAAGTGGAGTTCTCAGTGGACCTTATGCCGGGCACGGCACCCATCTCTAAGGCCCCATATCGTTTGGCTACGCCAGAAATGCAAGAGTTGAAGACCCAATTGCAAGAACACCTTGATAAAGGTTATATCCGGCCCAGTACATCGCCATGGGGAGCTCCAGTTTTGTTTGTAAAGAAGAAGGACGGAAGTATGAGGTTGTGTATCGACTACCGGGAGCTGAACCAAGTCACCATTAAGAACAAATACCCTATCCCAAGGATCGACGACTTGTTTGACCAACTCCGCGGCGCAGGAGTGTTTTCCAAAGTTGACTTGAGGTCAGGGTACCATCAGATAAAGGTAGTAGACAAGGACATTCCTAAGACTGCGTTTCAGACTCGGTATGGTCACTACGAGTTTACAGTTATGCCGTTTGGGTTGACTAATGCACCTGCAGTTTTTATGGACTTGATGAATAAAGTGTTCAAACCCCACCTCGATGATTTTGTGATCGTGTTCATCGATGATATTTTGGTCTATTCGAAAGATAAGAGGGAGCATGTTGGACATCTTCGGACGGTACTTCAGGTCTTGAGGGAGAAGCAGTTATACGCCAAGCTCTCTAAGTGTGAGTTTTGGAAAGGCAGTGTGACGTTTCTAGGCCACGTGATTGATAGTAGGGGGATTTCTGTGGATCCAGACAAGATACGGGCAGTGAAAGATTGGACTGTACCTTCATCGGTGGCGGAAGTAAGAAGTTTTCTTGGTTTAGCGGGTTATTATCGAAGGTTTGTTTTGGATTTCGCCAAGGTGGCTCAACCTTTGACTAAGTTATTAAGGAAAGAAGTGCCTTTCGTTTGGGATCAAGCTTGTGAGTTAGCATTTCGAGATTTGAAGGAGAGGCTCACGACTGGACCAGTCTTAATATTGCCATCAGGAACGGAAGGGTTTGAGGTATACAGTGATGCGTCCAAGAAAGGACTTGGTTGTGTGTCGATGCAAAATGGGAGAGTGATTGCTTACGCCTCGCGTAAGCTGAAAGTTTATGAAGAGAATTACCCTACACACGATTTGGAATTGGCCGCCGTAATATTTGCTTTGAAAATTTGGAGGCACTATCTATATGGGGTGCGTTGCAAGATCTTCACGGATCACAAGAGTCTCAAATATATCTTCACCCAAAAGGATCTCAATATGCGACAATGAAGGTGGTTGGAGCTCATCAAGGACACGAGTTAGATATTCAGTATCACGAAGCAAAAGCTAACATAGTGGCGGACGCCTTAAGTCGAAAATCGAAGCATACCGCTAGTTCTATTTGGGTAGTGGCGGATGAGCTTTGTAAGGAGCTCCAACGGATGAACTTGGAAGTGGTGGAACAGGGAGATGTGGAGGCAGAAGTTCGTTGCTATAACTTAAGGATTGTACCTACATTTCTGGGAGAAATTAAGGAAGAGCAGCAAAAGGATGCATATTTGACAAAGGTAAGGAATGACCTAGCTAAAGGGAAAGGGGGACCGTTTGAGTTATCTACGGATGGGGTGTTGAGGTACAAAGACCGTTTATGCATACCCGCGTCATGTGATCAGTGGAAGCGAAAGATTTTGGAAGAGGGTCATAACACACCCTATTCGGTCCACCCCGGAGGAGACAAGTTATACAAAGACGTGAAGGGCTTCTTCTGGTGGCCTAATATGAAGAAGGAAGTTGCCGAGTTTGTTGGGAAATGCCTTAACTGTTAGAAGGTAAAAGCGGAATGTTGTAAGGTAAAGGGGTTGGTACAACCATTAGAAGTTCCACAAGGAAAGTGGGATTCTATATCTATGGATTTCGTGGGAGGTCTACCGACGACCCGTTCGGGTAAGAACAAAATCTGGGTGATAGTTGATCGTTTGACTAAGACTGCCCGCCTTATCGCAATGAAGGAGACCTGGACAATGACATAGTTGGCTCAAGCTTATGTCAACCAAGTGGTAAAGTATCATGGAGTTCCGAGGGATATTGTCTCCGATAGGGATCCAAGGTTCTTGTCTCAATTTTGGAAATCCTTGCAAACAGCTCTTGGAACTAAGCTAAGTCTAAGTACTGCTTTCCACCCAGCCACCGATGGACAAACAGAAAGGACTATACAGACTATCGAAGATATGTTGAGAGCTTGTATGTTGGATTTTCAAGGATCTTGGGAGGACCATTTGGATTTGATCGAGTTTTCTTACAACAACAGTTATCATTCGAGCATTCGCATGGCACCTTATGAAGCTCTCTATGGACAGAAGTGTCGCAGTCCGCTTTGTTGGGAGGATCTTGTCAATCCGATAGTTTTGGGACCGCAATATTTATTGGACACATTCGAGAAAGTTAAACAGATTCAGGAAAGGATGAAGTCGGCTCAGATTCGTCAAAAGTCTTATGCTGATCTGGCTAGAAGACAATTGGAGTTCTCGGTTGGGGATAAGGTTTGGTTGAAAGTATCTCCCACCCGGGGAGTAATGCGGTTTGGAAAGAAAGGGAAATTGAGCCCTAGGTTTATAGGCCCGTATGAAATCCTGGAGAGGATTGGGAGTTTGGCTTACCGTTTGGCGTTGCCTATGGAGTTGGAAAGGGCATAACGTGTTCCACGTATCACAGCTTAAGAGATATGTTCACGACCCGGCCCATGTTTTACCACCAGAAGTAATACCGTTAGATGAAGATTTGTCTTACGAAGAAAGGCCGCTCATAATTTTGGACTTTAAGACTCGGGACACACGTAGGAAATCTGTTAAGATGGTGAAGGTTTGGTGGTCACATCATGGGGTTGAGGAAGCTACTTGGGAGCTGGAGTCATCGATGCGGGAGCGGTACCCTGAGTTGTTTGTGGAAGGTACCTCGTTTTCCTCGTTTGTTGTTTGCCTTGTGTGCTTGCTTGTTGTTGCTTGTTGTCTTGTTGTTTAGCTAGCCTGTTAGTTGGTGTTTGGAGTTAGTAGTTTAGTTCTTGGTTGTTGTCAAGAAGTTGGTGGTTGTGTTGAGGCTAGAGTTCTTGATGCTCAATCTATCCGTTTGTTGACCTCTTGCCAACCCTTGAATTTGAAATGCCTTCTTTCTTTGCTTTGGAATACTTCTTTGCTTTGGAATCCTTGTGAGTTCTTTTGGGGTTTTTGACCAAAAGAGTTATTCTTGAACTTCTTGTCACAATGTCGTTTCCTTTCACCGTTTGCTTTTAATTCGTCGTACCCAAGCTTCGAGGACGAAGCTTCTTTGAAGGGGGAGAGGATGTGACACCCCAAAAATCCACATTCCAATCCATGGATTAATTGAGTAATTAATCCTATTTCATTTGAAGAGTTAATTCCTAAAATCCTGATATTTAATACTCAAGGACTAGTATTTGACTAGTCAACCTTTAAGTTGTGTTGTACCTTGTGCTTTGAGGGGAGTTCCCTTGTTCCTTACACTTTCTAAAGGTTAGTAAGAGTATTCTTGTATTTTCACCAAGAGTTAGTATTGTAACCTAACCTAGAAGACTTCTTCATTTCATTCCTTACAATTCTTAGAAAATAGTTCTACCTTCTCTCTAGAAAAGAAGTGTAGCTTATTCTCCAAGCCAAGTTAAGACCCTTGTCAAGATTTCAAGTTTTGCTTCCAAGATTCAACCTTTCACCAATTTGGGCATCTAGGAGGGTAAGATCTAAGTTTATCTTGTCTTTTTGGTTCCATCTTAGTTGTCTTTTTCTTAAAGGTAGGATCTTTATGATCTTTTGGTTTAATCTTGAAGTGGGTTTGGAAAGTAAGCCTTGTGGGGAGCTTGTTGTGGTGAAAAGTGAAGTCTTTTGGTCTACATGAAACACCCCGGAATTTTAAAACTTTTAAAGACTTATATAATAAAGGTATTCTCTTATTAAATCCCAAACAGAGCATTGTTAAACATAAAGGTACGGGGTGCTATGCCACACCTGAGCTGGAGAACTCAGATGCACAGGCTAACTAACTAAATTCCGTAATAAAGTAAATGGCACGCAGGCAGAAAGGGAAATTATCTACACTACGCCTCGAATCTCTAGCGCGCTCCGGTGTCTACTCATTAGTGACTGAAAGCCAAATATATCTGTTCAGCGAGAGATGCTGGTAACCCACTCCAACGCGTTGAAATACATTACATATAGAGATATATATAGATATACGAAAACCATTTTGAAGCATGAAGATATATCCTACGAGACTCTAGCTTTTAAAACGGGGATAGACTCAACAGGTAGAGCTAAGCACAGACAACAATTATACCAAGCATATACAGTTTACAAACAGGCACGGCAGATAAAGATGAGCACAATGAATATCCCTAACTCAACATATACGAATCCCTAGCATAAATCCCATAGTCACACCCCAAGGCACTCATAACAATAACTCATCCATATCTCATCACATAAGCAAACTTTGTTGGCGCCACAGGACCAATCGCATGCCCATACATGAGGGTCAGCGCATATAGCTCTGACACGGCCACGCAGCACCCTGCCCCGTATCGCAACACGGAGGGGTCGATCGCAATCGACCGATGAACCGCAGCTCATCATAATGTTTGATCGCAACCAAACAGTGGACCACAGCCCAAGAGTATGTCATCTGACCGCAGCCAGGAAATATGAACCGCAGCTCATATAGAAACGTTTGATCGCAACTAAACGGTAGACCGCAGCCGGCGAGGCCTCCATTGGCTGTGGGTAGGTGGCGGGTCCCCTACCCCCACCTACCCCCCACTGACTCTTTTTCACCAAAAACGCCCCGGGAACCTTTGTGGAACCCGAAACCATGCTTAGGCACTTTCAAACGCAATTGATAACACACGTAGACAATTAACGGATCAAAATCAAGAAACATACGGCACATAACCTATCATGCTTTTCTAAACATAATCAACACCCAATCATGCTAATTCCCACCCCATATACCAAGAATGATATCATACGATACAACCCAGGGTTCTAATCGCTTTTAAATCAACAAGGACACAATTCATCTTCTAATATCAAGATTCGGTAAGAATATCACATAAACATCAAGAACATCCTACAATTATCAAGAACATCATATAATCATCAAGAACGTCATATAATTGTCAAGAACACCATAATTATCAAGAACCTCTCATCATCAAGATCACCCATGGAATCATCCCACCAATCATCAATAATAATATCACAAATCATCAATACACAATAATATGGGGAAATCCTAAGAGGGGAATCATAGCTATGAAAATAGGTTTTGTTGAGACATGGGTTACCTCTTAGCCTTAATTAATTCCTTGGCTATGAACGGTCTTTCTTTAAGCTTTCTTCTTTCTTGATTTCTCCTAAGGGGATTCTTGGAACTTCTTGTGTGGTGAGAGATTATGGTGGTGAAAGATCTAGGTGCCTCCTATATCTGTATTTATATATTTAAGACTCCTAATTAGGGTCTGAATGGCATGGGTTTACTAATTCTATTCCTTATAGGACTAAGGGCTTATTTTAGGGATAAGGGTCCATGGTCCATAGTGGACCATATTAATTAATTAAAGGGAATCGTAATCGTAGTCTGAATAGTAAAATGCCTACTTCCTTTATTCATAATAGATAACTAGGTCTAGGATTCCTAATTGGAATCTGAATAGTAAAGGGTTTACTTTCTTTATTCCTAATAGGCTTAAGACTCTAATTTAGGCAAGGGTCCACGGTTCATGGTGGACCTTATTAATTAATTAAAGGAAACCTAACCGCATTAAATCATATTTAATTATTATTAACGGGATTAATTAAATAATTAATCCGGGATTGAAGGCCGTACCACGGGGTGTTACACTCTCCCCCCCTTACGAGAAGCTTCGTCCCCGAAGCTTGGAAATCATTGCGGGGTAACGAGTCCAAAGTAGTACGGTAGTCCTATAGCGAAAGCATTCTACAGGGAAACTGTATAATTGTATGTTTGTGTGCTGGGTTTTTGGGAACGATTAGGTTTAAAGGGCTAAGAGAGTGGGTTTCAAACCTGAGGACAAAGTGAATTTAGGAATTAGGATCAAAGTTTTCAAGGTTGCAACTTAGGGTGTGAGGTTGCCACCTCGTATGGAATCGTTAAAATAGGGGATCAAGAGTGTGGTTGAAGGGTAGAAAGGGTTTTGAAATAAGGAGGGAGCCGATTTTCCGAGGGAGGGAAGGGAATTCGGCTAGGATGGGTTAAGGGTTCTCGATCTTCAAGTGACTATTCTGGTTTGATGCTTTGATCACGACGTATTGACGAACTGATGATCCTTCTTCCTTGGTGTTGGCACTTGCTTGACTTTAAGATCCTTGTTAGACCTTGCTTCCCAGGCTAAGGTTTCATCCTTCTCCCCTATCTTGAGGGAATCTCGCATGATGATTTAACACTTACTTCTTTAATGCGTCCAAGGTCTTGACCAAGTTTGGTCAACCAAGCCAATCTCTTAGGGCGCACTTCCCAAATTCTTCCCAAAGTTCCTTGGGAGTCGGTAAACTTTGGGTTGATTTTCCCTTCTTATTGAATTTCATCTCCTCTTTAGTGAATGAAATTCTTAGTAAGACTTCATGTCTTCCCCGAGGTTCGAATAGTTGTGCCTTTTTGTGTTACTTTTAATGGTGAAGGTGTCCTTGCATGCTCTTTTTCTTTTTGAAGCACAGTTGGTTACCTAACCTCGTTGTGGAATGACTCGGTGACTTTACGATTCATCTCATTTCCTTGTGGGTCCTTAATGACCCTTGAGATCTTGGCACAAATGTGCTTTTTACCTTTTTGCCTAGCACCACGGACTACGTAGTTCTTGATTCCATACAACTTGTAAGGAGTCCTCTGATTTGCTTGAACGATATCCATGATTTGAAGGAGTCCCGGTCCATCCTTAGCATTTTGACCTTTAAGGTCTTTGTGAGTCCTTAGCACGAGTTCCCAACTCGCCTCCTTGGTTTGCACAATCCTTTATGCCAATCATCCCTAGTCGGTTGTATCGTAGAGTCCAACTTCAACTCCACGTGTAATGCAATTGGTTGTGCCTTTTCGATGGTGTCTTGCGTGTCAAGGTCTTTTACCGATGACACCATGTTTGGGCGACCCATGGTTCTTTACCCAAGACTCGCGTTCATCAATCGAGGCACACAAGTGCCCATGAATCAATAAAGTGAGGAGTTAAGAAATCAGTACATTGTACCAGTGGGCGCGGGGTGGGCGGTCGTCTGCCTGCCAAGCTCCTGTTGGGGACCCGTCAAGGTCCCGTTGGGGACCCGCGGGAAGGTCACTAGGAAGAGTGAATTCTTTCAGGGAAAATCCCAAGAATGCACAGATTCAAGTCCCGACAAGCCCCATGTCCTTGTGCACAATAGAAGGGACTTGAATACATAGGGTGGCCCATCGTATAGTTTTATTGATCCTTAGGTACGAGTTATAGATGAGTCAAGATTCTCGCATGTTCTTTTTGCTCAGTAGGTCGGGTCCGGTTTCCAACTAGCAACCTCATCACCTTCACCGGGTGGTTGGTTATAAGCCAACTTTGTCTTTGCCTTGCTTGATTAATGATAAGCCTTCTTGGTTTTTCTTGGAGTTTGGCTTGTCGCTCGTTCTTTGTTCAGTCCTTTGGTGACCAAGTGCTTGGTGATGCATTTCTCTTCCTTGGAATGCATTGATTGACTGCTTTTGACGTTGCATGGTGTTTTGGCGATTTTGTGTGTTACATGTACTTCTTACGGTGTCTTAAAACCATCAAGGTCCTTGTTCCCAGGTAAGACCCTTATCGCCGGGAGGCTCTAGTTGTATGATACTTTCCATGCGTATGTTGCCTCTTCTTGTCATATCGAGTCCTTTTCGACAATTCGTGCTAACAATTGAGAAAAGACGTTGTTTATGTACTACTTTTCTTTCTTGCATTTAATTGGCGTTCCCGGTCTCCGTGCTGGGATAGTTGCGCTCATTCTTAACCAGTTCCGGAAGGGTTCGCTCATGCTGGAGGGAGCGGTCTCCCACTTCCGCTACTCCTTCCTTCGGGTTTGTCCCTAAATTCCCCATTTGGTAGAAGTTGGCATTACTGGTGTAGGCTTCGTTGGGTGTGCGGGGTTTGCTTACAATTAGGGTCTTCTGGGTTTCGTAGTTGTGGTCTGTCACAGACTTCTTTATCTTGGTTGTCTCTGTAGGATCTAATTCAGGCGCGAAACGAGCCAGCTGGAGGGATCGTTTGTGGTATTCCCTGATGGTGGCCATCCCTTGCTTTAGGTGGAGGATTTCCTCGTACATGGTTGCCCTTACAAGTGCGGGGTGGAATCGTCCCCGTAGCCGTGCCCCTAGGCACTCCTAGTTGAACCCCTGGTTGTTGCCCATAAGTGGGTTCTTCGTGGATTTATCAAAGATCAGCCTCGTGTCTTGAAGTGGAATGAGGCTATCCCTATGCGGCGTTCCTCTGGGTATTCCATTAACCCGAGGACTTTGTTGAAGGTTCGGGTTCATTCTTCGAGGAGTGTGGGATCCTTGACTGTCTTCTTGTTGGCGCCATGCTGCTCGTTTTCAGGGTCAATATTTATTGTATCGATGAGTCAGTGTGCTGCATTCTTACCTTGGTGTGGAAAGCGTAGGGGGAAGTTGTTTTAAGTTAGAGAGGGATAAGGTGATGGGAGGTTACGTGTAGGTTTCACAATCTCACCGCGCGTCCTAAGATTCCTAAATCCTATGTTCCTAAGTACCTAGAATTCAAGCCTAATGTCCTAAAGTCCGGTCTTAAGAGTCTTATCCTAGGGTCAAACTTAGGGTCTGATACCAACTGTAACACCCCGGAATTTTAAAACTTTTAAAGACTTATATAATAAAGGTATTCTCTTATTAAATCCCAAACAGAGTATTGTTAAACATAAAGGTACGGGGTGCTATGCCACACCTGAGCTGGAGAACTCAGATGCACAGGCTAACTAACTAAATTCCGTAATAATGTAAATCGCATGCAGGCCGAAAGAGAAACTATCTACACTACGCCTCGAATCTCTAGCGCGCTCCGGTGTCTACTCATCAGTGCCTGAAAGCCAAATATATCTGTTCAGCGAGAGATGCTGGTAACCCACACCAACGCGTTGAAATACATTACATATAGAGATATATATAGATATACGAAAACCATTTTGAAGCATGAAGATATATCCTACGAGACTCTAGCTTTTAAAACAGGGATAGACTCAACAGATAGAGCTAAGCACAGACAACAATTATACCAAGCATATACAGTTTACAAACAGGCACGGCAGATAAAGATGAGCACAATGAATATCCCTAACTCAACATATACGAATCCCTAGCATAAATCCCATAGTCACAACACAAGGCACTCATAACAACAACTCATCCATATCTCATCACATAAGCACACTTTGTTGGCGCCACAGGACCAATCGCATGCCCATACATGAGGGTCAGCGCATATAGCTCTGACACAGCCCCGCAGCACCCTGCCCCGTATCGCAACACGGAGGGGTCGATCGCAACCGACCGATGAACCACAGCTCATCATAACGTTTGATCGCAACCAAACAGTGGACCGCAGCCCAAGAGTATGTCATCTGACCGTAGCCAGGAAATATGAACCGCAGCTCATGTAGAAACGTTTGATCGCAACTAAATGGTGGACCGCAGCCAGCTTATGAACCGCAGCTCAGGAATAAACAATCCGATCGCAACCAAATTGGGGTATCATGCACACATAACACATAGCAAGCACATGCAACCCACATTAGCACATTGGGAAGGGGGAGAAAACGTATAACAAAACCTATGCGTGATCCTTCACATACTAAGAATAATCCTAAGGGGTTCATACTTCTTTCACCTAGGTCAACGGGATACCAATTTAACTAGCATGCAATATATAAGACTCATACAACCTACGAACGGTACCCGAAATATCAAACTAGACATAGGCACGATAGACGGAGTCCGTTTGGACACCACGGGGGTCGGGGGAACATCAAACGGGGAAGCCAAAATCCCAAGGTGGGGTACAAACCAGCGGGTAGCCGGTGGGTGAGGGGTCACCCGCCGGCGGCACTGTTCCGGGCAACGGGTGCCCGGCGGGCAGCTGCCCGCTGCCGGCGAGGCCTCCTTTGGCTATGGGTAGGTGGCAGGTCCCCTACCCCCACCTACCCCCCACTGACTCTTTTTCACCAAAAACGCCCCGGGAACCTTTGTGGAACCCGAAACCATGCTTAGGCACTTTCAAACGCAATTGATAACACACGTAGACAATTAACGGATCAAAATCAAGAAACATACGGCACATAACCTATCATGCTTTTCTAAACATAATCAACACCCAATCATGCGAATTCCCACCCCATATACCAAGAATGATATCATACGATACAACCCAGGGTTCTAATCGCTTTTAAATCAACAAGGACACAATTCATCTTCTAATATCAAGATTCGGTAAGAATATCACATAAACATCAAGAACATCCTACAATTATCAAGAACATCATATAATCATCAAGAACGTCATATAATTATCAAGAACACCATAATTATCAAGAACCTCTCATCATTAAGATCACCCATGGAATCATCCCACCAATCATCAATAATAATATCACAAATCATCAATACACAATAATATGGGGAAATCCTAAGAGGGGAATCATAGCTATGAAAATAGGTTTTGTTGAGACATGGGTTACCTCTTAGCCTTAATTAATTCCTTGGCTATGAAGGGTCTTTCTTTAAGCTTTCTTCTTTCTTGATTTCTCCTAAGGGGATTCTTGGAACTTCTTGTGTGGTGAGAGATTATGGTGGTGGAAGATCTAGGTGCCTCCTATATCCCTATTTATATATTTAAGACTCCTAATTAGGGTCTGAATGGTATGGGTTTACTAATTCTATTCCTTATAGGACTAAGGGCTTATTTTAGGGATAAGGGTCCATGGTCCATAGTGGACCATATTAATTAATTAAAGGGAATCCTAATTGTTGTCTGAATAGTAAAAGGCCTACTTCCTTTATTCCTAATAGATAACTTGGTCTAGGATTCCTAATTGGAATCTGAATAGTAAAGGGTTTACTTTCTTTATTCCAAATAGGCTTAAGACTCTAATTTAGGCAAGGGTCCACGGTTAATGGTGGACCTTATTAATTAATTAAAGGAAACCTAACCGCATTAAATCATATTTAATTATTATTAACGGGATTAAATAAATTATTAATCCGGGATTGAAGGCCGTAACACGGGGTGTTACACTACAAGTGGTAACCCATGCTCTACAAAACCTATTTTGCTTACCTATATGTGATTTCTTGGATTCTACTTGTGTTTTGCTATGAAATGTGAGGGTTTTTGCATTTATCTTGTGAAAATGCATATCTAGAGCTTGTGTTTAGGGTTCCTTTGTGCCATTGCTTGGCATTTTCCATGGTTCAAGTCATTTTGTTGTGTTGGGTGAGATTTGGTATGTTTTGGACTTGAATTTGTGTTTGGAGAAGAAAATCCCCGAAGGGATTTGTTGTGGAACAGGAATGTTCCCGCGGGCGGAATGGCGGGCGGGGCACCACCCGCCGGCCTACCCGCGGGTACATAGCCCTGTGGGAATGTGTTCCCGCGGGCGGAACCACGGGTGGGGCACTACTCGTGGGTCCACCCGCGGGGAAAACGATGGTGTTTGTTCGGGATTTGTTCCCCGTGATTTAGTTGACTCGGTATTTGGTCCTTGACTTCCCGTTGTTCTTTTGTGGAACTATTTAAGCGTCTTCTTGATGTTTAGAACTATATGGTAGGTATCCATGTAGGACTTTGGTGTCTTGAATCGTGCTAAGTGTTCAACATTGTGTTTCGTTGGACCGAGAGGTGTCTTGTGTGTTCCTCGGAACTATCTTGCGTTTCTCCGTTGTTAAGTATGCTAGTTTATTGTCTTAATGCTTGCGTTATTCATCGTTGCTGTCGTTGGGCTTTGACCCATTCCTTGGTTTAGTATGGTTTCATACCTTCGTTGTAATCCGTTGATTGACTCGTGTGAGTGGTGGTGCGTGTGTGGCTTTACCTGGGTTGCACGTTTAGTGGTATGGGACACTAGTCACCAAGGTATTGCAGCGGTCCTCGTGGTGGCCGTGATGTGATTATGGAGATGTGTTCCTTCGAGTAAGGTTCACGTGATTGGGAGATAACATGTGTTATCCGGGCAAGTATTTCGCTGTATACGGTACCTTGTGTACTATGAATTGGTGGTCTTGTTGGTGGATTTTTGGTGGGGGACGACGGTCCCAGGAGGGAAAAGGTTGGAGTAAGAAGTACAGGGGTCCTGGAGGTAACGGTTGGCATGAAGGTACAAGGTCAGGGGTAGCCATAAGGTTGGGACAGGGCATAAGGAAGACATATCAACTCGTGATGGGTGATGTCACGAGGGCTTGTGTAGCCGTTGTTGTGAGTTCTCTTTATTGTGGCGTGTGTAGTCACAAGGGCATGTGTTGCCATGGGTGAGTCTTATTCCTTTGTGTCGTGGTTAACCTTTGTGGGTTGGGATGTGTTCCCGTGTTATCTTTGAGAGTGATGAGTCTTGTGTTGACGGTTGATCTTGGCTTTTGACATATATACTTATGTATTCCGTTTCGAAAATGGTTTTATGGCTTATATCTATCTATATATGATACTTAACGGTATTGGTGGGTTACCAGCATTATCGCTGACCGGGCGTCGTCCCAATGTTTATCTCTGTATCTTTCAGGTGATGTTTAGACGAGCGCGATGTCTAGTGCCTGGTAGCTTAGCACCTTTATCCTTGCTTTTGTGGCTTGTGCGCCCATGTAGTTAGACTGATGTTTTGGGATAGATGTATACACTTGCAGATTGTTTGCCGTAGTGTTTACCGTGTTTGGTAGACGTGGCGTGACACCCCGTTAGATTTCTTTTATCTAGTTTCGTTTTATCTTCCGCTGTGCTAGTTTTGTTGTTTAATCTGCATGTGTTAAGGCTTTTATATAGGTCTTGTTTGGGGGGTGTTACATAAGTGTTATAATAACGGGGGTAAATTGAAGAAAAACAATCACAATGAGGGGATAAGTGCTTAACACTTATTTAAACAAACGAAAGGCACAATGGTAACACAAAGGATAAAACATATGTAGGGACATGTTTAAAGGCTATGGCTAAACAAAAATCGCCTAAATCACTTCAAAACATGCAAAACTTAGACATCACTTAAGGAGTAATGACGCAAGTTCTAGCAAAACACCCATGACCGGAATCTCACATAAGCCTTCACTAGCAATGCATAACACACAAGATCAAGAAGTAATCCAATTTATTAAGTGGTTAACAAAGCTATTGGCAAGGGAATAGATCAATTATGTGTTACACCTCAAATCATCAATCACAAATTGAGATGCAACAAGCACCACTAAAACAAACCACTAACCAACAAGAGAGAGTAATTGCAATTGCATGCTAAGACAAATAACTTATTCACCAAAAATAGCATATAAGTCATCCAAGCAAAAGCAAAAATTTTAAAATTTTAAATTTATCCCCAAATTAATGACTCCTCCCCCACACTTAAAAATTTGCATCGTCCCTGATGCAAAACAAAAGAGAGGAGAACAAGAGAAAAGAGAAAACAAAAATAACACAAACTAAAAAGCAATAAAACTAAAATAATTCGAAACTAGAAAGCAGTAAAACTAAACTAGAAATCAATAAATAGGAAAGCGATAAAAGATAACATGGCCACATGGGGTGCCTCCCATGAAGCGCTAAGTTTAACGTCGCTAGCTCGACCTAACCTGGTTACGGAGTGCTCATCCCGGTTGATCCGCGAGTTTGATCTCATCACCCCATAAACTCTTCAAATGCATATACTCATCATGTGTCACCTTGAAAGTAGGGTCAAGGTGCAAAATTAACTTGCAATCAATGACCTTTGACTCATCAAGAACATTAAATTCCACCCATCCCAAAGTCAAAGGTCATGGAGCCTTTCCTTGCATCAATTATTGCTCCAGTAGTGGCTAAGAAAGGTCTCCCCAAAATGAGTGGGATGTCTGGATTCATTGGGGCAGCTATCACAATAAAGTCACAAGGCACAAATACTTATCCACACGAACTGGGACATCTTCAAGAATTCCAATAGGCTTTGTGATGGATTGATCCGCCATTTGCAAAGTGAATTGGATTGGTTTTGGTTCTCCCAACCCCAACTTTTGACAAAGAGTAAGAGGCATAACACTCACACTGGCTCCTAAATCACAAAGGGATCCCTTTAAAGGTCGGCCTCTAATAACACAAGGGATTGTGAACTTCCCCGGATCTCTATGCTTAGGTATATTCCTCCCAATACCTGGCGTCAATGCCCAATACTCTTGTGCCACAGCAACCATCTCTCGTTCCCCATATTTTTTTTATAGCTAGAATCTCCCTCAAAAATTTCCATAAGAGGGAACTTGTGAAAGCAAATCAAGTAAGGGAACTGAAACTTTCAAACTCTCAATAATCTCCAAAAACTTTTTCCACCTACTTTCTTTTGTTGTTTCAAATTTTTGAGGAAAAGGAAATTGTGGTACATACCTTCTTACGGGCTTCTCTACTTCCTTTTGAACTTGTGAATTATTTTGCACAACAGTTGGCTCATCTTCTACACCATCAAGTATCTCTTCAATATTCTCCTCAGCTGTCTTTTGAGGCATTGATGCTTTGATTCGAAGAGGTGGCTCTTCAAGTACCTTGCCACTCCTTGTAACAATTGCATTTACATGCTCCCTTGGATTTTCGGTGCTAGCGGGCAACAATCCTGTGACTTTCGTGCTAGAAATAGAAGCTTGGTTGGCAAGTTGTTTTTCTAGCATCTTGCTGTGGGCACTCAATTGCTCCACCCTGTCACTCAATAGCTTAAACTTCTCATCATCTTGCAAGTGTAACTTAAGTAGCTTCTCAATCATAGCTTCCAAATTTGATTACAGTGGGGCCTCCGAAGAGGGTAATTGAGATTGAACTTGAGTACTTTGGAAACCTGGAGGACCTCTATTAACAAAGTGTTGAGGATTGACAGCCCCCATTGGGTTACTCCATGAGAAACCAGGGAGGGTGGTTCCTTGAATTATTAGGATTGTAGGTCCCTTGAGGTTGGAAAGACTGTTGATGAGGCCTATTATATCCCACCATATTAATTTTCTCCATAGGGGATTGGGGATTTAAATCGCTGAGACATTCCCCCGAATTGTGTCCACCACCACAAAGGTCACACATCAAAACTTGACCAAGAGTAGGACGGGTAGAAGCATGACTCACATTGTGTTTTTGGACGATGATTTGGGCAAGCTTTTGAACCATGGATACTACATTATCTATCTTTGTTGACAAAGCGGTTAATTGCTCCGCATCATGAATTCCTCCTACAAGCTTTTGTGGAGACCTCTCCGTGTACCAAGTAGATCCATTCATAGCAACTTTCTCGGTCAAAGTACCTATGAAGTCCCTGTACTATAGTATTTTGTTCAATTTAGTCCTTGTACATTTATTCTGTTCAATTTAGTCCCTCTACTTTAAAAAATGATAAAACTAAGGATAATTGTCCAAATCTCATTACGAACATGGTCGTAATTATTTATTTTGGACATACTAATTTAATATATTGGTGGTAAAAATAATTTTTTTTTAAATATTTATAAAGTAATATATGAGTAGAATATAAATATCATCAACGTCACGTAACCTAAGTTAACGATAATATTACCATTGTTAACTATTGTCCTTAATTGCACCATTTTTGAAAGTACAAGGACTAAATTGAACAAAATAAAAGTATAAAGACTAAATTGAACAAAATGCTATAGTACAGGGATCTCGTAGGTACTTTAACCCAATTTTCTCCAGTAGTTCCTCGGCTTGTGTTGGCTCCAAAATTGTGAACGAACCACCCGAAGAAGCATCCACCAAAATCCTAGAATTATCAAGCAGTCCTTCATAAAAAGATATCATCAAACCCCAACTTTGAAACCCATGGTGTGGACGTTGCTTCTTCAACTCCTTAAACCTCTCCCAAGACTCGGTTAGGGACTCAGTAGCTAGTTGTTTAAAATTTTGAATTGCCCTTCTCATCCTTTGAGTCTTAGAGATAGGATAGAACTTCTTCAAAAATTATCCATGCAATTTTTTCCAAGTGTCAAAATGGTTTTCTGAATGTGAGGATAACCAATCATCAGCCCTGTCCTTCAGTGTGAAGGGGAAAAGCCTAAGTCTGATAGCATCTTGAGTGACTCCATTCATCTTGAAGGTGCCACAGAGTCGTAGGAACTTGGTGATGTGAGCATTAGGATCTTCCGTGGGTGTCCCTCCAATTCGATCCGTCGCAGCCATATTGAGTATGGCCGGATTGATCGCAAAGTTGTTGACCTCCACATTTGGAATATTAATGCTACCATGCTCCTCAACATCCGGAGCAAGGTAGTCAGACATTGATCTTTCAGCTTGGTTTCCTTGTTCCAGTGCCATCGTTCTCTGTTTTCTAAGTAAAAATAACGCTCAACAAGAACAACTCGTTAACCGTTTAGCCAAATAAAATAAAATAAAATAATAAAATAAAAATGGACTAGACTCCTAGAATAAATATTTCACTAATGTCAATACTAAACGCCACTTCCCCGGCAACAACGCCAATTTGATGCGTAGTATATTTGCAAACAAATAAATACTCGGAGTACGATTTATCGATCCACAGGAAAGTGGTTGTATTAAACAGTAGTTACTAATTTATTTTCAAAGGTAATCCTAACAATTGACTTGAATGATTGGTTGCATAAATTAAATAAAATAAAGCTATGATTCAGATGTTTCGAAAAAAAATGAGGAAAGACTGAGATTCCTGGGATTTAAGTGTTTATTCTCGTAGTGCCTAACCTAATGTAATATTAAATCTGGGTTCATACGAGTGTGAGGATGCAAAGTGGTTAGAGCTACTCCCGTAGTCACTAACACTGGTGAATATCCACTCCCATGCGATAACCACCCAATAAAACAAGAAAATGCATCATAATAAATCCCTAACTACTACCATCTCCCGAATTGGCAATAATCACGAATTAAATCTCCCTAATAAATTACCCTTTCCCAATGTACAATTGTGTATGCCCTAATTTATGCCTAACTCCCGTTCAGACATGAATATGGCTATGAAGCAAGTAATTACGGTCGTTTAACTACTAACAACAACAATACAAATCACTATTGCAACACAAGTATTAAACCCAAATAATAATATATTAAAGAATCTGAGAGCTCAGGCACATAGGTTCATAAACACTTTAACCCAAGAATCTCTAATGGAATTTAGCCAAGAATGGCTATATTATACATAGCAAATATAAATAAAGAAATTACAAATCATCAAAAGAGTACAAGAATGAACCAGACAATTCTCCCGAATCTCCCTAGTCTTCTTCTTGCTTCCCAAGATAACTTGTGGCTCTTGATTTCTCCCTATCTTGTCTTCAAAATATCTCTGAATGAATATTAGGGTTGGAGAATGTGCGATTTTATAGCTAGAAGCCCAGAACCAATCCGGACTGAAATTGTATCTGGACCGAAATTGGAAGTCTTTTAATTATTTTATAGAAATTGGCGCTATTAATTTAAAATTGAAGTTGGACTAAATTTTGCTGCTCAAATTGCTTTGAATTGGAGTTGACATGTGATTTGGAAATTGAAATCGCGCCTTAATTATTAGAACTGTACGTCGCGCCGCTCGCTCGACGCGTCGAGACTCTCTGGTCTCGTCCGGAACACTTTTTGGAAATTTTGGACGCGTTGAACTCGCTGTGTATGTGTCCTTCGGTCCACTTTTGACCCCAAATTTGTCCTAGAACTTCCCTTACTCATAATTTTGACTTACAATGGTTCAAAACACTAACAAACACCGTAAAACATTCAAAACAAGTGTGAACCATAACTAAACAATAAAAACAAGGGATTATGCAATTAAATACCAAAATTATGGATCCAAGCCTAACAAATATAATTAAATCAATACTAAAAATATGCACAATTAGACTCACATCACTGCTCTGACGCCACGCGCCGACGCGTGAGGCGTTTTCCGGTGACGTCGCTGGTCTGTTTTTGGTTCTCCAGTTTCGCACCATTGTGCTGATTCCAGGGTGGTGAGATATGTTGAAGGTTTTCGATCTGGTTGGGTCTTCTAATGAAAGAGGTACGAGCAGTGTATGTTTTCCTTAATGCATTAGGTTGTGGTGCTGTTTATTTTTTGAATTTGTCGGGTAAAGGCTAAAATGGCACAAGAAATGAATATCACTGTTATTTCCATGCCATCTAAATTAATTGACATAGTTCTGGCTCCAGATGGGAATAATTTTCCTGAGTGGAAATTTTTGGTTAAAGTAAATTTAGATGGTATGGGGAAGGGTGATCACTTGGAAAAAGAGTGTCCTACAGATTCTACTTTAGCTACGGACTGGAAAACTACTGATATAGCCTTAATGTCACGTGTAATTAATTGCATTGATAGGAGAATTATTTTGTCTATGCAACACTGCGAAACTGTTAAAGAAATATGGGATTTAGTGAACAAATGGTTCAGTGGAACTAGTAATTTGAGAAAGTTATACCAGTTATCTCAGGAAGCATATCAGTCTAACCAAAAGGGGCGTGAGCTTAGAGATTATTACTATGACTTTAAAAGTGTATGTGTTGCTTTGCGTGATGCGATGCCAATAACAAATGATGTGGATGAAATGAAAAAAAAACGTGACAAATTACTTGTTTTTAGCTGGATTGCTGGCCTGGATAAAGAATATGATGTCATTAGATCTCAACTGTTAGGAAATAAGGATTTAGAGTCTTTGGATCAAGTATTTTCCATGCTACAGAATGCATCGGGAAATAATGATTCAAACGAGCTCCATGAAAGAAATGCCTTTATGTCACAAGGTAATATGGATCCAAGTACTGGTGAAAATTATGGCTCTCGAGGAGGGGGTAATAACCGCTCCAAAGGATGTGGGGGTTCTTGGAGAGTTCGTGGAGGACGTGGAGGCCCACGAATTGGTGATCAACTAGAAAATCTGCTTACGAATGGTCTTAGTAGAGCCAGGGTTGAATATATTTGTAACAAGCTGGGCATGATTGACATCTATGCTCTAGCTTGAAGGGGAGTGTTAGATGAATAAGGGTTGTTAGAGTTTCAACACCCCATATTCGGTTAGAATAGCTTTCACCATCCCCGCTAAAGAAAATCAAACAATCATCCACAAAGAATAAATGAGAGACGGACGGGGCATTCCTAGCTATCTAAATCCGATGCAAAGCTCCCTCCTCCTCCTAAACCCTCATAATCGCACTTAAACACTCGGCTATCACTATAAATAGACACAATACATAGGTAATGAAGTACTACCATATAATTCAAAAGAGAAAATGCTAGGATAAGAGTAGAACTCTAACAGTATCCTCTAACTCTCTTTATTCATCTAACACTCCCCCTTAAGTTGGAGCATAAATGTTAATCATGCCCAACTTGTTACAAACAAACTCAACCCTGGCCTTACTAAGACCTTTTATGAACAAATATGCTAATTGATCACTGCTTCGAACATGAACAATAGAGAATAGCCCTTGTTGAATTTTGTCCCGGACGAGGTAAGAATCTACTTCAATATGCTTAGTGCGATCATGAAATACATGATTATTTGAAATATGCATAGCAGTTTTATTGTCACACCACAAAGGAACTAGTGTATTCACCAATACACCAATCTCACCAAGAACATTACACATCCACATTACCTCACAGGATACATGAGTCATTGCCCTATACTCAGATTTAGCACTAGAGCGAGAAACAACACTCTACTTCCAACTCTTACACGAGACTAGATTGCCACCAAAGAACACACAATATCCAATTATAGATCTCTTGTCACTCGGTGACCCAACCCAATCAACGACAGAAAAGGCTTCAACACTTACATGCCCATGACTGGCATACAAGATTCCTTTCCCAGGAGCACCCTTCAAATGCTTTACAATTCGAATTGCAGCTTCCCAATGAAGTTTAGTAGGAGACGCCATGAACTGACTCACCACACTTACTGGAAAGGCAATATCAAGACGAGTGATAGTAAGATAGTTCAACTTACCAACCAGTCTCCTATACCTCTCCAGGTCTTCAAGAAGTTCCCACTCACTAGTTACAAGTTTAACACTCTGGTCCATAGGAGTCTCATAGGGCTTTGACCCTAAGAGCCTAGAGTCTTCAAGTAAATCTAGCACATATTTCCGTTGTGAAAGAAATATGCCTCTCTTAGAATGAACAACTTCAATCCCAAGGAAGTACTTCAACACCCCCAGATCTTTCGTATGGAATTTCACTTTAAGAAAAGACTTAAGCGCATCAACTCCTCTTACATCATCACCTCTTATCACAATATCATCAACATTGACAAATAACAAAATACTGCCATGGTTAGAGTGTCTGTAAAATAGAGTATGATCATAGGCACTACGGTGCATGCCAAACACAGTGATTAAACCACTGCATCTCCAAAACCACGCTCTCGCAGACTGCTTTAACCCATACAATGATTTCCTCAACTTACAAACCTTCCATCCCCCCTCCCCCCCCCCCCCCCCCCCCCCCCCCCCCCCGAGCAACAAACCGAGGTGGTTTCTTGATATAGACTTCTTCAACCAAATCACCATGTAAAAATACATTTTTAACATCTAATCCTTTATATAATAAAGCTATATGGTTTGGGAAATAATTAATGTTACAATTAATGCCACAACATCCTTTATTATAAAAAAAAAAAGCACAACATTTAAAAAATAAAATAGCTATATATTATATAATCATATAAAAAATATACTTTTGAAAAATAAAATAGCTATATATTATATAATCATATAAAAAATGTGTTCAATTAGAGTTTAAATTTACACATACAAAATTTGAAATTTGCTTTCCCAAATGTAATTATCTTAGTTATTATTTGTATTGTGAAAATTATAATATAGATGAAATACAATTAAGAATAAATCAATGTAATTATGTAAATTATCTCTATAAGTTTATTTGAATATGCACATAACTAGAGATTATATTAACCATACAAAATTATAATTTTAATTTTAATTTTAATTACAATTTTGTATTCTATAAAAATAATAAATATTTGACCAATGGAAGCTCAAAAATATTATTATATTAAATAATTAAAATATTTTAGTTTTTCTATTTTTTATTTATATTTATAATAACATAATTTTTTTCCGTGCATCGCGTGGGTGAATTACTAGTTGATATAATGGCCAAGCATTAAGAGTAGCTAGAGAAATAAAAATTTACACAGAAGTTAACTTAGCAACCGGGGAGAAGGTTTCTATGTAATCAACCAAATAAGTGTGACACCCCGTATTTTCCTAAAATACTTATTGTCCCGATATTTAAATAAAAATTGGCTATGGTCTATTTATTATATAAACCATTATTTTAATACCAAAATGCCTTGAGCCCACAATGATTTTATTCCTAAGCCCAAATGTAACTATTTCCTATCTAGCCTTGAACCCAACTAGTCAAGCCCAAGTATTTAATCTACCTTCTAGCCATGACACAAAGTAACAAGCCCAAGTGTATTTAATCTTAACCCAGCTAGCCTAAGCCTAAACCCAACCTACATGGCCTAGCCTTCTATATTTAGCCTAACCCAATCCACATTTGGAAACCCTATCATCTTATAATATGTGTATATAGATGTTTTTTTTTTTAGCTAGCAGCCAAAAAATCACTTCGTTTCCATTTATCTTCCTCCCTTGCCGGCAGATTTTACCAGCGTGTCTCCTCCCCTTCGATGTAGCAGCAAGCAGCTAGAATTTGGCGGCCTTGGGTAGATGACAAAGCTCGGATGAAGTAGCAGCTCCGGCGGCGGTTTCTCTCCTCTCGGCGGTGAAGTTACCAAAGGTGACCGACTATATCACCTTCCTCTATCATTCCCGTCCTTCTCTGACTCCTTTCCTCATGTGCCAGTGTCCAGAGACGAGAACGGGTGGCCGACGTTGATGGAGGTGAAGCAGGGCGACAGCAGCTGCGTTGGTTCGGCGGTGGGTTCGGCAGTGTTCTTCCTCCGGCGAAACTGGGGCAGCGGTGGCATTGAGCGGTGGCCCTGGTGGAAGCTGAACATGTAACACCACCTAAAAACATGCTATATAAAAGCCTTAAACATGCAGATAACTGAACTAAACAACAAACACAGCGGAAGACTGAAAGATAGATAGATAGATAAAATCTGGAATACGGGGTGCTATGCCACATTCACCAAAAAGAGATGAACGCACAGGCAACATCTGCAATGTTTACATATAATCCCATTGTCTCAAAGTTCTACTTCTAAGCTGGCACACAGGCCACAAAACGTAAGGGAGAAGCTATACTAGCAAGTACTAGACCGCGCACTCACCTAGACATCATCTGAAAGAACACAATAAAACATGGGACGACGCCCGGTCAGCGAATAATGCTGGTAACCCACCAATACATGTGAAATAACATACATAGGTAATATATAAGTTGTAAAGCCATTTTCGAAATGGAATACATATACATAAGTGCAAAACCAAGAGTAATAGCCATCATAAGACTCAACACTCTCAACGATAACACGGGAACACACCCCACGACCACAAAGAACAACATGACTCACAAGAATTCTCAAGGCATGATCTATCATCACACAATAGATCAAAACCCGACATGCACAACACAAAGGAATAAGACTCACCCACGGCAACACATGCCAAGGCAACACTTGCCTTTGTGACTACACACGTCACTAGAAAAGAACTCACAACAACGGCTACACAAGACCTCGTGACATCACCCATCACGAGTTGATGTGCCTTCCTTATGCCCGGTTCCAACCTTATGGCTACCCCCAACCTTATTTCTTCTTCCAACCATTACCTCCAGGACCCCTGTACAACCAAGTCCAACATTTTCCCTCCTGGGACCGTCGTCCCCCACCAACGACCACCAACGAGACCACCAATTTCATAGTACACGAGGGTACCGATCACACACACGGAAACACATGTTACCCAAGAAACACGTGAACCTTACACAAAGGCCACAAACTCCATAATCGCGTCACGGCCACCACGAGGACCGCTGCAATACCTTGGTGATTAAAGCCCCATAAACCAAATCGTGCAATCCAGGTAAAGCCACACACGCATCACACCTCAACAGGAATCAATCAACGGATCACAACGAAGATATGAAACCATACTCAATCAAGTAATGGAACACAGTCCAACAACAACAACGATGAATAACACAAGTTATCATCAACCTATCGGAAGGTACAAACAACACACACGCTTGCATTTAGACACCAAACTAGCATGCTCATCAAACGGGTAAACCAAAGGTAGTTCCGAGGAACACACAAGACTCATCACTGTTCAACGAAACACAATGTTGAACACTTAGCACGATTCAAGACACCAAAACCTACATGGATACCTACCATATAGTTCTAGACATACGAAACATCAAGAAGACACTCAAATAGTTCCACAAAAGAACATCGGGAAGTCAAAAGACCAAATACCGAGTCAAAAGAATCACGGGGAATAAATCCCCCAACAACCATACATTGTACCCCGCGAGTGGACCCACGGGTAGGCCCCTACCCGCGGTTCTGCCCGCGGGTACATTCCCACGTCCGGCCTGTTCCCCGCGGGTGGGCTGCGGGTAGGCCACTGCCCGCCGTTCCGCCCGCGGGTACATACACCTGCACAAATAATCCCTTCGGGGATTTTCAAATCCAAGCTCAAATTCAAGTCCAAAACATGTCAAATCTCACCCAATACAACAAAATGACTTGAATCAAAGGAATAGCCAAGCAATGGCAAACATGAACCCTAATAACAAGCTCTAGATATGCATTTCACAAGAAAATGCATAAACACTCACATTTCATAGCAAAATCACATGTAGAATCCAAGAAATCACATATAGGTAAGCAAAATAGATTTTGTAGAGCATGAGTTACCTCTTGAAGACTAAAACCTTCACTCTACACCTCAACAAGCTCCTCACAAGGCTCACCTTCCAAACCCACTTCAAGAACATACCAAAAGATCATAAAGATCCTATCTTTAAGAAAAGACACCTAAGATGAAACCAAAAACACAAGATGAACTTAGATCTTACCCTCCTTGATGCCAAAATATATGAAAGGTTGAATCTTGGAAGCAACTCTTGAAGTTTTGGCAAGGCTCCAACTTGGCTTGGAAGAAAAGCTACCTACCTTTTTAGAGAGAAGGTGGAGCTAGATTTTTAGAAAGTGTAAGGAAAGAATGAAGATGGTCTACTAGGTTAGGTTACAATACTAACACCAAGTGAAAGGTCAAGAATACCCTTACTAACATAAGGAAGTGTAAGGAACAAGGGAACTCCTTACAAAGCTTAAGGTACAACTTTGACTTTGGGGTTGACTAGTCAATTACTAGTCACTGACTATTGAATTTTCAGGATTTTAGGAATTAATTCACCAATTGAAATAGGATTAATTACTCAATTAATCCCTTAATTGAATTTGGATTTCGGGGTGTCACAGAACATGTCAGGGGCGAGGCGCGACGACGACGGAATCGGATCTCTGGCGTTGGGTTGTTTTCTGGCGAAGCAAAGCAGGTGAGACTCCTCTTCCCCCTCCCTTGCTCCGGCATGGTGTGTTTGGTGGTTGAGCAGAGTCGACAATGGCGTTGTTCGGCGTTGGCAGAATCAGGGAAGAAGATGATGGTGTAAGAAGATTAATCATGGTTTAAGGTAAAAGTTTACTGTTAATGATGTTTAAGGTTAATGTTGTGTTAAGGGGTGATTGGAGTTATTATTGATTAAAAAGTAACAAGTGAAGTATTAGCTTAGTGGTAAGGTTGCATTTAGTTTTTTAAGTGGCCAGGGTTTAAATCCCTTAATAGCTTAGTTTAGTTTTTATTTTTTAGTTTTGATTATCTGAGCAAAGTATGGTTTGGTTCACAGGTTCGTTGTTGTTATCATTGGTTAAGAGTAAGCCTAAGGTTGGAGGATACATGCTTTTGGATTGCTAAGCTAAGGAGGTAACTCATGTCCTACTAAATCTATTTTATACTTGCTATGATGAATTTTTGATGTTCTTGAATGAAATTGTGCATATTCTTGTGTTTATGCATTATATTTTAGAGCTTGTATGTAGGGTTCATAAATGCTATTCTTTGAGCTATTCTATGTGTTCAAGTTCCTTTGTTGATGAGTATGAATTTTGAGGTGTTTTGGACTTGAACTTGAGCATTTTGGCAATTTCCCCCGAAGGGAATTCTCTCCCAGGTTTCGGTACATACGGGTAAACCGGCAGGCAGTGTTTCTCTCGCCGTTCCACCCGCTAGGTACAAGGTGGTGTGTAACACCCCTCTTTTTCTAAAACTAACTTAAATACAATTCTAATCCATAATTAACATAACTAAGCAGCGGATACATACTCAACACTTCAAAGAAAAATACTAGATCACTTCCAAGCTCAAACACAATAAAATTTCACCGTTTCTACTCGTTTCTACTCAATAAAATAGGTTTCATAGAGCCAAAAAAAATCAAAGAGGGAGGCCATGGGTTTAAACTCCTCAAACAAACTATACAAACAACATATAAGGGAGGAACCTTAGGGATTCAAGGAAAAGAGATGAAAACCATAAGAAGGAAGATGAATTGTAGCTAAGGGAACTTACTGTGTTTGTTTCCTCCTTCCACAGAGAACTCAAAGAGAGGCAAAGAAATGGGATCAGGAGACAACATTAGAATAGTGAGGCTTATATAGGGTCCAAAACCCTAGGTTGATCATCAATGATTGGTTGAGGGCAAAGGAGTAATTTTTATAGGTTAGGAGATGAATCATGAAGAAAATTTTGGATGTCAAGTGGTTCACCATGCTCCATGGACCAAGGCTAGAATTGCTATTTTAAATACTTTGGGGTTGAAAAGGAATTTTCTCAAAAAGTTTTCTAGATGATCACTTGTTTACAATTTCTTTGAATTCTCCCGGTCTCACTCAGATTGGTTTCTCAATTTAAAACTTGGTACGCGAAGTACCCAAACATTTAGGATTTTGGAAATAAAATAAGTTTTGGTGTTGAATTAATTTAAAATGATTCCAAAATAATTTATTCAAACACCAATTGATCGCAAAATTTTTTAATGGAGTGAAAATGACTATTTTGGAATTTCTTAAAATTGGATTTATAAAATAAAATTTTGGGTTGTTACATGGTGTGTGGCGGGGGAGGGGGGGAGTCCACGGGTGGTTGCCCACCCGTGGTACCACCCGCTAGTACACAGTGGGAGGTGTGGCGGGTGGTTGACCTCCCACGGTACCGCACACTGGTACATTGTATTTTGGCCTCCATTTTGTTGAACCGTTGTGCACTTGTATGTCTCCTTTGATGTTTCATATGTCTAGAACGATGTCCTATGTATCTATGATAGGATTTATGAGTCTTGAATCGTATTTATGGTCCAAAATTGTGATTCGTTGGATTAAAGTGAAGTCTTTGATGTTCCTTTGAACCGTTATGATTACCCTATTGATTTTCATGCTAGTTACGTTGTTGTTGGTGCTAGTATGTGCTTGCTCAATTATTCCCTATGAAGATGGGTAACTTGGGTTCACCAATCATTTTGTCTCTTGGTTTGGAAGTCCTTCATTATTGTGACATTATCTTGAAATGTTCTTTTCATGTCTCTTCTTGAAGTCCTTCGATTGAATCTATCTTTGTAATTCTGTACAAATGTTGTACTCTATTTATTATTCCTTGATTAGGCTATTAATGAGGCTCAATTATCTATGTCGATGACTATGTGATATGATTGTTATGAGATTGGCGGTAATGAGCTTTACTCAAAATGATTGGCGTTATACTATTACATGATATGTTATATATTTATACTTATGAGATCGGCGGTATTGATTGGAGGTATAATTGGTGGGGAGCTAACTCTCCACGGAGGAACAAGGTCGGGATTGGAGTACAAGGTGGCACTTAGAGGTACAGGTTGGAACTGATATAAGGATGGAGCGGTGTTATAAAGTTTGAACCGGACATAAGGTTGGAACTTGTTATTGATTGTGTTTTTTGAAGTTCATTTGCTTATGAGCATGCCTTGATATGATCTTTGGTTGATGTTTGATTATCTTGTCTTGTTGAATATCTTGTTGTCCTTATATTTTGTAATGATCCCTCTTGATTAATCGTATGATGGTCGACTGATTAAGTGTGTTCTTGATGAGTCATATGTTTCTTTATCTCTTGTTTTAAAGCTAGAGTTGTTAAGATTATACTATGTATCCCCCAAGTCTCAAGATGATTTTCTTATATTTATATTATATTGTACTCAACGCGTTGGAGTGGTTCACTTAGCACTGTTCGCTAACGGGTGCTACCCCTTAATGTTTTTCAGGTAAAGAGTAGTTCAATTCGTTCATGAGCGCTCTAGAAGAAGGTATTGTTTAGCGTAGCATACCTTTCTCTCTTAGTCTAGCCATTGTGGCCTGTGTGCCTTAAACTTTAGACATGTGAATTTTATGATGGTTTTGGATTGAGTAGTTGAACTTAGCATGTGCATCTAATAGTATAGTAAGATGTGGCATAACATTCCACGGTTAACTATTTAGCTTCCGCAACTTTTACTACTTAATGATTAGTTTAATCTTCATTCCTAAGCTTTAATTGCCTTTGTTTATTACGTAAAATCGGGGGTGTTACAGTTGGTATCAGAGCCTAGGTTGAGCCTAGGATGGTAAGAGTTGTACTGTAAAAACCTAGGTCGAAGCCTGGGATACTTAGTGAAGCCTTTAAGTGTTTAAGTACCTAAGTGTAGGATTCTTAGAACGCGTGGTGAAGATGTGAGTTATCTTTTATTATCTGTGTAGTTCCCTTATCTTGTTCTCTTGTTAGCATTAGTAGTTGTGGTTGTTGCACTCGTATGGTGTTCACCTTCTAGGTAAGTTGCTTCGTTCTAGCTTTGCTTAAGGCTTGGATGCCTTTTTGTTGCAAAGTAGATAAGTGGTGGTGTATGCATCTAGAAAGTTGGACAACCCTAAGAAGAAGGTGACCTTACCCGCGGGGTGGAGTCAGCCGGAGCAGATTTCGTCCAAGTGAAATGTCACAACCCCTCGTGCGGTATCATCTATCAGATCTGTGCTAACCTCCAGAGTTGAAGCCTAAGTTTCGTGCAACTGAAGTCCGATAAGAAGCAAAGATGTTGATTGGAGTTTGAAGATCAAGACTTGAAGGCTCTCGTTGACGAAGGGAAGATAAGAGTAGTCGCGGACACGCCAGAGGAAGTCAACTCATGCCAAGTGGTCGTTCTTGGATCAACGATATAGAGGCCTTCAAAGATTAAAGACTCAAGAGTTAATCTTGGAAGTCTCAGAGCACGAAGAACTGGAACATGAGGTCAAAGTGTTCAACGTGATGGTAGTTCTAACTACATTTGCAGCAGCTAAGAAGTAACAAGTTAGAAGCGATGGACTTGGGAGTAATGAAGACTAAGATGGGTAGAAAGGAAAACTTGGATCCATAAGGTGCATGAAGATGGAGAGGAACGCCATAAGTATGTCACGTATTTTGATGAAGCGTAGGAAGATCAGGAAGTGTAGTATGGATGGAGGACATCGCATACACTCAGGAGGTGATAACTAGTATAAAAACATGAAGGAAAGAGGTTGGCAATGAGAAGGAAAGAAGAAATAGCAAAAGTTATACCCCACTGGTTGAGTTGTCAAAAGACTAAACTCACAAGTTTGAAAGTTATCTCAGATATGGAAACCGGAGTGAGCCGGTAGAACTCACATTTGGAATTCTAAATTATTTTCATGATTGGCTTATGATGCCTCTTGGTGGTTAAGTTGAGAGCTTAAAGACTCTACACTTGGTATCTACTCCTCCTTGATAAATATGTTATATTTTGGAAAAATGACGTGGAAGGTTTTGGAAAATGATTATTTACTAAGTAATACTTTGTCAAACTCTACTATGTTTTTTTTTGAAAAGAGCCTGCGCGGCATTTATTGGAAATATGCTGAAATAGAGTCTGGCGGACCATTGTCCGAGTACATAGATGCTGAATAATTAAAGGCCGAAGTGGTTAAAATATGTGCTAAACAATTATCCGATCTAGGAACATAATTAACTGAAACATAATCAAAGGAAACCATCCAGTTTCTGCAGGTGTCAATGGCATAGCCGAGGTATGAACGTGGTGTATCCTTCGCTTGTGATAAATACTGTTGTAGTAACAAACAATCCGTTAGTATGTCTACCGATCTCTCTCCACGATCCCATAGCCAGGATAACACTTCTTTACATGCAATTGCTTCTGCCATAAGCGGGGAGAAGTAGTCTATCAATGGCGCCTGTAGAGCTGTGATATACGATTCCTGTTCGTCTAGGAGAATTGCCCCAACAGCGGTCTTATTTGTGGGCGGGACGGCGGCAGGCTGTTGTGCCACTCCTTAGCGCTGCTCGGATGTTGCCGTGGGCAATCCACGCGGGGCGTGTTGCTGTTGCGGGCGGTCCGGGTGTGCAATTTGCCATGCCCGGATCGCTGCGGTTACAGTTGCAATTATCTTTTGTGGTCTGGGCAAGTATGCATCCCACACAGCTCCATTCCTCGCTCGCCATATATAGTATAGTAGGCCTACTACATAAATAATTCCATCATCATCTAGAATATTTAATATCTCATTAAACCAAGCATGGAAAATATCTGTGATAGTATTGGGGATTGGAAGGTGAGATTGTGCCCAAATGTTCCTTGTATAATCACATCTAACCAAAGAGTGCATAACATTCTCATGCATAATCCCACACATAGCACATGTTGGGCTAATCTCCACTGTCTTTATAATGAGGTTCGTTGTTGTGGGAAATATATTATTCAAGGCTCTCCATAAAAATGTTTTCCATCTCGGGGGTACTTTGAGCTTCCATAATTTGGGCCATTTATCAAACATCCCTGTCGTCTCTTCATAATTTCCCACTATTTGCCTGTAACCGCTTTTTACCGAGTATTCTCCTGTTATATCACCATGCCAATACCACATATCCTCATAATTTGGTGACACGGGTATTTTTAATATTCGTGTCACATCCGCCGGGATGAAAATATCAGTTAAAATATCATGATCCCAGGCCGCCGCTTCCTGAAGTATTAATCCCATTACAGTTGCCTGCGCCAAGTATGGTGGTTTGTCAGTGATTATTTTCGCATTATTTTCATCCTGAAGCCATGGGTGATCCCATATAAGAGTTCCCTTCCCATTTCCAATCCTGCGTCTGACTCCCCCACAAATTAATTCCTGTGCAGCCGTAATACTACGCCAACAGTAACTTGGATTATTCCCTATACAAGCATCAAAGAATGTCCCTTTAGGATAGTACCTGGCTTTATATATTCTGGAAACCAATGATTCAGGTTTGGTGAGTAAACGCCAGCTTCCCCAAATCCCCAGCATTGCTAAATTAAAGGCATGCAACTCCTTAAAGCCCAATCCCCCATATTTCTTAGGGATGCACAATTTATCTCATGCCTTCCAATGGATGCCCTGATCATCCTTAGATCTCCACCAGTAACGATTCATAGCTCTCTCAATGGCTGTGCAAGTATTCATAGGTAGTAAAAAGACACTCATAGAAAAAGTGGGCATAGACTGTGCCACACTTTTCAATAAGACCTCCTTACCTGCCTGTGAAAGCAATTTCTTATTCCAGGACCCAATCCGCTGTCTAATCTTATCATCAATATATGAGAAAACTGCTCTCCTATTCCTGCCCACAAATGATGGAAGTCCTAAATACTTCCCAAAATTCGGAGCCTGAACCACTCCCAAAATACTGGCAATCTCCTCTCTGTGTTCATCCCGTGTATTCTTACTATAGCAAATACTTGACTTATAGTAATTCACCGCTTGCGCAGACATTTCCTCATACACCGATAAACACTGTTTTACCACACTGGCTTCCTGCGCAGTTGCTCTAAAAAAGAGTAAGCTGTCATCTGCAAAAAATAAGTGGGATATAGGGGGGGCTCCCCTAGCTACTCTGCACCCATGTAGATCTCCTCTCAACTGTGCCTGCTGTAGTAGCAATGAAAGTCCCTCAGCACAAATAATAAAGAGATAAGGTGACAGTGGATCACCCTGCCTCAATCCACGAGTCGGCATGATCTGGTCACTTCGTGTTCCACCAACCTGAATACTATATGAAACTAAGGTCACACACAGCATTATCAAATCCACCCACCTTTCATAAAAGCCCAATGCTAACATCATACTCCGCAAGAAGGGCCACTCCATTCGGTCATACGCTTTTGCCATATCCAGTTTCAAAGCCCCCCATCATGTGATTCCACATTGCTTTCTGTTCAAAAAATGTCCAATCTCAGCAGCAATCAAAATATTATCTGTTATTAGCCTGTCAGAAATAAAAGCACTTTGGGTGTCAGATATAATATCCCCCATAAGCGGTTTCATCCTGGCAGTTATAACCTTAGCCATAATCCTGTATACCACGTTACTCAATGCTATCGGTCTATAATCCAAGACCATCTCAGGGGTTTTCTTCTTAGCGATTAATATTATATTTGTATCATTTAGGCGAGCTGGAAACGAGCGAGTATTAAGACAATTCACAATATAGGCCGATACATCACCACCCACTACATCCCAAAAATGCTGGTAGAAACCCGGATTCATTCCATCCGGTCCTTGTGCTTTGTCAGGAAACATTGAAAATAGAGCACTCTTAACCTCACTAGCATCAAAGGGCCGCAAGAGCAACTCATTCTGTACTTGTGTTACCCGAGAGGCTATATTTCCAAAGAATTCCCCACTATCACTTGGAGAGTCGGAGGTAAAGATAGTCTTATAATAGTTGTAGATAACACTCCTCATGGCTTCACCTTCCACCCAATCCCCACTATCATTCATAATTTTTAAAATAGTATTCTTTTTCTTGCGATGAGATGCATACCTGTGGTAGTATTTCGTGTTAGCATCCGCGTTCTTAAGCCAATGCTGTTTGGCTCTCTGCCTCCAGTATGTATCCTCCTTGGCCACAATACGACATAGGCACTCCTCTAAACGTTGGAACTCAGCTAATGAGACCGGATCATTACACCCCCTCAGACGCAATTGTTCCTTCCGCAGGTTTCTGATCCGTTCACCAAACTTATGAAAACGCTCTCCTCCCCAACGCGACAAACGATTTCCACAAATAGAGATACATTCCTGCAACCCCCTTCCTGCGCCCTCATTCCATGCCTTCTCCACCACATCCCTACATCCTTCATCGTGCAGCCATGCCATCTCAAAACGAAACCCTCTTCTCAGACCACCCGTCCTTTCCCGAAGATTCAGAATCCCAAGGAAAAGAGCAGAATGATCGGACTTTCGGGTTAATATATTTTGCACACTAGCATCCGGCACGTTCTCACGCCAACTCTGGCTAGTCAAAACCTTGTCAAATCTTTCCTCTATCCAATTCGGTGTGCCTTTTCCTTTTTCCCAGGTAAACGGATATCCCATCATTGGCATCTGCGCTAATCCACACTCCTCTATAGTCTCACCGAACCCATGCAATAAACTCAGAGGATGAGGGTTTTCACCTCGCTTCTCAGATTGATAAAGTAAATCATTAAAGTCTCCAATCATCACCCACGGTAGATTCGATCTGCCAGCTAAGGTACGAATAAGATCCCATGAGTCTCTCCTTGACCCCTCTGTGAAAATCCATAAAAGCCAGTAATTCTTCACTTTTCAAACCCCGGCATAGTCACCTCAGCATCCACATAGTTTTTCGAATAACTAATCAATCTCGCTGTATTATTCGCCAATCCACCACTCAAACCAGAACTGTCAATACAAAAACGTCCATCAAAACCAAGTTTAACCCGAAGACGCTCCGCATGATCCTGGTCAACCTTGGTTTCTATGAGAAATACAAAGTTGGGTTTCTTAGAGGACACCATGTCCTCAATCTCGCGAACTGTCTGTGGATTACCCAAGCCACGACAGTTCCAACTTAAGGTACTCATTGGGACCGGCGGACCTGATCCACATGTCCCGCCATCGAAGAATCAGAATCAACAACCATGTCCCCATTCAAAGCACTCACCTCCCTGATGTCCGTCCTCCGTCTTTTCGGATCTACCCGAACCCCCACCCCCTCACCACCAGCGCCCTCACTGCCCACCCCATCCACACCCCCAAATCCCGAACCCATCCCAGCCGTAGACTTAGTCACCTCCACCCGAGACTGCCCACTCCTTCCCTCCCCAACTCCCACCGCCATTCTCCCTCCCTCACTCCCATAGCCAATCTCACGCCTCCACTCTTGGCCTAGTTGAAACCATTTTTCCCCCAACACCTTCGCCGGACTCGTACCCCACGCCCTCATCGACACACCAAACGGATAATGTTCCGGCCTCAACAACGAACGACGAGCTTGCAAGCAAAATTTATCCGTATCGCCCATTCTTTCACAAAAAAAGCAAAACATGTGGAGGCGTTCATATTTAAAGTTAATCCATGTCCAGGACCCATCTCTCAGAATCATCTTCATCCGCCGCTTTCAGGGGTTTGAGACATCATGGGTGACTCTAACTCTATAGAAGGAAGTCCACTGTCTCTCAAAATTTCATTCCTCATAGCGCAAGAAAACCCCAACATAGTCTCCAATTCTTTCCAACACTTTAACCGTACAGTATCCCTGGGGGATGTCCGAAACCTGTACCCATAAGTCCACAGTGTTTAGACTAACCTGTAGTGGATCTTCACCATCGTTCAGGACTTGGCATAGCAGCGTCGCATTCTCAAACGCCCAAGGTCCCTCATCCATAACTCGTTTCATGTCCGGTTCATCAAAGAAGGTGAACAAGAACAAATTGGGCTGCACATCCGTTATCTCAATACCCATCAGAGGCTTCCAAGCCGAAGCCATAACACGCTTCATCACCTCGGTCTTGAGAATCCGATCCGTCAAAAACCCCGGCCAACAATGGTCCAGGTTTCCTTCGACGCCGAGATCTTCATCCTTGAACCGGACACCTTGTTCTTCGTCGTCCAGCGTGATGTCTGCCGTGTGTGTTATTATCTCCTGCACGTCCATCGGAGGTTAGCTAGCTGCTCCAATGGCGCTGTTCGCATGCACGTAATCCGAAACCCTAGATCGCAGGGGGGGGGGGGGGGGAAAGAGGAAAACCCTAGGTCGCAGGGAGGAAACAATTTGTAACACCCCAATTTTCATAACCAAAATTTCATTACAATTATTCTTTCTTAGTTGAAAAAATTACTAATAACGTAGCGGAAGCATTAACTAACCAAAAGAAAATGGGTGTTACCGCCACACTTAGGCAACCAGCAACCTAAGTGCTAAGGCTAAATTTACAACATCGAATAATATCTCAAGTACCACTTAATACATAAAATTCCAAATTACTATACAACAATATTTTTCTCAAGAATATCAAATCTTCCATGTTGTCTATTCTTAAATAGACTAAACTCGTTCTCAACTTGAATCCTTATTCATGTTCACCTGTAATAATCATTTCACACAAAAAGAGAATATAGACAAAATTAGCATTAGCTATGTAAGTTCCATTTCACACCGTAAAATAATAGGCTTGGATTTTATATATATTTTCAAAATAAAACACTTATATATTCTTATACTTTTGCAAACCATTATTATATATAAATATATGTATACTATTGTATAATTAACATAGTAGAGTTTGACAAAGTATTACTTAGTAAATAATCATTTTCCAAAACCTTCCACGCCATTTTTTCAAAATATAACATATTTATCAAGGAGGAGTAGATACCAAGTGTAGAGTCTTTAAGCTCTCAACTTAACCACCAAGAGGCATCATAAGCCAATCATGAAAATAATTTAGAATTCCAAATGTGAGTTCTACCGGCTCACTCCGGTTTCCATATCTGAGATAAATTTCAAACTTGTGAGTTCTTCCGGCTCACTCCGGTATAACAAAAATATTTTTTGTGAGTTCTCCCGACTCACTCCGGTAGAATGACAAAATTTCCAATCAGTTGGTTGTGAGTTTTCCGGCTCACACCAGCACCAAATATCACCCTCCTCCAAGACTAAAATATGTATGTATATATACTTTCATGTCAAAATATTTCTTTTCCCAACTTTATTTGGTAATAATATGAACGTGGAATAATAAGATTTCACCACATACATAAATAGTGTAGTTTGTCAAAATAACACTTTTTTTGCAAATTGATCACATTTGATCATTATTTTTAATATATAAATATCAAAAATTCCAAGCCAAGGATTTACACACACGGGTTCGACACGTCAAAACTCATTCTCGATACTTCGAGAATCACCACTCACAACGTTACCATTTATCGATAAATGTACTTATGTCACCATAATATTATAATCACATAATAACACACATAATTTGTGAAATCATATAACTTTGATTTATATAACATCATATCATAACCACATTCACACATTAGAAAAACATATATATACTTTGGGTTAAATATAAAATTTTAGTGAACATGAAATCTTATCAAAATGATAATTCCTAACAATTCCATAAACGACACAACCTCCATCTCCTATCTTTCTTTCTCTCCCTCCTTTTCTTCTTTCTTTTCTCTCTTTCTTTCTTTTTCTTTTTCTTTCTTTTTCCCTTCTGCCCATTCATTCCCTACGTCCCCTTCTTATAAATCTTTTCTTCCTTATAATCTTATAATAATAAATAATACTCCCTCCGTCCCATTTTACCTGTCTTACTTTCCTTTTTAGTTTGTCCCAAAATGTTGCCCACTTTCCTAAATTAAACACTACTATCATTCTATTTTTCCAATTTTGCCCTTATGTGCATTTCATACTTTTGAGTTAATTTATTGTACTTTGTACTATGTAGTACAAGTGATTTGAGTATAAAGTGATAGAAGGGTCAAATCATCACATGGCATGTTGGGGGTAAAATAGGAAAGCTAGTATTCTTTTCATTGCTTCCTAAAAATCCGTGTAAATGCAAAGTAAGACACATAATTCGGGACGGAGGGAGTATAAATCTGCTAATCAATCAATATAATAAGAATAAGAATATATAACTGCTAATCACTTCAATCATAATCCCGGCCTAATCCATGCAAATCACTTCAATCAACATCCCTAATCCATCCAATCTGCTGCTAATCACTTATTTATATTTTTTTAACAACTGTTAATTATATTTTTTTTTTCTGCCGAAATCAAAACAATGTAACCATTTTGCAGCTTGTAAAAATTGAACCCAAAACCTCAAGCTCAACGCATAAGTCTCAAACCACTGTACAAATTATTCTCTTGAATTCTCTCTTATCAAATTATACTAGTTTTTTACGCGCATTGCGCGATTAGGATAATGCCCAATGTTGTTCTTTTAAATAAGTACTTTAAATTATATCAAGGCACGATTATATTGGAATTGTTCATGCATAGATAATTGAATGTTATATTTGCGAATTTAAATAGGCAATTCTAAGTTTACAAATGCAAGATAATATAATCAAGATTGATTATAATTGTCAATAAAATAATTGTATATGTATGGTTGAAACCAAATACGGGATATAAGGGAGAGCAAATAAAAATTAGGGCATAAAATATTGAATATATACTTAATATTGAAGAGCTAACTGCTTATTGCCAAACAAGGACATTGCAAGATAGTTTCCACTTCAATTTGTTGTATGATTTGAATACTTGTTTTGTCAATAAATCCCCAAGTAGTTAATATGATTTACTTAATTATATTTTTTATTTTTTTAAAACAATTATTATTATTATTATATTAAATATATACTAATATTGAAGAGTTAACTGTTGCCAAACAAGGACATTGCGAGATAGTTTTCCACTTCAATTTGATGTGTGATTTGAATACTCGTTTTGTCAATAAATCCCCAAGTAGTTAATATGATTGGCTTAATTATATATATATTTTTTATTTTTTTAAACAATTATTATTAGTATTATTATTATTATTATTATTATTATTATTATTATTATTATTATTATTATTATTATTATTATTATTATTATTATTATTATTATTATTAGTATTATTATATGTATACTCTGAGGTCATTTTACATGTTAATATAAACATCTAATTTTTTCAAATATCTTTTTACCAACCGTTGATATAATTCGCTAGTCAAATTCGCTAATATAATCCGCTAACGCTAACCGCTAACTGCTGATTGTCAAACAAGTTTGGACATTGCGAGGTAGTTCTCACTTCAATTTGTTGTGTGATTTGAATACTCTCTTTGTCAATAAATCCCTCAAGTAGTTAATATGATTGGCTTTATTAATTATATTTTTTAAATTTTTTCATGGTATTAATAAAATACTTGGTAAATAAATATATAGCATCATTTTGTATTATAACTTTGATATTTAATTAAAAATAGGGCACAAAAAAAGATCATAGACAATGTAGTGATAATCAATTGATGAATTTGAATGTAAAGAATTTTTACATAGGATAAATGTAAAGACAATATAACTAATAAAATTATTTCTCTTAATTAATTTATTGATAATGAATAATTTTTTTTAATAAAGACATTGTTGAGATAATGTAGCGAATATTACCAATTGATGAATTTGAGTGTAAAGAATTTTTATATTGGAGAAAAATAAATACAATATAACTAATGAAATTATTTTTCTTATTTAATGTATTGATAATGAATGATTTTTTTTTGAATAAAGACATTGTAGACACATAATTTTAAATTAAAGAAATACATATGTATTATTTTTTTATTGTAGCTACTAAATATAGAGTACTAATTATGCCAACTTTGATTGGGATGGGGTTCGAACCTAAGACCTTTCTTATTGAAATCAATGAGTAAGTTAACAGTGAACTAACAGAAATTAACGGAAAAGATAATATTTAACGGAAAAGTTAACGGAAAATCTTATTCATTAAGGATAAATTAGGAAATCTTAAGGAAAAATTAAAATCTGATCAATCTGAGCCATTCATTTGATTAAAAAATTTGACCGCCATTTTTTCTACCCATTATAGGCCTAACTCTCTTGAGCTCTTATTAGTATAGTAGATAGTAGATAGTAGATAGTGTATATATATATATATATATATATATATATATATATATATATACGAAAACCAATACAAGGCATTGAAAATAAATTGTATATGTATATACTCAACCTGAAATTATCTTTTAGGCATAATAGATAAATGTAACAAAATAATTTTTATAAGAATAATTTTCAAAAATTCTTTTGGCAACATACGAAAATATTTTAAGGGTGAACTAAATAATATTTTCTCAAAATTATATTTTTTCTTAAAATTACCGGGTATCACACTTCGCCTTCATGAAGACGCAGTTCGTCGCCGTGCACCACAGGCTAGACCAGATTGAAGCTAGTTCGAGCCATAGAGGAGAAGATGATGAAGAGTCCGAGGAGTCGGAGAGCGAGTCCTTCTAGAGTGAAGCTGTGGCTACCTTGTTCGCATTTTCTTAGTAGTTGTATCTTCTTAGCCGTTGTTGGTTGTTTGTTGTTCGCTTTTGTTCTCATTTTGCTTGATGCTTTGTTGTTTTGTTAGTTTAGTAGTAGTTGGTGCTTTGAGTTGGTTGTTTAGACCTTAGTTGTTGGTTAGAATTCGGTGATTGTGTTGAGTCTAGAGTCGTGATGCTCATTTTATCCGTTTATTAAACTCTTGCCAATCCTTGATTTGTTATGCCTTCTTTCTTGCTTTGAAATTCTTGTGAATTCTTTTGAGTTTTGACCAAAAGAGTTTGTTCTTGAATCTCTTGTCACAATGTTGTTTCCTATCACCGTTTGCTTCTAATTCGTCGTACCCAAGCTTCGGCGACGAAGCTTCTTTGAAGGGGGAGAGGATGTGACACCCCGAAATCCAAATTCAATTAAGGGATTAATTGAGTAATTAATCCTATTTCAATTGTTGAATTAATTCCTAAAATCCTGAAAATTCAATAGTCGGGGACTTGTAATTAACTAGTCAACCCCAAAGTCAAAGTTGTACCTTAAGCTTTGTAAGGAGTTTCATTGTTCATTACACTTCCTTATGTTAGTAAGGGTATTCTTGACCTTTCACTTGGTGTTAGTATTGTAACCTAACCTAGTAGACCATCTTCATTCTTTCCTTACACTTTCTAAAAATCTATCTCCACATTCTCTCTAAAAAGGTGGGTAACTTTTCTTCCAAGCCAAGTTGGAGCCTTGCCAAAACTTCAAGAGTTGCTTCCAAGATTCAACCTTTCATATATTTGGGCATCTAGGAGGGTAAGATCTAAGTTCATCTTGTGTTTTTGGTTTCATCTTAGGTGTCTTTTCTTAAAGATAGGATCTTTATGATCTTTTGGTATGTTCTTGAAGTGGGTTTGGAAGGTGAGCCTTGTGAGGAGCTTGTTGAGGTGTAAAGTGAAGGTTTTTAGTCTTTAAGAGGTAACACATGCTCTACAAATCTATTTTTCTTACCTATATGTGATTTCTTGGATTCTACATGTGATTTTGCTATGAAATGTGAGTGTTTATGCATTGTCTTGTGAAAATGCATATCTAGAGCTTGTGTTTAGGGTTCATTTGTGCCATTGCTTCGCATTTCCTTTGATTCAAGTCATTTTGATGTATTGGGTGAGATTTGGCATGTTTTGGACTTGAATTTGAGCTTGGAGTTGAAAATCCCCGAAGGGATTATTTGTGCAGGTGTATGTACCCACGGGAGGAACGGCGGACAGTGACCTACCCGCCGCCCACCCGCGGGGAACAGGCCGGAAGTGGGTATGTACCCGCGGGCGGAACCGCGGGTAGGGGCCTACCCGTGGGTCCACCCGCGGGGTACGATGTATGGTTGTTGGGGAATTTGTTCCCTGTGATTCTTTTGACTCGGTATTTGGTCTTTTGACTTCCCGATGTTCTTTTGTGGAACTATTTGAGTGTCTTCTTGATGTTTCGTATGTCTAGAACTATATGGTAGGTATCCATGTAGGTTTTGGTGTCTTGAATCGTGCTAAGTGTTCAACATTGTGTTTCGTTGAACCGTGAAGGTTTTTGTGTGTTCCTCGGAACTACGTTTGGTTTACCCGTTTGACAAGCATGCTAGTTCGGTGTTTAAATGCTAGCGTGTGTGTTGTTTGTACCTTCCAATTGGTTGATGATAACTTGTGTTATTCATCGTTGTTGTTGGGCTGTGACCCATTCCTTGATTGAGTATGGTTTCATTTCTTCGTTGTGATCCGTTGATTGATTCCTGTTGAGGTGTGATGCGTGTGTGGCTTTACCTGGATTGCACGATTTCGGTTTATGGGGCCTTAATCACCAAGGTATTGCAGCGGTCCTCGTGGTGGCCGTGACGTGATTATGGAGTTTGTGACCTTTGTGTAAGGTGCACGTGTTTCTTGGGTAGCATGTGTTGTTGTGTGTGTGATCGGTACCCTCGTGTACTATGAATCGGTGGTCTCGTTGGTGGTCGTTGGTGGGGGACGACGGTCCGAGGAGGGAAAAGGTTGGACTTAGTTGTACAGGGGTCCTGGAGGTAATGGCTGGAAGAAGAAATAAGGTTGGGGGTAGCCATAAAGTTGGAACCGGGCATAAGGAAGGCATATCAACTCGTGATGGGTGATGTCACGAAGGCTTGTGTAGCCGTTGTTGTGAGTTCTTCTCTTGTGACGTGTGTAGTCACAAAGGCACGTGTTGCCTTGGCATGTGTTGCCGTGGGTGAGTCTTATTCCTTTGCGTTGTGCATGGAGGGTTTTGATCTTTTCTGTGATGATAGATCATGCCTTGAGAATTCTTGTGAGTCATGTTGTTCTTTATGTTCATGGGATGTGTTCCCGTGTTATTGTTGAGAGTGTTGAATCTTATGTTGGCTATTACTCTTGGTTTTGCACTTATATATATGTATTCCGTTTTGAAAACGGCTTTATGACTTATATCTTACCTATGTATGTTATTTCACATGTATTGGTGGGTTACCAGCATTATTCGCTGACCGGGCGTTGTCCCATGTTTTATTGTGTTCTTTCAGGTGATGTCTAGGCGAGTGCGCGGTCTAGTAGTTGCTAGTATAGCTTCTCCCTTACGTTTTGTGGCCTGTGTGCCAGCTTAGAAGTAGAACTTTGAGACAATGGGATTAGATGTAAACATTGCAGATGTTTCCTGTGCGTTCATCTCTTTTTGGTGAACGTGGCATAGCACCCCGTATTCCAGATTTTATCTATCTATCTATCTTTCAGTCTTCCGCTGTGTTTGTTGTTTAGTTCAGTTATCTGCATGCTTAAGGCTTTTATATAGCATGTTTTTAGGGGGTGTTACACCTATACTCAAGATTAGGAAAGTAGGAATCTTGGAAGACAACTTGCAAGATTTAGAATGCCCAAATTTTGGCTTGGAGAAGATGCTACCAAATTCTTAGAGAGAAGGTAGAGATTTTGTGTTTAGAGTGTTGGTGGATGAAATGAAGAGATGTTGCTAGGTTAGCTTGAAGCACAAACTTTAGGTAGAAAGACACCTTTGCCCTTACTAAAGTTAGAAGAATAAGGAAACAAGGGAACAACTCAACAAGCATAAGGTACAACCCTTTGACCTTGGTTGACTAGTTAAATTCTAGTCCTCCGACTATTGAATTTTCAGGATTTTTAGGAATAAATTAACAAGGAAGCTAGGATTAATTCTCTAATTAATCCTTGACTAGAGTTTGGATTTACGGGGTGTCACAGTATTTATAGGGTAAAATTGTACTATGCAGGTGCACGTTGGGTGTACATGATGCGCTCAACGGACATTGAGCACATAATAATGGTAGTTTTTTTTTTTTTTTCTTTTGTAAGAGATATTTTTTTTACTTCTTTTTTAATCTTCCTTCCTCCCTGTTGGAAATTTATATAGTAATGGAGATTAATGTTTCAGATGAGCTACCATGAAAGCTTAAATAATATTTGGAGTTGTGGAGTTGTAAATATTATTTTAGTTTGGTAGAAAGTTAATTAAAATACTGGGAGAAATGTATATAGTTAATATGCTTGAGATATATAGCTAATATGCTTCAAAGTTATAGCTAATATGCTTGAGAGTATTAATTCATGTTTGGATTTTTTCATGCGTAAGGTTTTGGGGCATTTTGAAGCTATATGCTTCAAAACTACACTTAACATGCTTGGAATATGCACTTAACGTGCTTGGAATATGCTCTTCTATTTTGTGAAGCTATATGCTTCAAAGTTACACTTAACATGCTTGGTATATGTAGCTGTATGCTTGAGATTATTGAACTACATATATGGATATTATTTATATTTATTCTTTGCATGTTTTCATGCGTAAGGAATATATAAATATATATATGTATATAATTTTGCATACAGTTACTGACTCAAAATTTAATTATTTCTCCAGTGACAGATATATTATTCAAGATATATCTTGTGGAAGTTGAAGTTTTAAACTTCTGTAACTTCCATGTAACCTCCCCTAACCATAAAAATGACATATTCGTAAAATTTAAATTAGATTGTTTACGTATTAAAATTTAACATTTTTTCTTCAAAAGAATTTTACATTTTGAATTAAAACTATTAGCATAATCATGATCAGACATCTCATAATGAAGTATATTTTAGCAAATCTCCCTTATCTAATAATAATAATAATAATAATAATAATAATAATAATAATAATAATAATAATAATAATAATAATAATAAGTTGTGTGTGCCAATTTAATTTGAATCTACATTAGCTTGCAAGTTGCAACTGTAACACCCCGTGTTACGACCCTTAAAACCAATTAATCATTTAACCAATTATCCAAAGAAAGAATTAAATTACAATAATTAATTAGGGAAAAGGCCCACCATGGTCCGTGGGCCCTCACCCCTAAAACCCAACCCCTAGCCCTAAAAGGAATAGAATTACCAAGCCTATAATATTAGTTCCTAATTAGGACTCCTAGATATATAAATAGGGGACTTAAGAGGCACCTAGAACCCCCCCACCACAATAATCCCTCACCACACAAGAAGTTCCAAGAATTCCCCTAGGAGAGATCAAGAAAGAAGAAAGCTTCAAGAAAGACCCTTCATAGCCAAGGAATTAATTAAGGCTAAAAGGTAACCCATGTCTCAACAAAACCTATTTTCATAGCTATGATTCCCCTCTTAGGATTTCCCCCATATCCTTGTGTGTTGATGATTCGTTATAATGGCCTTGATATTTGGTGCTATGATTCCATGGGTAATCTTGATGATAAGAGGTTCTTGATGATTATATGGTGTTCTTGATGTTCTTGATGATTATATGATGTTCTTGATGTTTATATGATATTCCTACCGTATCGTGATATTAGAAGATGAATTGTGTTCTTGTTGATTTAAAAATAATTAGAACCTTAGGTTATATCGTGGAATTCGTATGGCATTATTCTTGGTAGATTGGGTGGGAATTTGTATGTTTGGGTGTTGTTTATGTTTAGAAAAGCATGATAGGTTATGTGTCGTATGTTTCTTGATTTTGATCCGTTAATTGTCTACGTGTGTTATCAATTGCATTTGAAAGTGTCTAAGCATGGTTTCGGGTTCCACAAAGGTTCCCGGGGCATTTTTGGTGAAAAAGAGTAAGTGGGGGGTAGGTGGGGATAGGGGACTCGCCACCTACCCGCGGCCTATTTGGGCAACGCCGGCGGGCGGACAACTGCCCGCCGGGCACCAGCTGCCCGGAGTCACGCCACCGGCGGGCAGCCGGTGGGTGAGGACCCTCACCCACCGGCTACCCGCTGGAATATACCCTACCTCGGGTTTCCGGCTTCCCCGTTTGATGTTCCCCCGACCCCCGTGGTGTCCCAACGGACTCTGTCTATCGTGCCTATGTCTAGTTTGATATTTCGGGCACCGTTCGTAGGTTGTATGAGTCTTATATATTGCATGCTAGTTGAATTCGTATCCCGTTGACCTAGGTGAAAGAAGTATGAACCCCTTAGGATTATTCTTAGTATGTGAAGGATCACGCATAGGTTTTGTTATACGTTTTCTCCCTCTTCCCAATGTGTTAATGTGGGTTGCATGTGCATGCTATGTGTTATGTGTGCATGATACCCCAATTTGGTTGCGATCAAATTGGTTATACGGGCAGTTGGATGGGTTGAGAACCATACTGACTGTTAACCAGGCCGGTTGCGATCGGTCAGGTATATAAACATTATATAGGGCTGCGGTCCACCGTTTGGTTGCGATCAAACGTTTCTACATGAGCTGCGGTTCATATTTCCTGCCTGCGATCTGATGATAAACTCTTGGGCTGCGGTCCACTGTTTGGTTGCGATCAAACTATGATGAGCTGCGGTTCATCGGTCGGTTGCGATCGACCCCTCCGTGTTGCGATACAGGGCAGGGTGCTTCGGGGCCGTGTCAGAGCTACATGCGCTAACCCTCATGTATGGGCATGCGATTGGTCTTGTGGCGCCAACAAAGTGTGCTATGTGATGAGATATGGATGAATTGTTGTTATGAGTGTCTCGGGAGGTGACTTTGGGATTTATGCCGGGAATCGTATATGTTGGGTTATGGATATTAACTGTGCTTATCTTTATCTGCCTTGCCTGTTTCCCTATGCTTGTGAATTATTTATGCTTGATTATGTCCGTTGTCTGTGCTAAGCCCTACCTGTTGAGTGTATTCCCTGTTTTGAAAGCTAGAGTCTCTTAGGATATATCTTCATGCTTCGAAATAGTTTTTCGTATAACTATGTATATATCTATACATATTGTATTTCAACGCGTTGGAGTGGGTTACCAGCATCTCTCGTTGAACAGATATATTTGGCTTTTAGGCACAGACGAGTAGATCACTGGAGCGCGCTAGAAACTTGGGGCGTAGATTAGATAGTTGTCCCTTTCGGCCTGCGTGCCATGATTTTGTATTGATACTGATTGAGGTTTTAGAATTTAGCCTGTGCACCTGAGTTCTCTAGCTCGGGTGTGGCATAATACTCCATATTCTTATAAGCATTTTGGGATTTATGATCATTTACCTTTGTTACATAGTCTTCAAAAGTTTTTGAAATTTCGGGGTGTTACAGTTGGTATGAGAGTCTAAGTTTGACCCTAGGATAATACTCTTAAGACCCGACTTTAGAACATCAGGCTTGAACTCTAGGTATTTAGAAACATAGGACTCAGGAATCTTAGGACGCACGGTGAGATTGTGAAACCTACACATAACCTCCCCTCACTTTATTCCTCCCTTATCTGAAGAAAACTTTCCCCTGCTTAATGCGTCAAAAGAGGGACACCAAGCCCCAATTTAATGTCCTTATAAACATTGACTTAGGAAGACGACAGCATGGCACCCGACAGAAGACAATCAAGAACTCCAGAACCCACCGCACACGACCCCCTAACCCAAACACTACAACAACTAACGCAAGTCGCCCAAGCACTAAGCGACGTAGCTCTCCGCAACAACAGGCCCCCACCACCTCCATCAAACGCGAACTCAGACATCGCCCGACAAGTCTCAAACCATCGACCGCCCACGTTCTCAGGAGAAGAGGACCCCGTAATCCTGGAAGAATGGATCCGGACCCTCGACAAAATTCTCGGGCTAGTAGAATGCCCAGAAGAACGTCGCGTGGAGATAGCCTCGTTCTACTTCGGACACGAGGCCGATCTTTGGTGGATCCACGAGGGTCCCACTTACCAACAAGAACCGGGGTTCAACTGGGAAAACCTCAAAACACGACTACGAGAACGATTCTACCCAACACACGTAAAAGTATCCATGTACGAAGAGTTCCTCCATCTAAAACAAGGGATAGCCACCGTCATGGAATACCACAAGCGATTCTTTGAACTAGCGCGCTTCGCACCAGAGCTAGTCCCCACCGAAGTAACCAAAATAGAAAGATTTGTCTCGGGCCTCAACTTCGAAGCCCGAAAAGCACTAGTGGTAAGCAGACCTCGGACTCTCAACGAGGCTTACTCCAATGCTGCTAACCTCTACCGAATCCAACTACTCCAACGCGGGGTTCAGGAACAAATACGAAAGAGGAACACCGGAGGGGGGGCACCACCGGTAAAAAGGGCAAGAAACGACACCAACACAAGACCGAGTAACCTAACCAACCAAAGGCCACCCCTGGGAAACAACGACACTAGTGCCAGAAGCTTTCCTTGCCCGAAATGCAACAAGAACCATAGAGGCAAGGATTGCATGGGCGATCCCTTACGATGCTTCAACTGCGGAGAGGAAGGACACAAGGCCTTCCAGTGCACCCAACCCCAAAGACCACGCACCACCACCACGGGGGCACCGCTCATCAAGGAAACTACGGCGCTCCCGGAAAGATATACGTCATGAGCCGCACCCAGGCCAAACTTGGGAACAAGAGCAACCACGAGGAAGGGAACCTAACCCCAGAAAACGAGGACCATACAAACCCCGCGGAAGAAAATCAAGAGGACGAGTTCTGTCTAGGATAGTTCAGCGGTTTCCTTGTAATCACCTCCGTAGTAGAATTACTTACTTAGCTTAATTACTTCGGAAATATTATAAATAAAAGACTAGTTCGAAATTCGGTCCTACTTACGGGGGTAGAACTAAAACTATACAAACTAGCCAAGCCCTCACCACTAGAAGACAAAAGAAGGAAAAAGACAAGGGCCCCATCATCAAAGAGCCTAGCATCACCAATGGGAATTGAACCCTTGACCTCCCACTTACAAAACCAAGGTCTTGACCACTAGGCTAAAGGTGTTTCTAAAAACCTCAAGAGAACACTCCCTTGTTAAAGCCCCTACAAATCCCTAAAACCCACAAAATCCCCAAATCAAAAACCCTTCTTCTTCCCCTTTTTCTTCTTCTCCCTCACTTTCTCCCCTTCCCTCTCCCACTCACCTCACCGCCCCACCAAAGAAAACCCGGCAGCCACACAAAATCACCACCCGCCGACCGCCGTCACCGGCCGAGTGCCGTCCGCCAGCCCTACCGCCGCGCCACCGCCCAGCCAGCCCCCGCCTCACCCGGAGGCCGCCCAGTTGCAACCCGCTGCCGTCACTGCCCAACGCCACCACCACGCCATCACCACCCTCGCCACACCGACGCCGGAACCCACCTAGCCGCCACCTCCCTCGCGAACGCCGCACCGCCGAGGACCTCGCCGGAAAAATGCGCCGGAGCTCCGCCACCGTCTCACCGGAAAATCACCGGAAAGTTCACCGGAAAATTTCACCGCCAAGAAGAGCTTCACAATGCCGAAAAAGCCCCTCGGAACCCGCACCCCGGAATGGAGCAACACCGATTACACCGTGATCGGAGGTAAAGCCCTTGAACCCGACCAATTTTCTCCGGAATTGGTTGATATGCTTAATCACCAAGGACTTTTGGATACGTATCTCACCATCAAGGGGGATACGTACCCCGAATGGGTAAAAGAATTCTATCAACATCTAGTAGCCACCAAACGGGTGACCAGCTATAAATCACCACCAAGGTCCGCGGCAAAGAAATTATACTCTCCGAAGGCCGATTGGCCAAGCTCTTGAAATTGACCACCACGGGCGTGTCAAACTACGACCGAAAGGGGTGGATTGATACCCAAAACACGGGGTACAAGGACTACCTCGGGTACCTACTCGGGAAGGAGGAGGGATTCACCTCGGCCACACGACCGAATAGAAAGTGGCTATCGGCGGAGCAAAAGATATTGGTTATGATTGTAACCGATAGCCTCTTGCCCACGAACAATAAGAGCAAGGACGTGGGGAGTTTAGAGTGCACCTTTGCCTACCTCTTGAAACACAAAATCAAGTTCAACCTGTCGGCCCTCATGCTAAAACACATGGAGTTTTGCAAAACAAGCAACCGATTTAGCCTACCCTACGGGATGATCCTAAGTTGGATCATGGAGAAAAAGGGGTTGGACCTAAGCCACAACGAGGTCAAAACCGCAAATGGCATGGTCTTTAATGCCCAGAACCTACGCCGTAATGATATCTACTACACTGAGGGAGGACATTACCTCACTCTCGAAGAAATTTGCCTCAAACCCGAGGAAGAGCGAAGAGAGTTGGTCGACCAATTAGACATCTCCAACAAGAAGCTCAAATGGGCAATGCAAGATTGTGGAGTCCTGGAGGGAAATGAGGGTCAGGAGGAGGATGACGAACCTGACCCGTCAGTGCACCCACGATCAGGAGGGAACCCAAGGGGGCAAAACGAGGGCTCAATCAATGAACGCATACTCGCACAGCTCAACCGGCAAAACCAAATCATGGAGGAAGGGTTCTCATCCTTGATCCGGACGACGCGCACTAGATCAGAGGGTGGCAACAATCGAGGCCACCTTGGGCACTCGCGGGGCGTCCAGTTCAGGAGCAGGAAACCGAGGTAGACCCAAACTTTCCTATCACAACACCACCAGAAGTCCAGTCTACCCCAGCTAAGATAAAACGTGGGGCCACACTCCTAAACCAGGAGGCCAAGATGCGGGATGTCTAGGGGTGAAAGAATGGACTACCACACCGGGCTTCGGGGACGAAGCCCCTCGTAAGGGGGGGAGAGTGTAACACCCCATGTTACGACCCTTAAAACCAATTAATCATTTAACCAATTATCCAAAGAAAGAATTAAATTACAATAATTAATTAGGGAAAAGGCCCACCATGGTCCGTGGGCCCTCACCCCTAAAACCCAACCCCTAGCCCTAAAAGGAACAGAATTAGCAAGCCTATAATATTAGTTCCTAATTAGGACTCCTAGATATATAAATAGGGGACTTAAGAGGCACCTAGAACCCCCCCACCACAATAATCCCTCACCACACAAGAAGTTCCAAGAATTCCCCAAGGAGAAATCAAGAAAGAAGAAAGCTTCAAGAAAGACCCTTCATAGCCAAGGAATTAATTAAGGCTAAAAGGTAACCCATGTCTCAACAAAACCTATTTTCATATCTATGATTCCCCTCTTAGGATTTCCCCCATATCCTTGTGTGTTGATGATTCGTTATAATGACCTTGATATTTGGTGTTATGATTCCATGGGTAATCTTGATGATAAGAGGTTCTTGATGATTATATGGTGTTCTTGATGTTCTTGATGATTATATGATGTTCTTGATGTTTATATGATATTCCTACCGTATCGTGATATTAGAAGATGAATTGTGTTCTTGTTGATTTAAAAAATAATTAGAACCCTAGGTTATATCGTGGAATTCGTATGGCATTATTCTTGGTAGATTGGGTGGGAATTTGTATGTTTGGGTGTTGTTTATGTTTAGAAAAGCATGATAGGTTATGTGCCGTATGTTTCTTGATTTTGATCCGTTAATTGTCTACGTGTGTTATCAATTGCGTTTGAAAGTGTCTAAGCATGGTTTCGGGTTCCACAAAGGTTCCCGGGGCGTTTTTGGTGAAAAAGATTCAGTGGGGGTAGGGGACCCGCCACCATCCCACGGCCTATTTGGGCAACGCCGGCAGCGGGCAGCCGGCGGGTGGGCAGCTGCCCGCCGGGCACCCGCTGCCCGGAGTCAAGCCACCGGCGGGTGAACCCTCACCCACCGGCTACCCGCTGGAAAATACCCTACCTCGGGTTTCCGGCTTCCCCGTTTGATGTTCCCCCGACCCCCATGGTGTCCCAACGGACTCTGTCTATCGTGCCTATGTCTAGTTTGATATTTCGGGTACCGTTCGTAGGTTGTATGAGTCTTATATATTGCATGCTAGTTGAATTGGTATCCCGTTGACCTAGGTGAATGAAGCATGAACCCCTTAGGATTATTCTTAGTATGTGATGGATCACGCATAGGTTTTGTTATACGTTTTCTCCCCCTTCCCAATGTGTTAATGTGGGTTGCATGTGCTTGCTATGTGTTATGTGTGCATGATACCCCAATTTGGTTGCGATCAAATTGGTTATACGGGCAGTTGGATGCGTTGAGAACCATACTGACTGTTAACCAGGCCGGTTGCGATCGGTCAGGTATATAAATATTATATAGGGTTGCGGTCCACCATTTGGTTGCGATCAAACGTTTCTACATGAGATGCGGTTCATATTTCCTGGCTGCGGTCAGATGACAAACTCTTGGGCTGCGGTCCACTGTTTGGTTGCGATCAAACTATGATGAGCTGCGGTTCATCGGTCGGTTGCGATCGACCCCTCCGTGTTGCGATACGGGGCAGGGTGCTGCGGGGCCGTGTCAGAGCTACATGCGCTGACCCTCATGTATGGGCATGCGATTGGTCCTGTGACGCCAACAATGTGTGCTATGTGATGAGATATGGATGAATTGTTGTTATGAGTGTCTCGGGAGGTGACTTTGGGATTTATGCCGGGAATTGTATATGTTGGGTTATGGATATTAACTGTGCTTATCTTTATCTGCCTTGCCTGTTTCCCTATGCTTGTGAATTGTTTATGCTTGATTATGTCCGTTGTCTGTGCTAAGCCCTACCTGTTGAGTCTATTCCCTGTTTTGAAAGCTAGATTCTCTTAGGATATATCTTAATGCTTCAAAATGGTTTTTCGTATAACTATGTATATATCTATACGTATTGTATTTCAACGCGTTGGAGTGGGTTACCAGCATCTCTCGCTGAACATATATATTTGGCTTTCAGGTACAGACGAGTAGATCACTGGAGCGTGCTAGAAACTTGGGGCGTAGATTAGATAGTTTTCCCTTTCGGCCTGCGTGCCATGATTTTGTATTGATACTGATTGAGGTTTTAGAATTTAGCCTGTGCACCTGAGTTCTCTAGCTCGGGTGTGGCATAACACTCCGTATTCTTATAAGCATTTTGGGATTTATGATCATTTACCTTTGTTACATAGTCTTCAAAAGTTTTTGAAATTTCGGGGTGTTACAGCAACATTAATTTTGTTTTGATTATCTTATTTAATTCCTACATCTTTTAGGTAATTTAATTAAATTTGAAAAAAGTAAAAATTTTCTGTGGGAGCATAGAAGAAGAATAAGAAAATGTTTAATATCTTCCCATATTTTTTGAGTAAGACATAAAACTATTCTCAGGTAATAAGTTTCGTATTTAAAAAGGGTCACTAGAGCAACCCATAGTACGTCGAATTTAAATATAAAAATTTTCAACTAGACCACCTCAAAGTGCGAGTCGAGTTGGGTGTGAATTGTGAGGTGTACATGCTGACAGGATAATAGGGCTGGCACGGGACCCGGATCATAAGTGGGCATCTGACCCGACGCCATATTTGACCCGGCACCACATCAAAATCCAACGGACAGAACTCTAACGGACAGAATTCCAACAGGTGTCAGCTTTATTGCCATTGAAGCCACCATTGATGAGAGAGAATTAAAGGCTTAGCTCCCCATTTATGTCCCATGTTGTTACCGTTAGCACCCTTGTATAAGTAGATGCTCCCCTCAGCTTGGGAGGACACGTTCAATATACTGTATTGAAACACAAAGCAAATATTATTGTCACTTATTAGTCTCATAATAATATTACCGGTAATATATTTACCGTCATTGGTGCTTTCATTGAGAGCCTGAGTCCCACACTCAAGCAGGCGACGACACACACAACTCATTCCTCTTTCAACAGCAAACTTCAAAGAATGGTGTCCCGCAGCTCCCACGGTTCCCGCAACGTGAATAATGGCAATGCCTCAAGTGACCTCCGGGACCAACTCACCAACAATCGCGAAGGGACCCCCGAGAACATCTCAACAACGGGAGGCCCGGGGACCTTCGAGACCAACTCAACAATGGAGGGGCGAACCAAGCCGTGAACCTCCAGGCGACCGCCGATGCCATTCAACAAGCAGTGACGGCGGCGCTAAATCAGGTGGCGGTGGGACTGCAAGGCCAAGTGCCCCCGCCGCGGCCCCAGGAAATAGGGGTAGAGACCCAAAGAAGTGGACCAGCCAGACAACAATCAAACCCTTCCCAATCGGCACCAGAACGATTGAGACAGAGGGCGCCCGTGCGGCAAAGATTAGGATCATGGGCCGAGGGGTCCTCTACCAGAGGCCCTCGCCAACACGAAAACAGAGAAGCCGAGAGATCACCCACAAAGGAGGTGGGCCAGTCACGGGAGCCGACCCCACGTCGACACATTGATAAATCGGCCCTACGTCGACACTTGGAGGAGCGACGGGTCAATGAGCCGGCTCCGCGTCGGCACTCGGCGGAGGAGCGACGCGCTGATGAGCGGGTTCCACACCGACACTTGGATAGAGGGAATGTCGTGGAACCAGCTCCGCGTCGACACTCAGATGGACGGCACGTCGATGAATTAGCTCCACGCTGACGCATGGAGGAGCGGCAGCCTGCCCCGCGCCGGCACCCTGACGAGTCGGCCCTGGTCGAGAGGCTGCAGAGATGAATCGAGGAGTTAGCAAGAAGGGTGGAGGCACGGGAGCAGTCGCCGGAACCTGAGGTACGGATGGCAGCACCATTCTCCCCAAGCATCATGGACGTACCTTTGCCGAGGGACTTTAGGTTGCCCGCCATCAAGGAGTACACGGGGGCCACTGACCCACGTGTCCATATGACGAGGTACAAAGCTGCTATGGTAATGATCGGGGCAGGGGACGCCATCATGTGCCGAGCGTTCATGTCCACCCTGGATGGAGCGGCCCAAGACTGGTTCAACATCATCCCGGATGGGTCGATCCAAAACTTTGGGGAGTTGTCCAAGAGCTTCCTGACATACTTCTCCGGTAGCATACAGCGTAAGAAACCCTTCTCTCACCTCTGTGTAGTGAAGCAAGATAGAGGCGAGAGCCTCAAAGACTTCCTGATCAAATGGAAAAAGGAAGTCAATAATGTCTACGACTTCGACTCCAAGGCGGCGATCCCGATATTTATCCATGCCTTAAGATCAGGGTATTTCCACAAGCAGCTGAACGCCCACCACCCCCGCTCTTACAAAGATCTGATGAGGACGGATAGCCGCTATGCCGAAGCAGAGGACATCGACAGGAAGAAGAATGACGAAGAGGATGGTAGGAAAGGTGGGAAGCCTGGGAAAGCTGGTCCGCCCAGCCAGGCACCACTCTCGAACCACCCGACCGCAGGGAAAGGCCGAGACCACGAACGACCTCGCCTGATCCCCTTGCGTAATTTAACTCCTCTTACCCATCCCGTCAGTGTCATTCTAAAGCAAGCTGAGGAGATGGGAATTGTAGAATTCCCCGAGGAGTGCATGAAGGTCTCCCCAAAGGCAGACGAAACAAAGTACTGCAGTTTTCATAGGCAAGCCGCCCACGATAGGGATGAGTGTCACGTTTTGAAGAGACAAATAGAAGAACTCATCCAGCAGGGCTACTTCCGACATTTCGTCAAGCGATCCAAGCAGCAGCAACAGCCACAACACAATCCACCAAAAAATGTCTGGAGGAATGAGGATGGCACCGAGCCGTCCACCTCGAACGCCAAAAAAAGAGAACACGACCAAATATATGAGCAGAATGATAGCGAGAAAGAAACCGAGGTGGCGCCTAGATGAAAAAAGAAGCACACCATACACTTTATCTATGGTGGACCCGCAGGGGGCGACAAGCCCGCGGAAAGAAAGAAGTGGAGCCGGCAGCTATACGTGGGAGAAGTGGTGAGTCTTCCCAGAGAAAAGAAACAGAGACAGGAGGCCATCACCTTCTCTGATGATGACCTCCCAGAGGGCCCGTTACCCCATCGTGACGCCCTGGTGATTAAGATGGATGTCAACGATGTCATTGTCCGCCACATCTTAGTCGACACGGGAAACTCAGTCAATGTGATGTATTATGATGCCTTCACCAAGTTATGGACACCTAGAAACCAGCTCAAAGAAGTACGTACCCCACTCTCTGGATTTACGGGTGATTCAGTGGAGACGGAGGGGTCAGTGGTCTTACCAGTAGAGATAAGCACGAGCCCTAACATTCGCAAACTTGACGTGGAATTCATCGTGGTAAGACTCACTTGTGCGCACAACATCATATTGGGGAGGCCGGCATTGGAGGACCTCAAGGCCATAGTGTCGGTGGAACACTTGTGTATGAAGTTCCCTACTCCGAATGGGATAGGTTTCGTCAGAGGAGACCAGCGAGCAGCCCGCAGTTGTTACATAAAAGCATGCAAAAGGATTAGCAGAAAGGATCTACAAGTCCACACCATCTGCAAGGATGATCGATCAGGTATGGAACTCTAAACATTTAATTAGATATTATCAGTAATACTTTGTAGTCGTGGTCTGCCCAGACCTGTAAACAGTATTTAGTAATCATGGTCCGCCAGGTTACTCCGCTCAAGTTATTTTCTCAAAGTCACAATATTTTGTAATCATGGTTTGCCAAGGTTACTTTGCTCAAATAAAAGATTCTCAATACCACCTTCGATCAACCACGGCTGTCACTACACTCTACAAAAAAACGGGCCAAAGCCACGCGCCTCAGCCCAAAGATAAATAAATGGTAACGATAAACCGCAGAAACTGACAGAGGGTGACAAGAGCTGATAGAGAGGTGCTCAAATGGCTCAGGTAGGAAAGGATGATTTGGAAAACAAAATCACATATCCTAACTCACTTAGGATTCTGCGCAGTATCAAGATAGATTCAGCTTTACTCCCAAGTCAACTCAAACACAGCCGTAGACTCAGGAGTAGGGGGACTGGTGACAGGATAATAGGGATGGCACCCGACCCGGATCATAAGTGAGCATCTGACCGACACCATATTTGACCCGGCACCACATGGAAACCCAATGGACAGAACTCCAACGGACAAAATTCCAACAGGTGTCACCTTTATTGCTATTGAAGCCACCATTGATGAGAGAGAATTAAAGGCTTAACTCCCCATTTATGTCCCATGTTGTTACCGTTAGCACCCTTGTATAAGTAGATGCTCCCCTTAGCTTGGGAGGACACGTTCAATATACTGTACTGAAACACAAAGCAAATACTATTGTCACTTATTAGTCTCATAATAATATTCCCGGTGACATATTTACCGTCACATGCATTAACTAGCATACATTTTGTGGATTAATATTTATTTTTATAAGGTATTTGTATTAAAAATTTACTAAAAATGACATTTAAAGTGATCATTTTGAGTTATAATTTTAAGTAGGTCTACTTCTGATTTCAATTAGGTTAAATTAGATTCGGGTTCTCCTAGTTGAGATGATGAATTTGATATATTATTATACGCTCAAGATGAATAATGGATGAATTAGAAATTGATTCTCAAAGTATACGTAGTCATTTGAGTTATGAGAAATGGAGTTAGGAAGACTTTTAAGTAGCACTATTCCCGCATTGGAAATGGATGTAGGTTTGCCCTAGTATAAGTACAATTCAACTTTTTCAGGATTTTGACCTTATGAAATTTTTGAATTTTAACATTAAATTTGTTTTTATTAATTTGTCAATCATGAATGCTAATGATGAATTGAATTGGGTAGAACGTCTAAGAACTTTTGACACCTCAAAATTCTTATTTTCTTCCCATAAAAAAAACTCATTCTAACCTTAAATTTCTACCAGCAGTTCCGTATAAATTAAGTTCAAAGTGTATATGTTTATCTTTGTTCAAGTTAGTTGAGAACATATACATTTTAGTGTTCAAATATAATGTTGTAATTCATTGTATTCTAAAAAATTAAAACTTAAACGCTCCTAGCACATTACGAGGAAACAAATCAGTTTTAAGGAAATCTGAACATTATTCTTGATGGTGGATTCTATAGAGAACACTATAACATAAATTTTTGTAGTTGTATGTTTTAATTTTCTTTTTTATATATCTTTTTCTCGAGTAAAATAAACAAATATCATCTTTTTATTTGCATGTTCATATTCGTTGTTATCCAACTTTCTGAATAACAACTAAGGGTGCGTTTGGAAACCCGGAAAATGACTTCCGAAAAATATTTTCCGAGTTTTCAGTGTTTGGCAAGATGGGAGAAAATGAAGTCAATGGAAAATGAAGCATTATTCAAAAGAAAATAGGTATGTTTTAGGGGAAAATGACTTCCCTTCATTGAGGGAAGTCATTTTCCAAGAGATGTACATGCAAAAATTTTCGGGTCTAATTTTTTGTGGGCTTTTGCGAGTCTTCCCACCAAACCCGCAAGTTAGGGTTCATGCAATCAAAGTCCGCCCCATGCAGGTTGTCGGGCCCATCGGGCCGGTCCGCGAACTTTTTTTTATTCAAAATTTAAAATAAAACAAGTAAAATCTACAAATAATATATATATATATATATATAGAGGTAAAAGTTCAGATGTAAATTTCTACGTGTGTACGTGTGCACTCCTATTGACCGTGCGTTTGGGCTGATCTAAGTGCACACGCACTCAGTGTACCCTGCCACATTCACCATTTATTTGTGGCGCATTGTGTGGGGGAGCCAATTTGTAATTTGGCTGGGGTTAGGGGGGGGCGGGTGTTGTATGTTTCGTTTCCGTTGGCGGTACACTCAGAATAGCTCTGTGGAGGCGTCGTATCGCGAGGTGAGTGGTGAGATACGCAAATGACTCAGTCTAGTGGCAGCCGCCGTTCTAGGAAGGGTAGGTCTCGTCATTCGTTCTAGCCGACGACTCCGCCGTCGGCTTCGTTGCACAGGGTCGCGGAGGCGTCCCGGGCGTTCAGACGCCGGTCCGTGCGTCAGTCTCCGACGACACCTGATCGCGTCAGTTTCGTACGGGCTGTCCCCGGGATAGCGTCTAGAGTGTCTGCACGGAGACGGATCGCGCACCGGTGGGGCATGCGAGGTTTGTGCATCTTCCTATGGGTTCTATGTTTTTCTACCTGCAATTTCTATGTATTGTGGGTTTACGGGGTTAGGGGGCAGTGGCAGTGGCGTTTTTTGGGGGTTGTGGGGTGATTGGAATTTGTTTTTGGGTCATTCTTCCTGGTTTATTGATTCTTCAAACTCTAATTAGAATCAATTTGAATGTGTGTAAGTTATGGCTTAGTGATTGAATTTGTTTTTGGGTCATTCTTCCGGGTTTATTGATTCTTCAAACTCTAATTAGAATCAATTAGAAGGTGTGTCAGTTATTGCTTAGTGATTGGAATTTGTATGCTAGGTTTTTGCTGATGTATCTACTTGTGAATGCCGCATAGCTTTAGTGGACTTCCTGTATCTCTGGATTAATATGGAATTTTGGGGGTCAAAATAGATTATAAATCCATTGAATGACAGTTCATTTTAGTTTGATGCCTAGGAATAGCCTTATATAGAAGGATGCATTCTATCAACTGGCAAAGTACTAAATTTTCCAGTGACAGAAATCTTAGTTCAATTGATTTATCAAATGCTATTTGTATACAAATTCACATCATGTATAGTTACACTTGTGAATGCCGTATAGCTTTAGTGGACTTCCTGTATCTCTCGATTAATATGGAATTTTGGGGTCAAAATAGATTATAAATCCATTGAATGGCGGTTCATTTTAGGGTTTTCACAGTTAAATTGAATGAATAATTAAGTACTGAAGTTGTGGGATAGATAGTTTGATGCCTAGTTATAGCCTTATGTAGAAGGATGCATTCTATCAACGGGAAAAGTACTAAATTTGCCAATGATAGGAATCTTAGTCCAATTAATTTATCAAATGCTATTTGTATACAAATTCACATCATGTGTAGTTACACCAGGAATAAGCAGTTCATAGAAATAAAACAAGGTGAAAACATTATGATCAAGACATGAAAGGTCCTAAATTATAGCATTTAAATGGCAGTGCATTCATCGCAATAAAAAATGCGCAGGGTTATTAATTTATTAAATTTTGTCAAATGCTATTCTCAGAGACTTTTCACTTGTGCTTACATTTAAATAAAAAATAAAAAACAGCTTACATGCAGAACGTTGGGTTCTCTAAATTCAAGGATTTGTGATCCGTTAATTTGTTAGTAAAATGCAAAGAAAGACGTAGGTTATCTAGAGCACTCGCTACATGGTGCAATGTCGTAAATTCTGCAAGTGTTGTCACTTCTCTGTACAGTTATTGCTTTATTAGAATTGCTCGTAGCTACATTAGGTTGCCGTATTAAATTTCACACAGGGCCAGACCGGAACTATTTCAGAGTGAATTTTGATGGAATTGGTGATGATGACTGGCTTTGGGTGTTAAGATGGTGAAAGGAGTGTACAGTTCGGCAGTAGTCGAGCAAGTTTCTCGTTCTTTTTCCTCTTGTCTTTCTTTTGGGAATTTAATTCCAAGCATTTTTGTTCCGAATCTGAGAGTAGTGTTGCTTAGTTAGATTACATTGCTTAATGATTATTTAATTGGAGTTATTTTCATGTTCGGCTTTATCTGCAATTCTTTATAATTTAATTATGGTTGCCTACTGCAAAACTAAAGTTGGTTGAGTAATTAACATTATATTTTCCTTAAATACAGAGCTTGTTAACCTGTTTAATGCTTAAGTACAAAGCTTAATTACATTGCATATTTAATTTCAAAGCTTAATTGCATTGCTTAATTATAGTGTTAAATGACGAGTTCTAGTTTATTTGCTTTATCATAATTCATTATTAAATTGTTTAGTTTTTCCTTCTCTTTAATTTGTAGTTCTCTTTGCATTAGTTTGTCAAATTCCGAATTGTGAGTACTATTTTTAATACTGCATTTCCCAATTCTTAGCAGGTGCGGGTATTAACAGGTTCGGCCAGCTTAGCAGGTGCGGGTATTAACAGGTTCGAACATGTGCGGTGCATCGATTTTGCATGCTGGTTCTAACTTCCAGGATGCATCGATGTGCATTCATATTCGCACGGTATTGTGATTCATGCAATTTTATTTTAACTCTGTTCGAAACAGTCAACAAAAAAATATGTAATACCTTAATCCAGCAATGCACAAATAAACACAATTAGGAATGCACAACTACACTCAAGGATGCACAAATGCACTATTCACTAGACCCCACAAACAAATACCATAAGGAATGCAGGAATGCACCACTGATTTTATAGAGTTTTAGCACCCAACAATGCACAAACAAACACAATTAGGAATGCACAACTGCACTCAAGGATGCACAAATACACCATTCACTAGTTCCCACAAACAAATACCATAAGGAATACAGAAATGCACAGCTGATTTTATAGAGTTTTAGCACCCAGTAATGCACAACTACCATAAGGAATACAGAAATGCACCACTGATTTTATAGAGTTTTAGCACCCAACAATGCACAAACAAACACAATTAGGAATGCACAAATACCATAAGGAATACAGAAATGCACCACTGATTTTATAGAGTTTTAGCACCCAACAATGCACAAACAAACACAATTAGGAATGCACAAATACCATAAGGAATATAGAAATGCACCGCCGATTTTATAGAGTTTTAGCACCTAGCAATGCACAATCAAACACAATTAGGAATGCACAACTACCATAAGGAATACAGAAATGCACCACTGATTTTATAGAGTTTAAGCACTTCAGTGTTATATAGCCACTAACTCTTATATGTGGCAGATTGGGACGGTGGTGAGCATCTCAGCCAGTCGGGATGAGAGGGTATCATGGTTTCGACGTCGTCTTGACGCGGAATTCCAGACCACTAACCACGTGGGGACAGCCACGTTGGACATGGTATGCCATCAAACGTGTTCAAATTAGGGCATCTAATTGGTAACGCAAAACCACGAGCGTAGTCTAACACCGCTAACTTGTGTCGTGCAGTATTTCTTCCCCATATTCCACAAGGCACAGTTTTACGTGATGTGTATCAGTTTCAAGCATGCCGCGTTTGTCATCATAGACAGCTCGTCCACGGCAAACATGGGTATAGTGATGTATGGTATAATGCCGGAGGAATTGGTAAACATCACGCACGCTCAACACTGCATGTTATTGTTTAAGTATACTCATGCCCCTTTTGAACTAATGATTGATTGTAGAGGGACCTACTGGCCGCGTATTTAGACAGAAAACAGCACATTGCCAGGGCTCTATGTTTGAGGAACATGCAGCCCGAGAGGATGCAGTTGGCGTTGTCTGACACCCCCACCAACGGTGACTCCGGAGTCTACGCAATGAGACACATGGAAGCTTTTGTTGGACAGGATCCCAGATGTTGGCAGTGCGGTCTGGGGACGGGAGGTCCCGGGGAGATTGAAAATATGCGAAAGAGGTTTCTGCACAACATCTTGCTTTGCACGGTGAATGGCAACATGCACAATATTCGCACACGAGCAGGGGAGTATGACCGGCATAGGACCGAACAACTACTGACAGGAGCAGTTAAGTAAATGTTTGATGTGAGGTAGAAAAATGGATAATCTAAATAGCGTAGCAGTAGTCGAGGGGTTGGATGTTAGTTTTAGTGGTGAAGGTTGTTGGCTTACTAATGTACCAGTGCATTAGCGGGGACAATATGATTTCCGTTGTTTACCACTGTAGTTTATTGTATGGCCGGAGCCAAATGCAATAGTTTTCAAACAATGCAACTGTCCTACCCCCAATAAATTAAAATCTATTGAACTGATGTAGGGTCCCGGCTTTTTGGTGCAACAATGTGCATAACAACATGACATAAAGAAATGAACACAGGATAACTCACTATTAACCAACAGTAACTTTATATGTTCTATAAAGGATGTCATGCTAAATGAGTAGCAAACTGACATATTCATTGCAAGTATCACTACGAACGGCATTGTCATGTCATTTGGAATTGGTAATTATGTGGTATCGCTAGACGGACCCATTGCAATGCATAGTATGCAAAACATATCTCTTTCTAGTATCGCTACAAATGACAATGTCGTGTCGCTTGAAATTGGTAATGATGTGGTATCGCTCCGCAAATATAAAGCACAAACCCATTGTAATGCACAATATGCAGCACAGGTCAAATGAATTAATATAAGGGACCTAAATTCTAATGGCCTTATTCATAACTAGAAATGGGTGATATAAATGTACGATTAATAGATGATTCAAATGAAATAGTATAATGGACCAAAACTCTAATGGCTTTATTCATAACTAGAAAAACTACAATGTCGTACTAATAACTAGTGATGATTCAAATGAATTAATACAATGGACCAAAACTCTAATGACTTTATTCATAACCAGAAATGGGTGGTAAAAATATATAATTAATAGAATGGACCAAAACTACAATGTCTTTACAAATAACCAGAAATGAAGGACAAAAAAATATAATTAATGGAATGGACCAAACGGGTGCACTAATCACTTCAACGGGTATCTACGGGCATTATGATGCGCGTACACACTACACACCCCGCACTTTCTGCATGCCTTGCCACTTCGCTCAATGGCTAACTCTCATTGGCTTTTAATTCGCTTTCCGGTCCCTTTCTTTTTTGCTTGCACTGGCGGTTTAATGGTAATGGATGTAGGAGGCTGCACACCACACAAAGCTGCAATGGCAACACCATTCCCTTTTGGAGCATGATACAAATCCGAGCATTACATTTAACCGATTGGACACCTGTTTCCTACGTTGAGTGCTCTGACCACCACTGCCACCCTCTACAGGGTTTATCATGTTCCTACCACCACCCTTTACACCTTCCCGGCTACATAATAAGTAGCGCGTGGTGACTTTGCCATCACGACCTCGCTTTAGTGTGCTGTGCCTCACAGAGAAGCCACATATTCGTGCATAGTTGATGTAAAAATGTACGCCTTCTACTAGTGTTTTGAAGCGGTGCCCGACAGCCGGTGTAATTGCGGAATCCACAGTAGGCCACCAATATTTGACTGGTACAGTGATATACCCACCTGTGTCCACACTCTTCCGCTCCCTGCCATCTGTAGTAGGAGCATGTACAACATCATGAGGGGCAAAAACCTAAAATTAATTTGCACTCATTCGCACTGCCCAAGATTAATTTCATGGTATTCTCAACGATATATTGCACTGCTTTTATTAATTTTATCACAATTTAAACTGAAATTAAGTTGCAACTATATACATAAAACCAAACTTCAAATACAAAATAAAAGAAAAATGTGAGTGTAAGATTTAGGTTCCAGGAATGCTAAGCACATTAATTTTAATATAAGAAAAATGTAAGCACAGTAATTCTAAGGGTATATCACATTATCACCCTCCTGCTCCACAACATGTAGACGCAGAATTGCAGCCAGGCGCAATGAATTCGGGCGATCAGGATGAGCAGGGAGGAAAAAAAAATAAAACAAACCCCATTAGGAAGCGGACCTGCTATCTCTCCCATGCGATCACAACGGGGTGGTTGCAGCAGCGTCACTCCGGGCTCGCGGCAACACCGGCGGCTAGATACGGTGGTCGCCGGTTCGTTCCTACTCATCGCGTCGCCCAGTCGATCAGGGCTGCAAATCGCCACCGCAAACAAAAACAAAAAAAAAAAACAAAAACAAAAACAAAAACAAAACAAAGAAATGAAAAAAACAAAACGCAAAAAAAATGCACGGATAGAATTCAAAATATGCACACCTACATGATGGTGCACGGGAACTATACTAACCCCTATTTTCCACCATCAGATCGCCCGAATCAGTGCACCACATCAGTACACTCATTCACATTTTAGTAGCGGTGTGCACCAGAAAAGCTATATATATATATATATATATATATATATATATATATATATATATATATATATATATATATATATATATATATATATATATATATATATATATATATATATAAGAGTGCTCATATGTGGTAATGTCATTAGGTGTGGTCGTGTGATCGTACCTGTGTCGTTGAATCAGTTTAATCTAACGGCAGTGGTAATTATGAGGATTTTCACGCGTTTTGGTAAGTGGGGATGTTATGGTAATTATATTGGCCATTTATAGCTGACGGGTTCTAGAATACACCAACAGTGTTGACAATATACATCAATAGTGTAATAAAACACACCAATAGTGTATTCCCGTATTATGGTAATTACAGTGGCCATTTATAGCGGCAGGGTTCCAGAATACACCAACATTGTTGACAACATGCACCAATAGTGTAATAAAACATACAACAATGTGATTTTCCCTATTCCGGTGTTTTGTGACGAGTTTACCCTTGCAGTTCGCAGGGTAGGAGAATGTGCGAAAATACTGGACAAATCTTGATTAATATGATTCATTGGATCTATCTAATCTAATGACCTATAATTGATCATATGACCACACCTGACAACATGGCCACATGTGATCACCCCTATATATATATATATATATATATATATATATATATATATATATATATATATATATATATATATGGCCATGTTGTCAGGTGCGGTGGCATTTTTGTAAATAATTGAACATCGAAGTGCAAGTAAAATGTATTATAAGTGCAAGTAAAAAATTTACACTGAGAATCAATACTAAGTGCACCTATAGTTCTAAGTAGTTGCACCTATAGTTCTATGTAGTTGCACAAATAGTTATAAGTAGTTGCACCTAGGTGCATGAATGTTTGGGGTGGTTTTCAGGGGTATTACTACCCGCTGAACTCAGATCAATGAATGTTAACAAGGCAAAATTACATGCACTTATAAGTGAAAGTAAGTGCACCTATAGTTATAAGTAGTTGCACCTATAGTTATAAGCACACCCAGGTGCATGAATATTTGATGGAAGTGAATGCTAACAAGGCAAAATTACATGCACTTATAGGTAAAAGTAGGTGCACTTGTTAGTGATTTTACTTGCACTTAGATGTTTAATTATTTACGAAAATGCCACCGCATTTTTTTAAGCTATTAGATCTGGACACGTGTCGCGCGCTGATTCGTTCTCATATTCCTTCCTGGGCAGTTATTCGCACCTGAGTGCATCCCTATATATATATATATATATATATATATATATATATATATATCTGTGTGTGTGTGTGTGTGTGTATATATATATATATACATATATATCTTTATATATAATAAAGCACAATCTAGCCACAAAATTTTCCTTCCAAAATGTGTATGCATTTTGATAGAAACAAGATTAGCAAGTATGAATGTATTAATTGTGTGGGTAGATGTATTTATACATATTTTTTTGAAGTTATTATGTGTTTGTATATTTTATAAACACGTGTGATGCACGGTCATTAAATATGGCCTCTTAATAATTTAAGATTATCATATAATTTTCTTATTCTATGTAATAGCAAAATGTTTTTTTAATAATTCAGCATTTGAATTGGAAACACTTAATCACAACTCAAATATGTTATACCTCCGGATTCATATGTAAGTCTGACAACCTAGTAGTTGCACTTGTGCGACCTCCGGATTCATATGTAAGTCTGACAACCTAGTAGTTGCACACGAGCAGGGGAGTATGACCGGCATAGGACCGAACAACTACTGACAGGAGCAGTTAAGTAAATGTTTGATGTGAGGTAGAAAAATGGATAATCTAAATAGCGTAGCAGTAGTCGAGGGGTTGGATGTTAGTTTTAGTGGTGAAGGTTGTTGGCTTACTAATGTACCAGTGCATTAGCGGGGACAATATGATTTCCGTTGTTTACCACTGTAGTTTATTGTATGGCCGGAGCCAAATGCAATAGTTTTCAAACAATGCAACTGTCCTACCCCCAATAAATTAAAATCTATTGAACTGATGTAGGGTCCCGGCTTTTTGGTGCAACAATGTGCATAACAACATGACATAAAGAAATGAACACAGGATAACTCACTATTAACCAACAGTAACTTTATATGTTCTATAAAGGATGTCATGCTAAATGAGTAGCAAACTGACATATTCATTGCAAGTATCACTACGAACGGCATTGTCATGTCATTTGGAATTGGTAATTATGTGGTATCGCTAGACGGACCCATTGCAATGCATAGTATGCAAAACATATCTCTTTCTAGTATCGCTACAAATGACAATGTCGTGTCGCTTGAAATTGGTAATGATGTGGTATCGCTCCGCAAATATAAAGCACAAACCCATTGTAATGCACAATATGCAGCACAGGTCAAATGAATTAATATAAGGGACCTAAATTCTAATGGCCTTATTCATAACTAGAAATGGGTGATATAAATGTACGATTAATAGATGATTCAAATGAAATAGTATAATGGACCAAAACTCTAATGGCTTTATTCATAACTAGAAAAACTACAATGTCGTACTAATAACTAGTGATGATTCAAATGAATTAATACAATGGACCAAAACTCTAATGACTTTATTCATAACCAGAAATGGGTGGTAAAAATATATAATTAATAGAATGGACCAAAACTACAATGTCTTTACAAATAACCAGAAATGAAGGACAAAAAAATATAATTAATGGAATGGACCAAACGGGTGCACTAATCACTTCAACGGGTATCTGCGGGCATTATGATGCGCGTACACACTACACACCCCGCACTTTCTGCATGCCTTGCCACTTCGCTCAATGGCTAACTCTCATTGGCTTTTAATTCGCTTTCCGGTCCCTTTCTTTTTTGCTTGCACTGGCGGTTTAATGGTAATGGATGTAGGAGGCTGCACACCACACAAAGCTGCAATGGCAACACCATTCCCTTTTGGAGCATGATACAAATCCGAGCATTACATTTAACCGATTGGACACCTGTTTCCTACGTTGAGTGCTCTGACCACCACTGCCACCCTCTACAGGGTTTATCATGTTCCTACCACCACCCTTTACACCTTCCCGGCTACATAATAAGTAGCGCGTGGTGACTTTGCCATCACGACCTCGCTTTAGTGTGCTGTGCCTCACAGAGAAGCCACATATTCGTGCATAGTTGATGTAAAAATGTACGCCTTCTACTAGTGTTTTGAAGCGGTGCCCGACAGCCGGTGTAATTGCGGAATCCACAGTAGGCCACCAATATTTGACTGGTACAGTGATATACCCACCTGTGTCCACACTCTTCCGCTCCCTGCCATCTGTAGTAGGAGCATGTACAACATCATGAGGGGCAAAAACCTAAAATTAATTTGCACTCATTCGCACTGCCCAAGATTAATTTCATGGTATTCTCAACGATATATTGCACTGCTTTTATTAATTTTATCACAATTTAAACTGAAATTAAGTTGCAACTATATACATAAAACCAAACTTCAAATACAAAATAAAAGAAAAATGTGAGTGTAAGATTTAGGTTCCAGGAATGCTAAGCACATTAATTTTAATATAAGAAAAATGTAAGCACAGTAATTCTAAGGGTATATCACATTATCACCCTCCTGCTCCACAACATGTAGACGCAGAATTGCAGCCAGGCGCAATGAATTCGGGCGATCAGGATGAGCAGGGAGGAAAAAAAAATAAAACAAACCCCATTAGGAAGCGGACCTGCTATCTCTCCCATGCGATCACAACGGGGTGGTTGCAGCAGCGTCACTCCGGGCTCGCGGCAACACCGGCGGCTAGATACGGTGGTCGCCGGTTCGTTCCTACTCATCGCGTCGCCCAGTCGATCAGGGCTGCAAATCGCCACCGCAAACAAAAACAAAAAAAAAAAACAAAAACAAAAACAAAAACAAAACAAAGAAATGAAAAAAACAAAACGCAAAAAAAATGCACGGATAGAATTCAAAATATGCACACCTACATGATGGTGCACGGGAACTATACTAACCCCTATTTTCCACCATCAGATCGCCCGAATCAGTGCACCACATCAGTACACTCATTCACATTTTAGTAGCGGTGTGCACCAGAAAAGCTATATATATATATATATATATATATATATATATATATATATATATATATATATATATATATATATATATATATATATATATATATATATATATAAGAGTGCTCATATGTGGTAATGTCATTAGGTGTGGTCGTGTGATCGTACCTGTGTCGTTGAATCAGTTTAATCTAACGGCAGTGGTAATTATGAGGATTTTCACGCGTTTTGGTAAGTGGGGATGTTATGGTAATTATATTGGCCATTTATAGCTGACGGGTTCTAGAATACACCAACAGTGTTGACAATATACATCAATAGTGTAATAAAACACACCAATAGTGTATTCCCGTATTATGGTAATTACAGTGGCCATTTATAGCGGCAGGGTTCCAGAATACACCAACATTGTTGACAACATGCACCAATAGTGTAATAAAACATACAACAATGTGATTTTCCCTATTCCGGTGTTTTGTGACGAGTTTACCCTTGCAGTTCGCAGGGTAGGAGAATGTGCGAAAATACTGGACAAATCTTGATTAATATGATTCATTGGATCTATCTAATCTAATGACCTATAATTGATCATATGACCACACCTGACAACATGGCCACATGTGATCACCCCTATATATATATATATATATATATATATATATATATATATATATATATATATATATATATATATGGCCATGTTGTCAGGTGCGGTGGCATTTTTGTAAATAATTGAACATCGAAGTGCAAGTAAAATGTATTATAAGTGCAAGTAAAAAATTTACACTGAGAATCAATACTAAGTGCACCTATAGTTCTAAGTAGTTGCACCTATAGTTCTATGTAGTTGCACAAATAGTTATAAGTAGTTGCACCTAGGTGCATGAATGTTTGGGGTGGTTTTCAGGGGTATTACTACCCGCTGAACTCAGATCAATGAATGTTAACAAGGCAAAATTACATGCACTTATAAGTGAAAGTAAGTGCACCTATAGTTATAAGTAGTTGCACCTATAGTTATAAGCACACCCAGGTGCATGAATATTTGATGGAAGTGAATGCTAACAAGGCAAAATTACATGCACTTATAGGTAAAAGTAGGTGCACTTGTTAGTGATTTTACTTGCACTTAGATGTTTAATTATTTACGAAAATGCCACCGCATTTTTTTAAGCTATTAGATCTGGACACGTGTCGCGCGCTGATTCGTTCTCATATTCCTTCCTGGGCAGTTATTCGCACCTGAGTGCATCCCTATATATATATATATATATATATATATATATATATATATATATATCTGTGTGTGTGTGTGTGTGTGTATATATATATATATACATATATATCTTTATATATAATAAAGCACAATCTAGCCACAAAATTTTCCTTCCAAAATGTGTATGCATTTTGATAGAAACAAGATTAGCAAGTATGAATGTATTAATTGTGTGGGTAGATGTATTTATACATATTTTTTTGAAGTTATTATGTGTTTGTATATTTTATAAACACGTGTGATGCACGGTCATTAAATATGGCCTCTTAATAATTTAAGATTATCATATAATTTTCTTATTCTATGTAATAGCAAAATGTTTTTTTAATAATTCAGCATTTGAATTGGAAACACTTAATCACAACTCAAATATGTTATACCTCCGGATTCATATGTAAGTCTGACAACCTAGTAGTTGCACTTGTGCGACCTCCGGATTCATATGTAAGTCTGACAACCTAGTAGTTGCACACGAGCAGGGGAGTATGACCGGCATAGGACCGAACAACTACTGACAGGAGCAGTTAAGTAAATGTTTGATGTGAGGTAGAAAAATGGATAATCTAAATAGCGTAGCAGTAGTCGAGGGGTTGGATGTTAGTTTTAGTGGTGAAGGTTGTTGGCTTACTAATGTACCAGTGCATTAGCGGGGACAATATGATTTCCGTTGTTTACCACTGTAGTTTATTGTATGGCCGGAGCCAAATGCAATAGTTTTCAAACAATGCAACTGTCCTACCCCCAATAAATTAAAATCTATTGAACTGATGTAGGGTCCCGGCTTTTTGGTGCAACAATGTGCATAACAACATGACATAAAGAAATGAACACAGGATAACTCACTATTAACCAACAGTAACTTTATATGTTCTATAAAGGATGTCATGCTAAATGAGTAGCAAACTGACATATTCATTGCAAGTATCACTACGAACGGCATTGTCATGTCATTTGGAATTGGTAATTATGTGGTATCGCTAGACGGACCCATTGCAATGCATAGTATGCAAAACATATCTCTTTCTAGTATCGCTACAAATGATAATGTCGTGTCGCTTGAAATTGGTAATGATGTGGTATCGCTCCGCAAATATAAAGCACAAACCCATTGTAATGCACAATATGCAGCACAGGTCAAATGAATTAATATAAGGGACCTAAATTCTAATGGCCTTATTCATAACTAGAAATGGGTGATATAAATGTACGATTAATAGATGATTCAAATGAAATAGTATAATGGACCAAAACTCTAATGGCTTTATTCATAACTAGAAAAACTACAATGTCGTACTAATAACTAGTGATGATTCAAATGAATTAATACAATGGACCAAAACTCTAATGACTTTATTCATAACCAGAAATGGGTGGTAAAAATATATAATTAATAGAATGGACCAAAACTACAATGTCTTTACAAATAACCAGAAATGAAGGACAAAAAAATATAATTAATGGAATGGACCAAACGGGTGCACTAATCACTTCAACGGGTATCTGCGGGCATTATGATGCGCGTACACACTACACACCCCGCACTTTCTGCATGCCTTGCCACTTCGCTCAATGGCTAACTCTCATTGGCTTTTAATTCGCTTTCCGGTCCCTTTCTTTTTTGCTTGCACTGGCGGTTTAATGGTAATGGATGTAGGAGGCTGCACACCACACAAAGCTGCAATGGCAACACCATTCCCTTTTGGAGCATGATACAAATCCGAGCATTACATTTAACCGATTGGACACCTGTTTCCTACGTTGAGTGCTCTGACCACCACTGCCACCCTCTACAGGGTTTATCATGTTCCTACCACCACCCTTTACACCTTCCCGGCTACATAATAAGTAGCGCGTGGTGACTTTGCCATCACGACCTCGCTTTAGTGTGCTGTGCCTCACAGAGAAGCCACATATTCGTGCATAGTTGATGTAAAAATGTACGCCTTCTACTAGTGTTTTGAAGCGGTGCCCGACAGCCGGTGTAATTGCGGAATCCACAGTAGGCCACCAATATTTGACTGGTACAGTGATATACCCACCTGTGTCCACACTCTTCCGCTCCCTGCCATCTGTAGTAGGAGCATGTACAACATCATGAGGGGCAAAAACCTAAAATTAATTTGCACTCATTCGCACTGCCCAAGATTAATTTCATGGTATTCTCAACGATATATTGCACTGCTTTTATTAATTTTATCACAATTTAAACTGAAATTAAGTTGCAACTATATACATAAAACCAAACTTCAAATACAAAATAAAAGAAAAATGTGAGTGTAAGATTTAGGTTCCAGGAATGCTAAGCACATTAATTTTAATATAAGAAAAATGTAAGCACAGTAATTCTAAGGGTATATCACATTATCACCCTCCTGCTCCACAACATGTAGACGCAGAATTGCAGCCAGGCGCAATGAATTCGGGCGATCAGGATGAGCAGGGAGGAAAAAAAAATAAAACAAACCCCATTAGGAAGCGGACCTGCTATCTCTCCCATGCGATCACAACGGGGTGGTTGCAGCAGCGTCACTCCGGGCTCGCGGCAACACCGGCGGCTAGATACGGTGGTCGCCGGTTCGTTCCTACTCATCGCGTCGCCCAGTCGATCAGGGCTGCAAATCGCCACCGCAAACAAAAACAAAAAAAAAAACAAAAACAAAAACAAAAACAAAACAAAGAAATGAAAAAAACAAAACGCAAAAAAAATGCACGGATAGAATTCAAAATATGCACACCTACATGATGGTGCACGGGAACTATACTAACCCCTATTTTCCACCATCAGATCGCCCGAATCAGTGCACCACATCAGTACACTCATTCACATTTTAGTAGCGGTGTGCACCAGAAAAGCTATATATATATATATATATATATATATATATATATATATATATATATATATATATATATATATATATATATATAAGAGTGCTCATATGTGGTAATGTCATTAGGTGTGGTCGTGTGATCGTACCTGTGTCGTTGAATCAGTTTAATCTAACGGCAGTGGTAATTATGAGGATTTTCACGCGTTTTGGTAAGTGGGGATGTTATGGTAATTATATTGGCCATTTATAGCTGACGGGTTCTAGAATACACCAACAGTGTTGACAATATACATCAATAGTGTAATAAAACACACCAATAGTGTATTCCCGTATTATGGTAATTACAGTGGCCATTTATAGCGGCAGGGTTCCAGAATACACCAACATTGTTGACAACATGCACCAATAGTGTAATAAAACATACAACAATGTGATTTTCCCTATTCCGGTGTTTTGTGACGAGTTTACCCTTGCAGTTCGCAGGGTAGGAGAATGTGCGAAAATACTGGACAAATCTTGATTAATATGATTCATTGGATCTATCTAATCTAATGACCTATAATTGATCATATGACCACACCTGACAACATGGCCACATGTGATCACCCCTATATATATATATATATATATATATATATATATATATATATATATATATATATATATATATATGGCCATGTTGTCAGGTGCGGTGGCATTTTTGTAAATAATTGAACATCGAAGTGCAAGTAAAATGTATTATAAGTGCAAGTAAAAAATTTACACTGAGAATCAATACTAAGTGCACCTATAGTTCTAAGTAGTTGCACCTATAGTTCTATGTAGTTGCACAAATAGTTATAAGTAGTTGCACCTAGGTGCATGAATGTTTGGGGTGGTTTTCAGGGGTATTACTACCCGCTGAACTCAGATCAATGAATGTTAACAAGGCAAAATTACATGCACTTATAAGTGAAAGTAAGTGCACCTATAGTTATAAGTAGTTGCACCTATAGTTATAAGCACACCCAGGTGCATGAATATTTGATGGAAGTGAATGCTAACAAGGCAAAATTACATGCACTTATAGGTAAAAGTAGGTGCACTTGTTAGTGATTTTACTTGCACTTAGATGTTTAATTATTTACGAAAATGCCACCGCATTTTTTTAAGCTATTAGATCTGGACACGTGTCGCGCGCTGATTCGTTCTCATATTCCTTCCTGGGCAGTTATTCGCACCTGAGTGCATCCCTATATATATATATATATATATATATATATATATATATATATATATATATATATCTGTGTGTGTGTGTGTGTGTATATATATATATACATATATATCTTTATATATAATAAAGCACAATCTAGCCACAAAATTTTCCTTCCAAAATGTGTATGCATTTTGATAGAAACAAGATTAGCAAGTATGAATGTATTAATTGTGTGGGTAGATGTATTTATACATATTTTTTTGAAGTTATTATGTGTTTGTATATTTTATAAACACGTGTGATGCACGGTCATTAAATATGGCCTCTTAATAATTTAAGATTATCGTATAATTTTCTTATTCTATGTAATAGCAAAATGTTTTTTTAATAATTCAGCATTTGAATTGGAAACACTTAATCACAACTCAAATATGTTATACCTCCGGATTCATATGTAAGTCTGACAACCTAGTAGTTGCACTTGTGCGATGCTCAGACATATGATACAATAGTAAGATTAACAGTACTGATAAAAAAAAAACTATAATAGTATATGAATTAATTATTGAAAAATGAAGAACATTGTAATTGTATTACACATTATTGAAAACTTCTTTGTATACGACATTTTTAGTCGTACTTACAGATGGTACATTATTCCCACATCAAAATTTTTAATCCCCTAGGATTACTAACTCTTGAGACTGCAAATGATACACCATAATTAATGATTGGCTTTCTAAAAAACAAATCCACATGTGATAATGTTTGCCATTAACTTTTATTGTCATGGCATATGATAGCATCAAAAAGAATTGCTTTCTTTTGAACTTGAAACAAAAATCTTAAATCATAAGGTGTTAAAACTTTTGTTCCTACACTCGTTCCACACATGATTTGAGCTTCCAAAACCTGATCACTTAACTTTGTAACAATAAACCTTGTATCATTAAAGTATGTTAATATTCTCACAATAACATATTAATATTTTCATCATATTGTATAATGTTAAATATATCATTATATATAAGATAAGATATAATAATAATTGAATAAGATTGTGAATTATATATATATATATATATATATATATATATATATATATATATATATAGAGAGAGAGAGAGAGAGGAAGGTTCAGGTGCGGCGATGTCCTTAGGTGCGGCGGTGCGACGTCACCAATAGTTCAACAAATATGCACCATCAACGTTAGGATGATTGTGATTTTTCCTCTTACGCATTGTGTGCATGTAAGTATGTTAATGTGTGCACGAGCTAATCCCAGAAATTATTAGCATAGCGCCCTGTGTGTGTGACACCCCGAAATCCAAATTCAACTAAGGGATTAATTGAGTAATTAATCCTATTTCAATTGGTGATTTAATTCCTAAAATCCTGAAAATTCAATACTTGGGGACTAGTAATTGACTAGTCAACCCCAAAGTCAAAGTTGTACATTGAGCTTTGTAAGGAGTTCCCTTGTTCCTTACACTTCCCTTGTGTTAGTAAGCATATTCTTGACCTTTCACTTGTTGTTGGTAATGTAACCTAACCTAGTAGACCACCTTCATTCTCTCCTTACACTTTTCTAAAAAAATCTAGCTCCACCCTTTCTCTAAAAGGTGAGTAGCTTTTCTTCCAAGCCAAGTTGGAACCTTGCCAAAACTTCAAGAGTTGCTTCCAAGATTCAACCTTTCTCATATTTGGGCATCTAGGAGGGTACGATCTAAGTTCATCTTGTGTTTTTGGTTTTATCTAAGGTGTCTTTTCTTAAAAATAGGATCTTTATGATCTTTTGGTGTGTTCTTGAAGTGGGATTGGAAGGTGAGCCTAGTGAGGAGCTTGTTGAGGTGTAAAGTGAAGTCTTTAGTCTACAAGAGGTATCCCATGCTCTACAAAATCTATTTTGCTTACCTATATGTGATTTCTTGGATTCTACATGTGTTTTGCTATGAAATGTGAGTGTTGATGCATGATCTTGTGAAAATGCATATCTAGAGCTTGTGTTTAGGGTTCTTAGGTGCCATTTCTTGGCATTTCCTTTGATTCAAGTCATTTTGTTGTATTTGGTGAGATTTGGCATGTTTTGGACTTGAATTTAAGTTTGGAGATGAAAATCCGCGAAGTGTGTTGTTGTGGTACAGGGGTGTACCCGCAGGCGGAACGGCGGGTAGGGGTCCAACCCGCCGCCCACCCGCGGGGTACAATGGCCGGGAAGCCTGTACCCGCGGGCAGAACCGTGGGTAGAGGCCTACCCGTGGGCCTACCCGCGGGTACGTGATGTTGGCAATTGGGGGATTTGTTCCCCGTGATCCTTTTGACTCGGTATTTGGTCTTTCGACTTCCCGATGTTCTTTTGTGGGACTATTTGAGTGTCTTATTGATGTTTCGTATGTCTAGAGCTATATTGTAGGATTCCATGTAGGTTTTGGTGTCTTGAATCGTGCTAAGTGTTCAACATTGTGTTTCGTTGAACCGTGATGAGTCTTGTGTGTTGTTCGGAACTACCGTTGGTTTACCCGTTTGATAAGCATGCTAGTTTGGTGTTTAAATGCTAGCATGTGTGTTGTTTGTACCTTCCGATTGGTTGATGATAATTTGTGTTATTCATCGTTGTTGTTGTTGGACTGTGTTCCATTCCTTGATTGAGTATGGTTTCATATCTTCGTTGTGATCCGTTGATTGATTCCTGTTGTGGTGTGATGCGTGTGTGTTTTTACCTGGATTGCACGATTAGTGGTATGGGAAACTAGTCACCAAGGTATTGCAGCGGTCATCGTGGTGGTCGTGACGTGAATATGGAGTTTGTGGCCTTTGTGTAAGGTTCACGTGTTTATTTCTGGGATAACATGTGTTGCCGTGTGTGATCGGTACCCTCGTGTACTATGAAATTGGTGATTTTGTTGGAGGGACTGTTGGAGGGGGAATGACAATTCCCGGGGTAATAAGGTTGGACTTGGCGTACAGGGGTCCTGGAGGTAAAGGTTGGAACTAGATATAAGGTTGGGGGTAGCCATAAGGTTGGAACCGGGCATATGGAAGACATATCAACTCGTGATGAGTGATGTCACGAGGGCTCGTGTAGCCGTGGTTGTGTGTTCTCTTCTTGTGGCGTGTGTAGTCACAAAGGCATGTATTGCCATCGGTCTTGTCTTTATCCTTTGTGATTTGGGATGTTTTCCCAGGTTCTTGGTTGAGAGTGTTGAGTCTTGTGTTGACTGTTGATCTTGGTTTTGTACTTATATACTTATGTATTCCGTTTCGAAAATGGCTTTACAACTTATATCTATCTATGTATGATATTTCACATGTATTGGTGGGTTACCAGCATTATTCGCTGACCGGGCGTCATCACATGTTTTATTGTGTTCTTTCAGGTGATGTCTAGGCGAGTGCGCAGTCTAGTGCCTATTAGCATAGCTCTCCCGTTGGTTTTTTGGCATGTGTGCCTATCTAGTTGTAGACCTGTTGAGACTTTGGATAGTTGTAAACAATGAAGATATTGCCATAGCGTTCAACCTTGTTGGTGAACGTGGCATAACACCCCATGACTTGAATTTATGTTTATCCAGTTATCGTTTAGTCTTCCGCTGTGTTTGTTGTTTAGTTGTGTTATCTGCGTGTTCTAAGGCTTTTAATTAGCCCGTTTTTAGGGGGGTGTTACAGTGTGCATGTAAGTGTGTTATATATATTCAGGGCCTACTATTTAGATTATATAAGTTGTTAGGACCAAAAATTGAAAACTGATATCAAACAATATTTCAGGCCCAATGTAGCGTACTATTCATGACCCAAAACCCGACACAATAATCCTGATATATAAACCTATCTAACCTTAGAACTTTCCTAAGCAACCCGACCCTTTTATTCTCTCTCAACAGTGGCGATATGCGGATCTCTGATCTACTCTATCCAACACTTGCTTCTACCTTAATTTCTTCCACTAAAATTTCCATTATGGATTTATGATAGCTTATATCACGATTTTGTATCATTAATGGCGATAATAATCACGATACAGAGTCTCGATAAAAAATAACATATCTGGATTTCGACCTGGTCAGACATGGATTTGAGTTTACAATTTCAATGCATTGAGCAATGAATTCACGGATCTACATGCAAGTTCAGAACATACCTCTTGGATACATCTATATTTCAATGCAGGCAAGCAGACCCTACATATATATTTCAGTGCAGGCAAACCCTAGAATTATGACATTTTCTTACTGCAAAGTTTACTTTAGTTTTTTTTTTTTTTTTTACTTATTCAATTTACAGTTTCACTATTAATCTCAGTCATAAAATTTTGCTTTGTGCCAAAAAAATTCAAATTATTTTTTTAAAGCCTAAACAATTAGTGTAGCACAGAAGCCTACACAATTTTTTTTTAACTTTAATTATTTTAGAAGTAAAAAAGGTTTAAGTGTGTTATGACTCTACTTGTTAGTATTGAATTGAGTTAATTCCAGCAATGGTCCTCTAATTATTTTGATTTTCCAAAATTGGTCCTCGTCTTTTAATTTAGATAAAAAAACACTTCTGTTAAATTTGTTCCAGCATTGGTCCTTCCGTTAACCATCAGTTTGTTAGTTAGTATTGAGGCTAGACTGGTCATTTTCTCTTATTGTTTTCTTCTTCCTCATGTTGACTGAGTATATGTATTAGACGTAGAGGAGCAAAAGGAAAACTCCATTGTTCCTCTCCTTCATTCTGAGAATCTGATCAAAATGGTCTCACTGAATCATCCACATTATATGTTTGCCCTCCAAATGAATACTTGTGACTAGCTAATGACACTGATTCAAACCATTTAAGGTAAACAATGTTACCATTCAAATTACTTCCCTCTGTTCCATTCATCAAAAGCTCCTCAAATCTCACCCCAGATTCATTTAATCCTAATTTCCCATTACCACCACCATACTCCAATGCTCCCTTCCCAATATGCACTATGTGAAGATCATCACCCAACCCCCGTTCAACTAACCCCTCAAGATTTTGTTCATTGTAGCCATTCAACAACCCAGAAGAACTCAAATGCCTTGAAACACCACTCCTGGCATTCAAAGCTTGATTCACAGAGTGATTAAATGGGATGAAAGATGAAGATGACGAACCGTCTTCCCAGAGCCCATACCCACTGGTCAATGATCTCGAAGGACCCAGTGGCAGAACACCCATTATCACACCATTAACGTAATCACTTCCATCAACGTACTGAATCTTCACACTCCCTTTTCCTTTAGCACCATACATCACTGCATAGGACCTTATACAACAGTATTACGGAAAAATAGATAAATATGAACCTATTATCCCATTAAATAAACAGAAAGATGAAGAAGAAGCTACCCAAACGAAACAATGGAGTTTTCAATTTTTCTCCTCTGCGTCTAATACATATACTTAGTCAACATGAGGAAGAAGAAAGCAATAAGAGGAAATGACCATTTTAGCCCCTACACTAACACCTAATAAACTGAAAGTTAACGGAAGGACCAATGTTGGAACAAATCTAAAAGTCAAGTGTCTTTTTCATCCAAATTAAAAGACAAGGACCAATTTTGAAAGATCACAATAGTCGGAGGACCATTGATGGAATTAACTCGTATTGAATTCTATACTTGAATGAGTTTATGAATACTGAGTTTAAGTGTTATGCTTTAATTTATTTGAGTAGAATAGAATTCATTACTTGAAAAGTTTGTGTTGATGCTAAGTGTTAAGCTTTAATTTATTTGAGTACAATAGAATCCCTTGAACAGTTCTGTAGTTGTTAAGTGTAGAATAAATTTACAGAATAGCTTGAAACTACAAAAGTATTCATGTAAAGTTTTACAAAAGGTAAAAGTTAGACCAAAAAAAAAAAAAGATCCAATTCTTCAATCCTCCTTAGGTTGTCATGTCTTGAATCTTCAATCCAGCCCTAGCCCAGGTTGTCATGTAAGGCTGCAATCCTTTCTTTAACACATAGAAATAGAAAACAAAAGAATTTAATAGACAAAAGATAATAGATTAGGTTAAAAACAAAGTTAAACATTAGTGATGCATTTGATACTACTGCCAAGTGTATTAAACTTACCTCTTCGTCATGGAAGATGCATTCTTTGCTCTTGCTTGTCGCTGCTCCTCCACGTAATTCAGGGACTTTATAAGTTCTCGCCAAACGCACCCGGATTGCTCTCCGGGTGTGCATAGGGCTAACCTGAGATGCAAGACAGTATTGGAAAAGCATTTTTGCAGAGTTTTTTTTTTTTTTTTTTTTTTTTTTGCAAAAAGTTTCAATGGTGAAGAACACTCTCGGATTAGTGCATATTTATACCATTTTTTTGAGTAGTAATTGTGCATCTCCATTAATGCTTTGTTATTAATTTGATTAGAATATTGAACAATATTGAACAATTTTCAAGGGGCATTTCAAAAGTGGGACTATACATATTCTGCAATTAGTATTGGAAAAAACTGACTATATTATTACATTTTTTGTTTTTATTTTATATATATGCCGATTCATTAAATACGTGTGTATGTTATTTTGGTATCTATATATCTTGAATCAATGTTATTATATTAATTTTTTTTTTTCAGAATGATCACTGTACATATGATAAACAATTCATGATGTGGCTGTGCGAATGCAAAAGTTATAATAATAAATTCGAACAAATGTAAAAACAATTAATACACATTGGAAGTTGCAATAGTAGTCATCCAACGGATTCACAGGTCTGAAAATGATCGCTGTACGTATGATAAGCCATCCCTGCGGCTGTGCGGATTCCAAAGGTTCTAATAATAAATTTGAACAAATGTTAAAATAATTAATACACATGGAAAGTTGCAAGAGTAGTCATCCAATGGGTTCATAAATATGAAAATTAATAACAGTCCAAACGACGCATTATTATTTAGGCGGGAAAATAATGTGGCAAAAACATTTTGCTATTATATAGAGTCAGATAAGATTATATTTTATTATTATAGCTCTATCTCTATATAGATATTAATGCGTAATGAAGTATGGAAAAAAATTTATTGTGTTCAAATTTATTGGTAAAGTTTTATATTTAATATAATTTGTGTATATATTCATTTAAACCTCAAGTATAATTAATTTGACTCCACATATATAAAGAGGAGAAATTAGATATAAAATAAATATAGTTCTTACATAAATGATCTTTTTCAAATAAATATGTTTTTGGTGAAGATTTTCGACAAATATCGTCTGTTAGTTAAATACATTAGTTATATAATATAATTAAAGTAGTTATTTCAAATTCAAATTCGTTTCAAAAAAATCAAATTCAAATAATAATACAAGTAACAATAAACTTTAAAATCAACATAATAATAGCATAATTAAACTTTCAAAAATATTAAATATTACACTGTATAGTTATACTTACAATTTTAATCAAACTAATTCTGAGTTCAAGAACTCAAGTACGTTTTTCTGTTTCCACAACCGTTACTTTCTTTGCTAATTCAGAGGCAGCACATCGCCCACTTCGTTGAAACCTGTAATGATGCAGGAACATACGGAGATCTCCTCGTCAAGTAGTTCGTCCGCTCTCTGAAGGGCACTGCCTTTGATTGGTACACAGACCTGGAGAATGGTTGCATTGATAGCTGGAATGATATGGAGCGCGAGTTTTTGACCCGCTTCTACAGCACCAGGAGGACTGTCAGCTTCTTGGAACTCACCACTACCCACCAATGGAAGGGTGAGCGTGCGGGCACTTACATCGAGAGATGGAGGGAGTTGTGCCTTAACTGTAAAGAGAGGATATCACAAAGCTCCGCAATTGAAATGTGCATCCAAGGGATGCACTTCGAGCTCTCTTATATCTTGCAGGGAATCAAGACTAGAACATTTGAAGAACTATCCAGTCGTGCTCATGACATGGAATTGAGTATTGAAGCCAATGGAGGGCTCGGCATGTCAAGTATCCCTAGCTCATCCAAGGCGCCTGTAAAACAAGAATTCAAGAAAGGGGGCAAACCCTTCCCGAAACAAGAAAAGAAGGAGGCCATGAACGTAAAAACAGCACCAATGCGGGTTTTTGCCAAAGTAACTGAAAATCCCAGGCTAAGGTCATTTTCCCGCCCATCTCGGGGTACTAGAATCATTGAAGAGATGCAGCAAAAACAGTATCCGTTCTTCGACTCCGATGTGTCACCCATGTTTGGTGAATTGTTAAAGCTTAAGTTGATTGAATTACCAGAGATGAAGCGTCCCGAAGAAGCTTCTAAGGTAGACGACCCCAACTATTGCAAGTATCATCGTCTCCTCGGACACTCGATTGAAAAATGTTTCGTCTTTAAATATAAGGTGATGAGACTTGCTCGTGATGGAAAGATTGAGCTGGCCGATGCAACTGCCAGCACCAATCAAATTTCATGCGGAAGGTTCGCTTCGTTAGTTGAGGAGAGTGATGAAGAGGATGGGGGCAAGCAATACAAACGCCCGCTTCCATTTATTGTGAAACATGCTACTAGGCAACAACCGGAATTACCACAGGTCAATCCGGTATGCGAGACGGATTGGGTAATTGTTACCCGCAAAAAACAAAGGAACAATGCTGAACATGTTAGATCTTTGAAGAGAATAACGAAGCAATGGGTTGAGAGAAAGCCAGTAAGAGACCTCGCCTATGGCACAAAGATGAGAGGACGTCCCGGCACGTCTCGAACACCAGTTGCCCTGGTTCAATACATGCCGAAGACGCTTCCTCCGCATGGGACAAATATTCATGGAACTCGCTTGAGTATTAAAGAGAGACATGTTGAAGAGGAGGAATGTTCATTCCCCGTGATTGAGGGAGGTGACGAGGTTCAAGTCCACAAAGCCGCGTCTTATACCGCCGAGATAACTTTTAGGGATGAGGATCTATTGCTTGGTGGTACACCACATAATCGTCCGTTGTTTGTTGAAGGTTATGCTCGTGAGCAAAAGATTAAAAGGATTTTGATTGATCAAGGGTCGGCTGTGAACATTCTGTCACTCCGAGCTATGAAAGAACTTGGCATCTCCACCGATGAGCTCTCTCAAAGCCGCTTAATGATCCAAGGATTTAATCAAGGCAGACAAAGAGCACTGGGTACCATCAGACTCGACCTCAGGATCGGAACACTAAACTCAAGTACACTATGTTATGTGATAGATGCAAGGACGTCGTACAACTTGCTGCTGGGCCGGCCTTGGATACATGAGAATGGAGTAGTTCCCTCATCCTGGCACCAATGCCTCATGTTTGAAAAAGGCGGGGTGATAGAAAAGGTAGTCGCTGATCAAACTCCCTTCATTGAAGCAGAATCATACTTTGCAGATGCAAAGGTTTACTTGAAGAAACAAGTTGTAGAGGAAGCCAAGCGAAGCAATGTTGACACACCTCTTGATCCAAAGTGGAAAGGCAAGAACGTTGTAGACCAAGCTCATTGCGACAAGGAACTTGTTTTCCCACTCGCAAGGATTGAGACATTAAAAGCAGCAGCTCCAGTTAAATCGCTTGAAGATGAAGCTCAAGTTGGGGCAAGTCAAACAGTGCCCGCTAAGCGCACTGGCGGCTTCGACCCTAATGCATATAAACTTCTATTCAAAGCTGGATATGATCCCAAAGAGCCACAAAAGCTGGGGAAACTCATCCCAGAAGCTGGTGGTAAAGGCAAGTCCAATCAGCAGGAGCCACATGAACGGAAAGGATTGGGTTACATTCCCCCTAAGCCAGTGCGAATATTCATAAACAGAGCCACAAGTAATTGCATCACTTCTACAGATGAGGAGGAAGGTGACAAGAAACAGTCTGTTTTTGATAGAATCGGAGATGTAGAAGTACGACAATCAGTCTTCCGTAGACTTGGGCCGAATCCCAAACCTGCTAAGAGAAAATCAGTACATGACAGAATTGGGCCTACTCAAAGTTCGAAGGAGCAGACCAACCCTCCTACTGAAATGGAACCCTCAAAAAGGCTCAGGAGTGCCGTTCCATCTCGCATGAGAAGAGAAGTTAATATCCATGTCTCGTGTGGTGAAGTTTTAAAGGTCCAACCAAGAACCATTGTACACACCCAAGTGCGAGAAAGAAGTCAAGAAAATATTGATTCAAGTTGTGAGGCAACACCAAGTCAAGATGAGATGGCATCGTCATTTCATATAACATTATACGATGAGATTCCAACCGAGGGTGAAAATGCAGAAGATGCACCTCAAGAGCTAGAAGAAGGGGTACAAGCCGCAGTGGACGAACTAAAAGAGGTGGATCTAGGAACTCCTGAAAGTCCTCGACCTATCTTCATTAGTTCACTCCTTTCCAACGAAGATGAAGAAATATATGTCACACTTTTGAAAGAATATATCGATGTATTTGCATGGACATACAAGGAGATGCCAGGGTTGGACCCAAAGATAGCCGTGCACCGCTTGGCAGTAAAAAAGGGGTGTCGCCCGATTAAGCAAGCTCAACGGCGCTTCCGCCCCGAGCTCATTCCCTCAATCGAAGCAGAAGTCAACAAGCTTATAGAGGCTGGTTTCATTCGCGAAGTTAAATACCCGACTTGGATATCCAGCATTGTGCCTGTGCGCAAGAAGAATGGCCAGATCCGCGTGTGCGTAGACTTTCGAGATCTTAATGTTGCATGCCCGAAAGATGACTTCCCGCTCCCTATCACAGAGTTAATGATAGATGCTGTAACTGGACACGAGATCATGTCATTCATGGATGGCTCATCCGGTTACAATCAAATCCGCATGGCGCCAGAAGATGAGGAGTTTACTGCGTTTCGTACGCCAAAAGGTATCTACTGCTACAAAGTGATGCCCTTTGGTTTGAAAAATGCAGGTGCTACATACCAAAGGGCCATGCAGACTATATTTGACGACATGCTGCATAAAATGGTGGAATGTTACGTAGACGACCTGGTTGTGAAGTCGAAACTCTGCACAGATCACACGATGCATCTAAGACAAGTATTTGACCGCATGCGGAAGTTTCAACTCAAAATGAACCCCCTGAAATGTGCTTTTGGGGTTGCTGCTGGCAAATTCCTTGGGTTTACTGTTCGACATAGGGGCATTGAGATCGAACAAGCAAAGATCGACGCTATAATGAAGATGCCTGAGCCAAAGAACCTTCATGAGCTTAAAAGCTTGCAAGGGAAGTTGGCTTATATAAGAAGATTCATATCAAACCTAGCAGGAAGATGTCAGCCCTTTAGCCGGTTAATGAAGAAGGGTGTCCCGTTTGTATGGGATGAGGCCTGCAAGAATGCATTCCAAAGCATCAAGTCCTATTTAATGAAGCCTCCTGTGCTAACTGCTCCAATTCCAGGACGCTCGTTGATCCTTTACATCTCTGCCCAAGAAAGCTTGGTGGGTGCTTTACTTGCACAAGAGAATGATAACGGGAAAAAAAAATGCCCTTTATTATTTATGTAGAATGATGACGCCAAATGAGCTCAAATATCTGCCAGTTGAGAAGTTGTGTCTGGCCCTTGTATTCGCCATCAGGAAGCTCAAGCATTATTTCGAAGCGCATACAATTCGACTAGTTTCCAGGGCAAACCCAGTGAAGTATGTCATGTCAAAGGTTGTTCTTTCCGATCGACTTGCTAGGTGGTACTTATTATTTCAACAGTTTGAGATCACTTATGTACCACAGAAGTCCATCAAGGGGCAAGCCTTAGCAGATTTCCTAGCTGATCATCCAATTCCTGCCGAATGGGAGTTGTCCAGTGACCTACCTGATGAGGATGTGCTTGTGGTTGAAGTTTTACCTCCATGGAAGATGTACTTTGATGGAGCGGCACACAAAGAGGGGGCAGGCGCTGGAGTTGTCTTTGTTACGCCTGAAGGGGAAGTGCTTCCTTATTCATTTACCTTGACGAAACGCTGCTCGAACAATGTTGCCGAGTATCAGGCACTCATTTTGGGACATGAAATTGCAGCCGATATGAAGCAACTAAGGGTTAACATATACGGGGACTCCAAATTAATTATCAACCAAGTACTTGGGGTTTACGAAGTAAAAAAGCCTGAGTTGATCCCATACAACAGTTATGCAAAGACACTCCTGCATTGGCTAGGAGATGCTACGATGGAGCATATTCCAAGGAAACATAATAAGCAAGCCGATGCCTTAGCTGCTTTGGCTTCAACTATATCACATCCTATAGATGAGGCTCGGCTACGAGTATGCCAAAAATGGGTGGTCCCTCCAATCTTCGAGGACAATGGCTCTCTTGACGACATTGTTGAACTCCCGACCACTTCTGTCTATGAGGTAGATAAAGAGGATTGGAGGCAATCATTGATTGACTACCTTGTTGATGGGAAGTTACCCCAAGACCCTCGTAAGAGGGTAGATGTAAGACGTCGAGCTCCTCGCTTCATATATTTCAAGGATGCTCTATACCGGCGCTCGTTTGATGGTGTGTTTCTTCGATGTTTAGGCGAAGAGGAAGCTTTACAAGCGATGGAGGAGGCTCACTCTGGAGTGTGCGGTGCTCATCAGTCTGGTCCTAAGTTACATTTTCACATCAAAAGAATGGGTTACTACTGGCCTACGATGGTGAAGGATTGCATAGACTATGCACGGAGATGTCAAGCATGTCAATTTCATGCGAACTTTATCCATCAACCTCCTGAACCGCTACATCCGACGGTAGCATCGTGGCCATTTGATGCATGGGGGCTCGATGTGGTTGGTCCTATTACACCCAAGTCATCAGCAGGGAATTTGTATATATTAGTAGCCACCGATTATTTCTCAAAGTGGGCTGAAGCAGTGGCTTTAAAGGAAGTGAAGAAGGAAAATGTTGCAGATTTCATCCGAGTTCACATTATCTATCGTTTTGGCATCCCTCGGTATATCCTAAACGACAACAGGAAACCATTCGATAATAAATTGATGGATAAAATCTGCAAACTTTTTGAGTTCGAGCAAAGAAATTCATCAGCTTATTATGCAGCTGCAAATGGACTTGCCGAGGCTTTTAACAAAACTCTATAAAATATCCTAAAAAAGGTGGTGTCGAAGTCAAAACGTGATTGGCAAGAAAGGATGGAAGAAGCACTGTGGGCATACAGAACTACATACCGTACACCAACACAATGTACTCCATACTCACTGGTTTACGGGGTTGAAGCAGTTTTGCCTCTTGAACGCCAAATACCTTCTCTAAGGTTAGCTATCTAAGAAGGCCTTACAGACGAGGATAATGTAAAGTTGCGGTTGGCAGAGTTAGAAGCTCTTGATGAGAAGAGATTGCAGGCCCAACAAAGTTTAGAATGCTATCAAGCTCGAATTTCTAGAGCTTTCAACAAGAGGGTAAGGATTCGCTCATTTCAGGTTGGTGACAAGGTGTTGGCGGTTCGTAGACCTATCATTATTACAAGGAAAACTGGGCACAAGTTTACTCCAAAATGGGATGGACCTTACGTGGTACAAGAAGCATACTCAGGAGGCACTTACAAGCTAATTGATGAAGATGGTGTGCGAGTTGGCCCTATTAACGGGAAATTCTTAAAGATCTATCATCCCTAAGCACACGGACTACGTAATGAATGATATCCACCAAAAATGCAGCACGTGGTTAAACTGCTAATGCATCTCGCTTGTCTATGGGTGGGCCCAAGTCATAGACGCTCCTGACCCGCACGAGCTTAAACTGTGTACGGTAAACTCCTGGCCCGCATGAGTTTAAACTGTGAACGGCCCTACCTATTCAAATGGTCCTTTGAACTACGTTTGACTTGATCTCCTTCGCAGGAGTACGTAGGCAGCTTAGAAACACCTCCTCTTCTAAGTTCAGTCATAACTAAAATAAACCCCTTTGTGTCCCTTTTATGCCACGTTTGTTCGAATAATGTAGATGTATTGGAGATGGGTCATCTCTGTTCACGTTGTAATTACGGGTGAATTCTTTTGTCAGATTTCTATTAGAGTGACTCGTTTGGGTTTAGACTTAGTTGCTTCTGTTCATGCTGAAGTTCAATTGTTCGCAAGTATTGTTGAAAAGATAAGAGAAATCAAGTCGTATTCAAGTCTTGTTTCCAAGTATAAAACTCATGCGTTATACAAAAAAAAAAAAAAAAAAAAAAAATCTCTAAGCAAAAAAAAAAAATATAAATAAATCTAAAGTATTCTAAAGCTCATGAGATCTTCCTTATACGCTTCCAACTCTCTTTTGATTGAAGTAAGCTTTTCTTCATCTTCATCTGTCAACGTGGGGAAGTCTCGAATACGTTTAACTTCATCCTCAGCGGTGGTCACGGCCTTTTGCGATGCGTTATGTTGTTCTTGAGCCTTCGTCACACGGTCTTGGAGTTCCTGGTTCTTTGCTTCAATCTCCTTCAACTCTTCCTGTGCATCCTTTATCGTTTTCTCCAGGAGGGCTTTTCGATCGGCGGCGTCTTCGAGGGTTTTTTGTTCGTCAAGAAGAAGCGTTTCGGTTTGAGAACACTTCCGTTGAGCTTCTACAAGGATACCTTGCGTTAGAACTAGCTTCGCGGCTTGGGTTTCAACGGGCAGTGCATTCGAGAGCTGCGACCGCGCCCGATCGTGATCTTTAGCTTTGTTAAAGAACTCGGCCACTCGTCGCTTCAATATTGATAGGTCCACCCCGTCCCGTCCCATTTCTTGGAGTTGTCTTTCAACGCTTCCTTGGAAGGAAGAAATTCTTTCAGCTGGAATCTCATTATGCTTCCTGCAGATACTACTCCAAACTCCCGCAATGAAAGCCATGTATTGTGATATAAATGACTCCTCGCCGGGGAAGATAGAGGCTTGGGACGGCTCTGGCTGCATCTCTTGAGGAGTTGTGTTTAAGGGCAACGTCGACTGGTGGGATTCTACCTCGAGGTCAAGGGTATTAGAGCGTCCGCCACTTTGTCCCATTGAAGACTGGTGATTTGATGACTGGACATCGTTGCTAACATGTGGCTCGGCAGGATCCTATAAGAAGTAGTGCATGTACGTTAACAAAGGCCAAAATCCATCGATATACGAAACGGAAGAATTTGGGGAAGTATCTTAACCTGGTTCAATGGTCTCCCTCTAGGCCGTTTCCAACAGCGATCTTGGTCGTCATCACTACCAGCGTCCTCGTCCGAGCTTCGCTGCCTCACTTGCTCCTCCCTGCTCCTTCGAGCGACATGTCCTGAGGCCCTATCCCGAGATGACATGTCATCTTGTGCAGGTGTTTTTTTGTTCCTTGAGGTGGTCAGTTGGTCTCTTTGTTCTTGAGTTCCTTCCTCGCCGACAGGTACGTTTGGGTTTCCGTTAACGGCTATGTCTGTGAAATGATTCTCGAGAAGGTTTGCACTCACATCGATCAACCAGGCCTTGTACTCGTTTGAAAAATGCTTCTTTGGAGCAGCCGGGCTCATGGGAAATGTCGCCCTGGATTGGGAGTTGATATTATCTTATTGGCGATGAAGCCGGAATCCTTCGGTGAGTGAAGCATAACGGACATCCTTCGCCAACAGGCCGGGGGCATATGCTTGATAGAATCCAAATTGACGACTGAAGCGATGCGGCATGTAAGGCTCAGCTTTGCATTGAGACCCTTGGCGCAAAACGAGGAAGCTGGGGCGCAAACATATGAAGTACTCAAAGTCTTCCCTACTCCCTCTACGGTCGTCGTAAAAGATAAAATCTCTACTATCCTTGCGGGAGTTGCAGAGCCAAGAAACGTCCCCTTTGAATATCTTCTTACGGGCATCCATCTCGGTGTAATACCTTGCACCACCTTCTCCAGAATTAGTGACCATCTTTGGGTTTGCTAACGTGAGGCTGGGGGTCTTAAAGTGGGTTTGGTAGTAAGTTGCTAGCCAGCTGTACACGTAATGGATTGGAAAAGGATCTCCTATTTGACCAGGAGAGTGGGATTCCGAGATTGAGTTTAAACCAGAATAAATACTAGCAAGTACTGGAGCCGCAAGACATATCTTATCTCCTTTAGCCATCATACATGCTATCCTGAAAGTCTCTGGGCGAATGGTTCTTGTTGGTGTACCTGGCAGGACAAACACGCAAAGCCAACAAGATAAAAACGCGGCCAAATAAGCTTCCTTTTCGAAACGCTGAGAGATGCCTAGTTCAAGAAAGGGCGTCCTGCTCACATCTAACCACCTGAGGGATTTGTTAAGTTCTCCGCTTGGGTTGTGGGTATTCTTTGGCCGAGATTTCCTGTCCTTTTGAGATGGAGGTGGAGGAGCTGGATGTGTTCGCGGTTTTCTGCACCAGAAGTCAATCCATCGCGATGCTTGAACAAAGGGGGTGCCATCCTCTTGCTGGTTTAAAAGATAAAAGGCCTCGAATAAGCTTGCACAACACCTGTTTGGGCCCCTTTTTAGGTCCAGGGCACTCGGGATGTGTTCGTCGTAAATACCGCCGGACAGTGGTAGTCCTCCAAGAACGTGCAAATCCCGAGGCGATATGCTCACCTCACCAGACGAGGTGATCAGGGTGTTGGTTCTTGGGCACCATGCTTCGCAGAAGGCTTTGACAATGTTGATGTTACGGTCATATGTAAATAATGACGCAAACACAGCATCATATATCTTCCCCTCCTTTAAGGTGTCGTGGGAGAAGTGAAGCGTTTCTTCAACCCACTCCCAATATCCTTTTAGAAAAGTGAATTCGCCCTCGAAGTCTATGTCTTGGCCCCACGAGACCTCAGCATTAAGTATACGACGCCCCAGTGTAGGAAGGGCGCCTTTGGAAGGTTGGTGCTGCATTCCGGGTAGCAAGGTCCACACCTTGGATGGCGGGCATTCGTACTCGAGGGTCCAGTTACTCGCATGATACGACACCGTGAGCTTTGGCGGGTCGCGTAGTACTATGGGTGGGTTAACCTTCAGTATGACTTGATGATCACTATTTCTGCTCGATATAACCATGACATCTTGCCCGTTACGCCGTTGATCTTGAAAGTACACCATCTTGAATGTGTCAAAGTCGAAAAGTCGTTGCAAAAAAAAAAAAATAAGAACAATAACTATGATATATTATGTACAAATATATAGCATATACATAACACAAAATTAAATTGATAAATTATATATATATGGCAAATTTTTGAACTATGGCCCACACAATTTTATGGACCATGATCTATGCAATAATGATTTTATAAATATACTACATGTGGACTACATATGTTAATACATTGTATACATATATGTACACAATATTATATAATTATTGTTATGTTTATCGTTATTATAAATATTATTGTTATTATTATTATTATATTATTATATTATAGTATTACTATTAGGATATTAGCAAAAAGAAGCAAAACAAAAAAGAACGAAAAGCAAAGTAAAAAAAAAAAAACGAAAAACAAAGCACAGAAACGAAAAAATAAAAAAGAAGAATACAAAATGAAAAGAAAAACAATAAAAAAAAGCGTAAACAGAAGGATAAAAGAAAGAAAAGATCAGAAAACGAAGCAAAAAAAAAAAAAAAAAAAAAAAACAAACAAACAAAAAAAGGCTTGATGTTCTTGGTCAATTTGCATGTGAGCTTTCCGGGTAAACCTGCAATACAGGGTGTTCAAAAATCTTAAAAACATGGGGGAACTTGAGGATGAAATGGCCTGCTTCAAACTGTTTGAAACCAAGCCTGCGTGGGGGCATGTCCAAGCGAGAAACCGAGATCATAGAGCTTGGCTGAGTGAGGATGAGCTCCTGGAATTTTAGGACTTTGCGCATTTTCTTTTCCACCTCCATGTACTTGTCAAAGCCATGGTCTCGCACCCGCTGCTGCTTCTTGGGAATAGAGGTGGACTGGAACATGAGCCTTTCAGAAGTGTATATAACGGTGTGCATCAAGGGGAGGGCTCCGACGGGTTCGAACCGGTTTTTTTCAAAATTTTAGTTGAAATAGATATAACAGCTTGCATTTTGAGGTGATGGCAGATTGGCTATTTGGGGTTTCAGAGGCTATAAGTTTTTTTTTTTCCTGTTCACATTGGCAGGCAAAAAAAATATAACGCTTCTGCTTTTAGTGTTCTTCTCCAACCTCTCCTCAATAAGACCTAGCTTTCCGCGGTAGAACACATATAACAGTGTCGGGAACTCCATTTGCATACCTTCTTATCTTTCTGCATACATGGTCTCTGGTCTCGCAGCTTAGGAAAAAAAAAAAAAAAAATGCTCCAGTGATGGACCTCAAGCCATCCCCAGTAGCAAACTCCGGCTGCAGAGCGCCTATAGCGCAACCTTCGGCAGCAACGGATCTCCTGCAACAGATGAAAAAGAGCTCCGGCGACCTGCGATAGACGGAGAGTACTCCGGCGGGTAGCAGTCCGGCAACCACCAACTGAAAAAACAACAACAACAAAAAACCCTCCGGCGACTCGTTGCTTGTTGTTCCGTGTGATCAGCGCAGCAGTAGTCTCCGGCGACTTCAAAAAAAAAAACAAAAAAACGTCCGGCGAAGTTCACGGTGAAGAAATGGAGTTGGATAGCAGACTCCAGTGGCGATTTACGACCGACGGCTTCTGTGAAGAACTCCGGCAACCTCTTAAGGAAAAAAAAAAAAGACAAAAAAAACAAGTGCTTCCAGGTTGCTTCCCAGTTTGTGTTGTTCCCAGACACTCCTTTTTTTTTTTTTTTTTTCTTTTTGCAGCTGTACAAATCCTGCAAGTAGAATATATATAGAAGATGGAGATAAAGAGATTAAGAATAGGATTTTACCTTACTAAATGGGTGGACTATGAACAGCTTCTCTGAAACCTTCCTTCTTTTTTTAAAAAAAAAAATTGATCGTGGTGGTAGAATGATGGGATTCAACCTTATTTATAGATGACTTTGAGTGTTTGATGTTGAGACGATGCTGAGTCAGGTTGCGAAAGTCAAGGAGTTCAAAACTTTGAATTCCGATCAGGATTGGAGTTTGAATTATAATAGGATTCTTCTTATGTTGTTACATATTATTTTTGGTGAAGGAAGCTAATGGATTGATTTGTTCTTTCAAAAAAAAAAAAAAAAAAAAAAAAGTTGATGGGTTAATGGAAACAAAATCAAATTAACCGTGGCTCCTCCGCCCTGACATCTTTGTTGGCGTACAATACTATACATAAATTAATGGGTCCAATTGTGCAAATGAGTTAATGGGTTATGGACAAAGGTGTGGTTAAATTAAGGTCATTCTGGCAGTGGTTGGGTTCGTATGGAATGGCTCCAGTTATTTTGCAATAAGGGTCAATTTGCTCTTAACTAGAGGCCAAACTTGGTTTTATTTTATATAAGTGATTTTTGGGCTCATAAAAAATTCCAGGCATATGTTATTAAAATGGTTTGGGCTCATTTGGTGGCAATTTAATCTTTGATTTTGGGTTCGCGAAACATCCGGACATGCATTTGGGCCCGTGGAAATAGATACACCACGATGGATTTAAAGGACCGTTTTGTTAAGTTTCGAAACTTTCTCGCACCAAGCACATCAGACGGCGCATGTCCCGACAAGTCTCGAGGGGGCAATTTGTAGACACAGAAAATTTAAACCCGATAAATGGACCGATTAAAGTTTTATTGGGCCAATGTTGAGAATGATGATTGGGCCAATTTGATTAATTGGATCATAGAAATTAATTTAATTTGATTAGTCCAATTGAGTTTGATTTGGGCTATTGAATTAATTAATTAGTTAGCCCAAGCCCATTTCATATTTGAATTTAAATTATAATTATAATTTAAATATAATATTAACTTTATTATATTTGGATTAGATAATTATAATTTAGTTTGAATTTAAATTAGATTATACGATAATGAACCTGGACTTGATTCTAGGCAAGGTTCATTTTCTAAATTAATTAATTAATTAATTAATTAATTAAAGGGGGAGTTTGTTGAGGAATGTTGGTTAGGCTTCTAGTATAAATAGAGCCTTCATTTCATTCCAAAACACGCTTGAAAGCTGGAAGAACTTGAAGACTTAAGGAGTTGAGAGCACTTGAAGAGCCTGAAGGCATTGAAGAACGCTTGAAGATTTGAAGGCATTTTTTGATTTTGCAGGCAATTTGAATCCATTGCAGGTACTTTGGAGCTTTGCAGAATTGATTGTCTCGAAGATCTTGAAGTCTATTGAAGGCGTTTGAGGATCTTAAAGCAGCTTGAATCCATTGCATGTGTTTTGAAACTTCGCAGGGTTGATTACTTCTAAATTCTTGACGCTCGTTGTCGGAAGTGACGCAACTTAAATCCCGGAAGCTACGCCACTTGAATCCCGGAGGCACGCGCCAATTGAATCCCGGAGGCTACGCTAGTTGAATCCCGGAGGCACTTCCATAGATAATGTTAGTGAAGAATCAGAGGACTAGACAGAGATTTTGTACCTGCATTGAATTATACACACGCTGTACACGGAATTTTGTGAATATATACAAAGTTTATTTTTTGTGTTTACAGTTGCACATATAGTTATAAGTAGTTGCACCTAGGTGTATGAATGTTTGCGAGTGGTTTTTAAGGGTATTACTACCCGCTGAACTCAGATCAATGAATGTTAACAAGGCAAAATTACATGCACTTATAGGTGAAAGTAAGTGCACCTATAGTTATAAGTAGTTGCACCTATATTTATAAATAGTGGCACCGATAATTATAAATAGTTGCACATATAGTTATAAGTAGTTGCACCTATAGTTATAAATAGTTGCACATATAGTTATAAGCACACCCAGGTGCATGAATGTTTGCGGAAAGTGAATGCTAACAAGGCAAAATTACATGCACTTATAGGTGAAAGTAGGTGCACTTGTAAGTGATTTTACTTGCACTTCGATGTTCAATTATTTACGAAAATGCCACCGCGTTTTTTTTAAGTTATTAGATCTGGACACGTGTGATCCGCTGATTCGTTCGCATTTCCTTCCTAGGCACTTATTCGCACCTGAGTGCATCCCTATATATATATATATATATATATATATATATATATATATATATATATATATATATATATATTTGTTATAACTGATTTTTAATATTATTGCATTTGTAAAAGTAGATTGCGATGCACGGAGAGATTGTATTACAATGGACATTGCACAATGAAACACAACAACAATTGACGTCCAACCAATATGACATTGTCCAAATATAATATCAGATTTTGATGAGATTGTTGAACCACAACAAATAGACATCGATTCAAACAATGGTAAGTTTAAATATTACATATAAAAAAAATAAAATTATTATATTTTTAAAAATAAGTAATAATTTCTTATATTTCATTTTAGTCGATTACTTAGACTTTGGTGATCCAACCTATGTTTGCCAGCACTATGACTCAATTTTTTTGTAAAATGAAAGGTCAACCAATTAAAAATCAAATACTTCCCCAAAGTATACGAGCTACTCTGTAAATGGAAAGATAAAGTTATCGTTAATGATAAAGCCTCCAACAAAGTTGTATGATTTATTTTTAGGATAAGGTTTAAATAGACCCTTGAACTAATGATGAAAGTGCAATTAGCCACCTTAATTTCAAAAAACTTCAATTAGGCACTTGAACTTAAAAAAAGAAGCAATTAAACATGTTAGATAACAATAATGTGTTCGTGAAATCATTTCGTATAGCAGACCGTGTAATTAAAGCTGAGTTAATTGATGGTGCTAACAAAAGAACAAAAGTCTTGATACCCAGAATGTCAATGTCACCGTCTGATACCAGGTTGCCATTCAAGCTTGGTGATCCAGTACTATGTTACTACCGTCCGATGGTGACCATATTGAAACCATTATTAGAAGAACATTTCCTATGTTTGCAAATGGTAATTCTAATGCAAGTTATCTTCAAGGGTGTGCTATTCTAGCACCTACAATCAATGTAGTGAACTCAGTGAATGAGTATATGAGTGAGTTGCATATGGCTGAGAGTAGAACATATTTTAGTTTCGACACAGTATGTAAAGCTGATGCAGACGCTGGAATACTTGGTGATGTTCACAGGGGCGGATCCAGCATGGGGGCAGTTGTAACACCCCACTTTTCTAACTCTTAATTACAACTCTAAACAATCATTAACATCACTAAGCAGCGGAAAACTAAAAGATAAATAGTGGGAGTGTCACCGCCACAACCACCACTCCGTGGTGATTGCACAGGCTAAAGGGGTAAAACTAGAAATAAAGTAAAAGTCTGGCATCTAAATGAAATACTGGAATGGTGGCTACTATGGCGTGCTTGGGTGGTGCCGGTGGCGTGGAGAGAGGAAGAAGAAGGGTTTTTGATTTGGGGGTTTTGTGGGTTTTAGGGACTTAGGGGTGGGGGGGGGGGGGGGGGTTTAAGAAGGGAGTGTTCCCTTAAGGTTTTAAGAAACACTTATAGCCTAGTGGTTAGGAACTTAGTTTTATAAGTGAGAGGTCTAGGGTTCAATCCCCATTGGTTATATTAGTACTCTTTGTTGTGCATCTTATCTTCCCTTTGACCCAAAGTGGTAAGAGGTTTGATTGGCTCCGCTTGTTGAACTTTTGACCTCATTGTGTGTTGATTTTGCGACTACCTCATTGTGTGTTGATTTTGCGACTCTTGGGTTCGTGGGGGATGTCTTAGTCCCTCTTTTCATGCCAATTTAATTGACCTTGTCTCTTATTTATAATAATTTCTAAGTAACTAAACAAAACAAGTGGTTTTACTACGAGGGTGGTTTACAGGGGGTTCACTGATCACCCTAAGCAGAATTCTTCTCCCTAGTTTTCTTCTGAGTGATTTGCGGGGTCCTCATCTACTGGGGCCACGTTTTCTTCGTTGAAGTTGCCCTCGTCTTCAAGATCGGCCTGAGTGCGGCTCGTGGCGAATACTTTTTCGGGAGCATTTTAATTCCCTTGATTGTTTGCTCCCCCGTGTTGGCCCATGATTGTAGGGCGTGAGTTCGGGAGTTGAGTGCATTGGAAGGACTTGTGTCATTCTCCCCCGCAGTTGAAGCATCACCAAGGGTTTCCCATGTAGTCCTTGCATCTACGGTCTTTGTTGCATCTCCGGCAAAGGAAGGGTCTCGTATTAGTTTCGTTATTTCTCAGGGGCGGCCCTTGGCTAGCTGGGTTGCTTGGCCTTGTGTTAGTGTCGTTTCTTGTTCTTTTCACAGGTGGTGCCCCACCTCCCGTGTTCCTCTTACGAATCTGTTCCTGGACTCCACGTTGTAGTAGTTGGATTCGATAGAGGTTGGCGGCACTAGAGTAAGCTTCGTTGAGGGTTCGGGGTCCGCTCACGATTAGGGCTTTTCGGGCATCGAAGTTGAGGCCCGACACAAACTTTTCTATCTTGGTCGTCTCTGTGAGGACCAATTCAGGTGCGAAAATGGCCAATTTGAGGAACCATTCGTGGTACTCCATGACAGTGGCCATCCCTTGTTTTAAGTTGAGGAATTCCTCGTACATGGTTGCTCTCACGTGTGCAAGGTAGAACCATTCTCGTAATCGTGTCTTTAGGCTTTCCCAGTTGAATCCTGGTTCTTGTCTGTAAGTGGGCCCCTCGTGAATCCACCAAAGGTCGGCCTCGTGTTCGAAGTAGAACGAGGCTATTTATACGCGGCGCTCTTCTGTGCATTCCACTAACCCAAGGATTTTGTCGAAGGTTCGAATCCAGTCTTCGAGGATTGCGGGGTCCTCTTTTCCCGAGAAGGTGGGTGGCCGATGATTTGAGACTTGCCGAGTGACATCCGAGTTCCCTTTTGGCGGTGGTGGTGGTCGGTTGTTGACTTGTTGCTACGGAGAACTACGTCGCTCAGGGTCTGGGCGACCTGAGTCAGTTGCTGTAGAGTCTGAGCTAGAGGATCGTGAGTGGTGGGTGGGTTCGGGGGTCCTTGATTGCCTTCTGTTTGGTGCCATGCTGATGGTCTACAGGGCCAATGTTTATTGTAATGATGAGTTAGTGTGTTGCACCCTTACCTTGATGCGATAAGCGTATAGGAGAGTTTTTTAAATTAAATGAAGGATAGAGTGAGGGAAAGTTATGTGATGGTAGGTAGGCTCACAATCTCACCGCGCGTCCTAAGATTCTTGAATCCTATGTTCCTAAATACCTAGAGTTTAAGCCTAATGTCCTAAAGTCTGTTCTTAAGAGTCTTATCCTAGGGTCAAACTTAGGCTCTGATACCAACTGTAACACGCCTAAAATTTAAATCTTTTAAAACTTATAATAGGAAGGTACTTCTATTATAAAATCCCGAAACAGAGCATACTAAACATAAGAATTTGGGGTGCTATGCCACATCTGAGCTGGAGAACTCAGATGCACAGGTTATACTAACTAAATATCCTCAAAACAATGTCAATACATCATCATGACACGCAGGCTGAAAGGAAAACTATCTATCTAAGCCTCGGTCCTCTAGCGCGCTCCGGAGCTACTCATTTGTGCTTGAAAGCCAAATATATCTGTTCAGTGAATGATGCTGGTAACCCACTCCAACGCGTTAAAATACAATATCGGTATATATATGTATATATAGATATAAGAAAACCATTTGAAGTTGGAAGGTATATACTCAGCAGACTCTAGCTTTAAAACCAAGAATAGACTCAACAAGTAGGGACAAACACATTCAACAGTTATAATCAAGAATATAAAGATACTAACATATATCCTAAGGTCACAAGCTTATTTCACATCATTCATATCATTATTCAATCATTATTTCAACACATAAGCACACTCTGGTGGCGCCACAGGACCAATTGCACGCCCATACATGAGGGTCAGCGCATATACCGCTAACACGGCCCCGCAACACCCTGCCTCGTATCGCAACACAAAGGGGTTGATCGCAATCAACCGATGAACCGCAGCTCATCATAACGTTTGATCGTAACCAAACGGTGGACCACAGCCCAAAAATGTATTTCTGACCGCAACCAGATTATGAACCGCAGCTCATGTAAAATGTTTGATCGCAACCAAACGGTGGACCGCAGCCCTATATAATATTTATATACCTGACCGATCGCAACTGGCCTGGTTAACAGTTGGTATGGTTCTCAACCCATCCAACTACCCGTATAGCCAATTTGATTGCAACCAAATTGGGGTATCATGCACACATAACACATAGCAAACACATGCAACCCACATTAGCACATTGGGAAAGGGGAGAAAACGTATAAAGAAACCTATGCATGGTCATCCATATACTAGGAATAATCCTAAGGGGTTCATACTTCTTTCACTTAGGCCAACGGGGTACCAATTCAGCTAGCATGCAATACACAAGACTCTTTTATCCTACGAATGGCACCCGAAACATCAAACTAGACTCAGGCACGACAGCGGGGGTCCGTTGGGACACCTCGGGGGTCGTGGAAACATCAAACGGGGAAGACCACCATCCCACATTGGGAATTTCCAGCGGGTGGCCGGCTGGTGGAGGACCACCCGCCGGCGGCGAGATGCTAGGCAGCGGGTGCTCGGCGGGCAGTCGCCTGCCCGCCGGCTGCCCGCTGCCAGCGACGCCCTTAGGGGCAGCGGGTAGGTGGCGGGTTCCCCTACCCCCCCTACCTCCCACTGACTCTTTTTCAATACTGGGGTCGCGGGATCTTTCGTGGAACCCGAAACCATGTTTACACCCTTTTAAACACAAACGACGACACCACGTAGTCAAATAATGGATCAAAACCAAGAATCATATTGAACATATCCTAACATGACTTCTAAACATAAACAACACCCGAACATGCGAAATCCCACTCAAATATACCAATAATCTCACAACATGAAATCCATGATTCAACCTAGGGCTCTAATCATATTCAAATCACAAAATCATATTTTATCTTTAAAATCAAGAACATGAAGATTTATCAAGATCAACACACAATTATCAGTATCCTCTTATAATCATCAAGATTATCAAGATCAACACATAAGATCATCTCATCAACATCAAGATCATATCATAATCATCATAAAAGATTTATCAAGACTTAAGCATAGAATTGCATATCAAGGAAGCCAAAGAAGAAGATTATAGCAAGGAAAATAAGTTTTGTTGAGACATGGGTTACCTCTTAGCCTTAATTAGAATCCTTGGCTACTAAGGTTCTTTCTCTAAAATCTCCAACGTTTGGTGATAGGGGAATTCTTGTGTGGTGGAATCTATTGTGGTGTGAATTCTAGGTGCCTCCTATATCCCTATTTATATATCTAAGAGTCCTAATTAAGGCCTGAATGGTATGGGTTTACTAATTATATTTCTTATAGGACTAAGGGTTTGGTTTAAGGATAAGGGTCCATGGTCTATGGTGGACCCTTCCTAATTAATTAATGGAATTTAATTCTCTTTTTAGGGTAAGTAATTAAATAATTAGTTTGGGTTAGAGGCCGTAACATGGGGTGTTACAGTGTGCTCTTCCAACACTTGTGTATCTCCTTGAATACTTTCTGCATGTCGTGACTGAGTTTCCTCCGTATGATGGCTGGCTTGCATGACTTGATTTTCATGGCTAATCTCAGTCTGATTCAACACACTAACATCATAAAGATCGATGTCCATATAAATTGGACTCCCACTGTTGTGATCAAAAAGTTGAGCATGCGTGTCATTTGCTCCTACGGAATTTGTGACGTGTCTAGAGAGCTCAATGGGTTGATCAAAATCATCAACATCAACCAAAAATTCATTTCTAGCTGGCATGTTTTCTTGTATGACGTTGGCTTGAGAAGTCTCGGCCAACTTGGCTTTTAGCTTGGTTATGAAGGCTCCATTTATGGTTGATATCATTGTTGCATGAGCAATGTCTAAACAGCCGATCCAATGCAAAGATAATATTTCTTCATTTTCCATACTTGGTCCTCTTGTCATCAATTCTTGATAAGAGTCAAGTCTCAATTTTCTCCAATTCAGTACTCTTTGATACTCATTTACCAAGACTAAGTCAAGTCCATCAACTTCGTAAATTTCTTATTTCCCACTGTTTCCAACATTGCTATCCGAGAGAAAGAGTTCATGAGATTTTGGCTAGGGTTGGGATCATAGCTTGAGGTAGGGTTATGACTTGTGGTAGGATTGTGGCTTGAAGTAGGATTGTGGCTTGAATTTGGGCCGTGACTTGAGGTAGCGTTGGAGCTTATGGTAGGATTGAGTTGTGAGTTGAGGGTTTAAACCAAGAATTTCTGCCACTGGTCTTTTTCTAGCTGGAATACCTCTCGATTTTCTTTTTCTTTTGGGAGTGGACTCGGTTGAAATCTCATGATCTTTGTAGAGTATCCGATTATTCCCAAAGGGGTTTCTAGCTCTCATAGTCAACCCATTTTGCTTGATTATTTCTCCAATGAGTAACCCGAAGCCTAGAACACGGTTAAATCTGCCATTCCAAAATTTTGCACCTTTTACAAAATGAGCAATCCGGCTCAATATTAGCTTGTTCCAGTCTCCCTTAACACCAGTCATCAAAACATGCATATAACCAATTCTTGTAGGTGATATGTCCTCCATATTATTTAATTTGCACAAAATACATTTGTAGATAATTTTGACTAGCATTTCATATTCTGGTTTCAAGTCAGATTTTTTGCCAGAAGATTGGGCTCAAGAGATGCATTCTCATGTCGAATTTCTGCCAGACTTCGGCTTGATCATATGCATGTATGTCTACGTCCAACAATGGTTGTTCTGGCCTAGACACGAGTAGTCCAAAAGTTGAGTGTAACTCTTGTTCATCAATGGTGATGAGAGTTCCATTTACGGTGGACTCAATAGTCCAACCAACAACTTTGGCATTGACATAAAAATCTACTATATCTTCATCATAGAAGCCAGAGTATGGATAGGAACATAATCTCATAAGTTCGTTGCTTTGGAGTGCATGGATGATTTTCTGAGCCAATTCCGAGTTCTTGGCCGTTTTGAGAAATCCGTGGGGAGCAAAGCTTCCTCCTGCTTTGATTCCAATGGCTAACTTGGTGAGATTGATTTGTGTAGGTTGTTCCTCATTCGGTTGTGAGCTTGAATCTCCAATGGTTGCCATAGTATTTTTGATAGAGAATGAGAGTAGGGTTTGAGAGATTTCGGCTATGGAAGAAGATGGTTGAGAAGATGAAAGGTTTTGATGTTTTGAGTGGAGAATGGTGTCTGTTGGCCGATTGGTGGAGAGGGGTCTTTTACAAAAAACATCCTTTAGTTGTTCTCTTGGATCATAAAAGAATAAGGGTTATTTTTGAAAATACCAAGAGTTTCAACCTTTGACCTAACTGATAGTTAGTTTGGCTTCTATATTCTCCGTCCAGTTTGTCTGCTTTGTGGCGCCAAAATTGGATATACTGGTACCAATTTTCCTGAAATAAAAGATACAAGTAGTGCTAAATTTATTCCAATAAATAAAGGCGTAACCGAGAGAGAGAGAGAGAGAGAGAGAGAGAGAGATTCCTATCGTGGTGTGGTGTGTGTGGCTGTACCTGGATTGCACGATTAATGGTATGAGACATTAGTCACCAAGGTACGACAGTGGTCCTCGTGGTGGCCATGACGTGATTATCGAGGATGTGACCCGAGTGATGGGTTCACGAATTTTCTTGGGAGGCATGTGTTGCCTTGTGTGATCGGTACCCTCGTGTACTATGAAGTCGGTGGTATTGTTAGAGATTGTTGGAGAGGGGACGATGATCCTCGGAGGAATAAGGTTGGACTTGGTGTACAGGGGTCCTGGAGGTACAGGTTGGAACTTGATATAAGGTTGGGCGTAGCCAAAAGGTTTGAACCGGGCATAAGGAAGGCATCTCAATTCGTGATGGGTGATGCCACGAAGGCATGTGTTGCCATTGTTGTGTAATTCCTAATTTGTGACATGTGTTGTCACAAAGGCATGTGTTGCCAATGTGTGTGTTCTTATTCTCTTGTGTAGTGCTTGTCGGGTGTTATTCTACTAAGTGATGGTAGAATACGCCTTGAGCCGTTCTTATGAGTCGTTATTGCTTCTTGTTGTCTTGGGATGTGTTCCCTTATCTTTATTGTGAGTGCATAGAGTCTTGTGTTTGACTTCTACTCTTGGATTTGAACCTAAATATATAGTATTCCATTTCGAAACTGATTTTGTATATATAGCCTATCTATATATGATATTTCACATGTATTGGTGGGTTACCAGCATCATTCGCTGACCGGGTGTCGTCCCATATATTTATGTGTTTCTTTCAGGTGCCGAGTAGAGGCGAGCGCGGTCTAGAGACGGATAGTATAGATCCCTCAGTCCTTGTAGTATGTTTTCGCCTGTGTGCCCTTTGTTAGACTTTAGACTTGTTGTTTTTGACCTTGTTCCTTTATAGACAGATTATGTTGATGTTGTTTACGCCTGTGCGTTCACCGTTGTGTGGATGTGGCATAACACTCTACGTTTTCCATCTATTTATCTGTTAGACTTCCGCTATGTATGCTTCTTATGGTTAGATTATCTGCATGATTAAGTTTTAATTTGGCATGGAACTCGGGGGGGGGGGGGGGGGGGGGGTGTTACAGTTGGTATCAGAGCCTAGGATGATAGAGTCTAGACTTCTAAGTGGCTAAGTGTGGTTTGAGACCTTAAGGTGACCGTATGAATCTAAGTGTTTAGGCTTCGGATTCTTAGAACACGCGGTGAGGTTGTGAGTTATTTTATCGTTTTCTATTGTGCTTTCTGTGCTTGTTCTCCTTTTAGCTTTGGTTTTCTTTAGTTAGTGCACCAGGTAAGGGTGCGGGTCCTAAGTTTCCTCCCGTTATCGTGCTGTTGCTGTAGAAGTCGAGGATGGCATCATCGAGACGTCGTGCAAAGGCTTCAGAAGCAGTCACCAATGAGCAGTTAACTGAAAGCTTTCATCAATTGTCACAGATCACCCAGACGCTGAGCAACGCTCTCCTCAACAACCACCCTCTTCAAAATGGGAATCATGACGTAGTACGCCAAGTCTCAAGTCTCCGCCCCCCAACCTTCGCCGGTGAAGAAGATCCCGCAGTGCTAGACGAGTGGATCCGGATGTTTGACAAGATCTTCGAAGTTGTGGTTTGCCCGGAGGATCGCAAGGTGGAGTTGGCTACGTTCTACCTTAGGCAAGAAACGGACTCGTGGTGGATGCTTGGAAGGCCAGCTTGTAGACAAGATCTGGAGTTCAGTTGGGAAAACCTGAAGGTTAAGTTACGCGAGCGGTTCTATCCTGCTCAAGCCGAGGAAGCCTATCGTTGTGCCGCTGACCTTTACCGAATACAGCAAGTTCAAAAAGGAATCCGGGAGAACAGTAAGAGGACGCTTGAAGAAAGTGTTTCACCTGTGGTTAGGAGTTTGATGGCTACAGGTGCTGAATCAACAAGAAGCCTGCAAAGAGACGACTCTAAGAGGGGTAAGACTCCCCAGCCTGTCCGGAACAACAAGGCTAAGGGAAGGCGCTCCGTTTGCAAGAAGTGTGGAAGTGGCCACCCCGACATGGACTGTCTTGGTAAACCGATAAAGTGCTTTGTTTGTGGCAAGAAAGGTCACCCGTCCTTTGAGTGCAGGGCTAAGAAGAAGACTTCGGCAGACTCAAAACCAGTTAGCATTGTGAGACCCCGGTCGGAAAGTAAGCCTCGAAGTGGAAGCGACAATGAACTAAGTGGAAGTAGCATCCAGGACTTGTGTACGAAGTCGGGACCTCGGCAGAGCAAGATCCTCAGTTGTGAGGCAGATGCAAGTGAGAACCGTTGAAGTAAGCTCTTGTACCCTTTTATCGCACCTTCCATCGTCTCTGTTCCTTTCCTGTGTGTTAGCTTCGGGCGTTAGCTTGTTCTAAAGTCACCCTTGACCCTCGTTAATCGTTTTTTTCCCCTAGACAAACCCAATCACCCTTTTTGCCAAGTAACCCTTTTCTTCCGAACCTTGTTCTTGTTTTCTTTCTTATCACCTTGTGCAAGTCAGCGAGGACTTCAGCTTATGAAGGAATCTAGCAAGGTCTAAGAGTTAAGCCGCGTCTGAGCCGAAGTTTCGCCGGAAGTTGTGAACCCTTTCACCTCTTGAAACCGATCTTCCTCTCTAACCCTCATCAAATCCCTTGCCCTTCTTGAGAAATCCTTCATGTCTTTTCAAACCTCGTTCTTGTTCTCTTCTTGATTTGATTTCGTTCAAGGTTACAACCTCATCTTTCCTAAGTTGTGACTTTGAAAATCTTGATTCCCTTCCAAATCATAGCTATCCTTGAGCTCAAATCGGATACCTTTCGTGAGGAAATTCTTTTCAACTTCCTAAAACCTCGTTTTGATTTCTTGCTCCTTAAGTTGTAGCCTTGTTTACAATTCTTCTCTTCTTAACTAGCTTGGTCCTCAATTTTCAAACCTTAAAACCCCTCACTTTAATCTTTCCCGTTGAGCTGAACCTCTTCTTGTGAGCCTCTTTTTCCTGAGTTACCTTTCTCCTTTGTTACTGTTCCTGTTTTGGACCAAACCTCCGAACTGAAGCTTTGAAATTTTCAAGCGTTTCCTTGCAGCGAGTAACGGGTTGTGTGCTAGAGCAAGTGTTAAGTCGGAAACCTGCATCAAGTTAGCCCAAAAGCCGGAGAGAAGGACATCCAACTCGTGTTTTGGATCAAGCAGCTATAGCCTTTGTCGGAAGTGACGGATTGAGTTCAAGCAGATGCCGAGCTCAAGTTGTGTAGTGTGAGTATCTCGCTTCCTTTGGTTGAAGAAGTCAGCGAAGATCAGTTGAAGATGCAACCCTGGTTCTGTGATCCTGAGTGATCTAGCTTAGGGTTCTTGTGGTGCCAGTTTCTGTTTGTGGCTTGTTCCTAAGCTGAGCCGTCTCGTTTTGAGTAGATCGTTGGTTAGTTTTGAGTAGGAGTTAGGCTCGGTGTAAAGTTAGATTTCCTTTCCGGTAAATCTTTTATCTATCACCTTATCTTTCTTTATTGTCTTACCTTTGTGAACCCTCAACCTATGTCCAAGTCTTGTCTCTCATTTTGTTAACCGACGATTTTGATGTTGAATTTCGTTGTGTCAAAGCCTATCAATCTGACCACCTTAAACATAACCATTGTTATCTCTAACTTTGGTTAGTCGCGAACACCTTTGTTGCTTAAAACCTTGTTTGCAACCCATCTCTTAAGCTTTGCCATCAGTTTTGCAAGATGACCGTTTTCGTTGTGGAACCTTGTTGCGTCCCTTGCTTTTTTGTTAGTAGGTTCATTGGTAGTTGTTTGCTCAATTGTGCGTTTAGTCGTTCTCTCTTGTTTCCATGGGTGTTAGCTTGTAGTTTGGGTAGTTGGTTTAGTTGCTTCGCTTTTATGAAGACGCCGTTCGTCGCAGTTAACCAGAGGTTAGACCATGTGACTCCCCAAATATCCACATTCAATCCATGGATTAATTGAGTAATTAATCTTATTTCATTTGAGGAATTAATTCCTAAAATCCTGATTTTTAATACTCAAGGACTAGTAATTGACTAGTCAATTTCAAAGTTATGTTGTACCTTGAAGACTTTCACCAAGAGTTAGTATTGTAACCTAACCTAGAAGACTTCTTCATTCATTCCTTACACTTCTTAGAATATTAGCTCTACCCTCTCTCTAGAAACGTGAGTAGCTTTTCCTCCAAGCTAAGTTGAGACCTTGTCAAGATTCCAAGATTTGCTTCCAAGATTCAAACTTTCACCTATTTGGGCATCTAGGAGGGTAAGATCTAAGTTCATCTTGTGTTTTTGGTTCCATCTTAGATGTCTTCTTCTTAAAAGTAGGATCTTTATGATCTTTTGGTTTGATCTTGAAGTGGGTTTGGAAAGTAAGCCTTGTGGGGAGCTTGTTGAGGTGTAAAGTGAAGTCTTTTAGTCTGCAAGAGGTAACCCATGCTCTACTAAAACCTATTTTGCTTACCTATATGTGATTTCTTGGATTCTACTTGTGCTTTGCTATGAAATGTGAGTGTTTATGCATTTGTCTTGTGAAAATGCATATCTAGAGCTTGTGTTTAGGGTTCTTTTGTGCCATTGCTTGGCATATTCCATGATTCAAGTCATTGTGTTGTATTGGGTGAGATTTGGCATGTTTTGGACTTGAATTTGAGTTTGGAGATAAAAATCCCCGAAGGGATTAATTGCACAGGAGTATGTACTCGCGGGCGGAACGACGGGGAGAGCCCTACCCGTCGCCCACCCGCAGGTACATTGGCTTGTGGGTAGTGTACCCGCGGGCGGAACCACGGGTAGGGGCCTACCCGTGGGTCCACCCGCGGGGAACACAGTGGTGATGTAATGAGATTTGTTCCCCGTGATTCTTTTGGCTCGGTATGTGGTCTTTTGACTTCCCGATGTTCTTTGGTGGAACTATTTGAGTGTCTTCTTGATGTTTCGTATGTCTAGAATCATATGGTAGGTATCCATGTAGGACTTTGGTGTCTTGAATGGTGCTAAGTGTTCACCATTGTGTTCCGTTGGACAGTGAAGTGTCTTATGTGTTCCTCGGAACTATCTTTGGTTTCCCCAGTGATAAGCATGCTAGTTTTCTATCAAAATGCTAGCGTGTGTGTTGTTTGTACCTTCCGATTGGTCGATGATAACTTGTGTTATTCATCGTTGTTGTTGTGACACACCAAAAATCCACACTCCAAACCATGAATTAATTGAGTAATTAATTCTATTTCTTTTGAGGAATTGATTCCTAAAATCCAGATTTTTTTGATACTCAAGGACTAGTATTTGACTAGTCAATATTTAAGTGGCGTTGTACCTTGTACTTTGAGAGCAGTTCCCTTGTTCCTTACACTTTCTAAGAGTTAGTAAGGGTATCCTTGTCTTTTCACCAAGAGCTAGTTTTGTAACCTAAACCTAGAAGACTTCTTCATTTTTCATCCCTTACATTTCCTAGAAAATATCTCTACCTTCTCTCTAGAATAGAAGAGTAGCTTGTTCTTCAAGCCAAAAGAAGCCTTTGTCAAGATCCCAAGTTTTGCTTCCAAGATTCAATCTTTCCTCTATTTTGGCATCTAGAAGGGTAAGATCTAAGCTTGTCTAGTCTTTTTGGTTCCATCTTAGTTGTCTTTTTCTTAAAGGTTGGATCTTTATGATCTTTTGGTTTGATCTTGAAGTGGGTTTGGCTAGTAAGCTTAGTGGAGAGCTTGTTGTGGTGTAAGAGGAGTCTTTTGGTCTTCAAGAGGTAACCCATGCTCTAAAAAACCTAATTTGCTTACCTATATATGATTTCTTGGCTTCTACTTGTGTTTTGCTATGAAATGTGAGAGTTTATGCATTTATCTTGTGATATTGCATATCTAGAGCTTGTGTTTAGGATTCCTTTGTGCCATTGCTTGGCGTTTTCCTTGGTTCAAGTCATTTTGTTGTGTTTGGTGAGATTTGGCATGTTTTGGACTTGAATTTATGCTTGGAGAAGAAAATCCCCGAAGGGATTTGTTGTGGAACAGGAGTGTTCCCGCGGGTGGGGCACCACCCGCCGGCCTACCCGCGGGTACATAGCCGGTGGGAATATGTTCCCGCGGGCGGAACCACGGGTGAGGCGCTACCCGTGGGTCCAGCCGCAGGTACATGGTCGGTGTTGTGATGGGATTTGTTCCCCGTGATTTGTTTGTCTCGGTCTTTGATCTTTTGGCCTCCCGATGTTCTTTTGTGAAACTATTTGAGCGTCTTCTTGATGTTTCTTAGGTCTAGAGCTCTATGGTAGGTATCCATGTAGGATCTTTGGTGTTGTGAATCGTGCTAAGTGTTCAACATTGTGTTTCGTTGAACCGTGTGGTGTCTTGTGTGTTCCTTGGAACTATCTTGAGTTTCCCCGTTGTTGAGCTTGCTAGTTATTATCATAATGCTAGCGTCGTTGTTGTCGATGGGTGGTGACCCGTCTATTGATTGTATATGTTTCATACCTCTTTTGCAATCCGTTGCTTGTTTCATGTGAGTGGTGGTGCGTGTGTGGTTCTACCTGGATTGCACGATTAGTGGTATGGGACGCTAGTCACCAAGGTATTGCAGCGGTCCTCGTGGTGGCCGTGACGTGATTATGGAGTTGTGGCTGAGTCCACGTGTTTGGGGGATAACATTGTGTTATCCGGGCATGTGTTGCCGTGAATTGGTGGGCTTTCGTTGGTGGTTATAGGTGGGGGACGATAGTCCCGGCGGAATAAGGTTTGACCTGGCTGTACAGGGGTTTTCTGGAGGTAATAGTTGGCTTTGAAGGTACAAGGTTGGGGGTAGCCATAAGGTTGGAACAGGGCATAAGGAAGGCATATCAACTCGTGATGTGTGATGTCACGAGGGCTTGTGAAGCCGTTGTTCTCTAATCTTCTCTCGTGACGTGTGTAGTCACGGAGGTCTTGTGGTGTTTTGGCATGTGTTGCCGTTGGGTGAGTCTTTATCCTTGTGTATGGTTAACCTTTGTTGTTGGGATGTGTTCCCGGTGTTATCCTTGCGAGTGGTGAGTCTTGTGTTTTCCTTTGATCTCGGCTTTTGACTTGTATATATGTATTCCGTTTCGAAAATGGTTTTTATATCTTATATCTACCTATTTATGATACTTAACGGTATTGGTGGGTTACCAGCATCTTTCGCTGACCGGGCGTCGCCCCGATGTTTATCTTTGTATCTTTCAGGTGATGCGTAGTCGAGCGTGATGTCTAGAGCCGGTAGCTTAGCACCTGTATCTTTAGACAGTGTTTTTTTAGGCCTGTGTGCCAATGTCTTTAGATTGTTCTAGTTTGTTGTTTTTGGGATAGTGATACACTTGCAGATTGTCGCCGTAGCGTATGCCAAGTGTGGTATACGTGGCATAACACCCCGTTTTGGATTCCTTTTATCCAGTTATCTTTCTATCTTCCGCTGTGCTAGTGTTTTGTTGTTAATCTGCATGTGTTAAGACTTGTTTTTAGGTCTTGTTGTTTTGGGGGTGTTAGAGTTGTTGTTGGGCTGTGACCCATTCCTTGATAGAGAATGTTTCTTACCTTCGTTGTGATCCGTTGATTGATTCCTGTTGAGGTGTGATGTGTGAGTGGCTTTACCTGGATTGCACGATTAGTGGTATGGGACACTAGTCACCAAGGTATTGCAGCGGTCCTCGTGGTGGTCGTGACGTGAATATGGAGTTGTGACCTGTGTGTCACGTATTTCTTGGGAAGGCGTGTGTCGCCGTGTGTGTGTACGTTACCCTCGTGTACTATGAAATCGGTGGCTTTGTCGGAGGTCTGTTGGAGGGGGAACGACGGTTCCCGGGGGAATAAGGTTAGACTTGGAGTATAGGGGTCCTGGAGGTAAAGGTTGGAGCTAGATATAAGGTTGGGGGTAGCCATAAGGTTGGAACCGGGCATAAGGAAGGCATATCAACTCGTGATGTGTGATGTCACGAGGGCTTGTGTAGCCGTGGTTGTGTGTTCTCTATTGTGACGTGTGTAGTCACAAAGGCATGTGTTGCCGTTTGTCGTGTCGTTACCTTTGAGTTGATGTTGTCCTTTGTGGTCTTGGGATGTGTTCCCGTGTTATCTTTGAGAGTGATGAGTCTTGTGTTGGTTTTTACTCTGGGCTTTTCACTTATATATATATATTCCGTTTTGAAATGATTTTGTATATATATCCTACCTATGTATGATACTTAACAGGTATTGGTGGGTTACCAGCATTATCGCTGACCAGGCGTCGTCCCTTGTTTATCTTTGTGTTCTTTCAGGTGATGTCTAGACGAGCGCGATGTCTAGTGGCCGGTAATCTAGTACCTTTATCCTTGTTTTGTGGACTGTGTGCCGATGTAGTTTTAGACTGATGTCTTTGGGATAGATGTTTACACATTGCAGATTTGACCGCCGTAGCGTTTACCATTGTTGGTAGACGTGGCATAACACCCCGTTTGGATTTGTTTTATCCAGTTATCGTGTTATCTTCCGCTGTGCTAGTGTTTTGTTGTGTGATCTGCATGTATTAAGGGCTTTTTACATAGGGCACTTTTGGGGGGTGTTACAGTTGGTATCAGAGCCTAGGTTTTGAGCCTAGGAAGAGTTAAGTCTAGACTTTCTAAGTGGTTAAGTGTGGTTTGAGACCCTTTAGCGACCTTAAGAATCTAAGTGTTAGGCTTAGGACTTTAGGACGCGCGGTGAGGTTGTGAGTTCTTTTATCATTTTCTGTTGTGTTTTATGTGCTTGTTTCCTTATTAGCTTTGGTTATCTTTAGTTAATGCACCAGGTAAGGGTGCAGGTCCTATGTTTTCCCTCCCGTTATCGTGCTGTTGCTGTAGAAGTCGAGGATGGCACCATCGAGACGTCATGCAAGATCTTCAGAAGCGGTCACCAGTGATCAGCAAGCTCAGAGTCTCCATCAACTGACGCAGATCACCCAGACACTGAGCAACGCCCTCCTCAACAACCATCCTCTTCAGAATGGGAGTCGTGACTGTAACACCCCAGATTTTCAGAATAATTAAAACTTATAAAATAAAGGTGAAATCTCGTTGAATCCCAAAACATAGTACAAGAGTATGGGGTGCTATGCCACACCTGAGCTAGAGAACTCAGGTGCACAGGCTAACTGACTAATAACCTCAAATAGTATCAGTACTAAATCATGGAATGCAGGCCGAAAGGGAAAAACTATCTAAGCTACGTCCAAGCTTCTAGCGCGCTCCAGTGATCTACTCGTCTGTGCCTGAAAGCCAAATATATCTGTTCAGCGAGAGATGCTGGTAACCCACTCCAACGCGTTGAAATACAATACATATAGAGATATATATAGATATACGAAAACCATTTTGAAGCATGAAGATATATCCTACGAGACTCTAGCTTCTAAAACCGGGAATGACTCGACAGATAAGGCTAGACACAAGCAACAGTTATAATAAGCGTATACAATCCACAACAGGCAAGACAGATAAAGCTGAGCACAATTAATAATCATAACCCAACATAAACAATCCCCAGCATAAATCCATAGTCACATCCCCCAATATACTCATAAACACAACTCATCCATATCTCATCACATAGCACACTTTGTTGGCGCCACAGGACCAATCGCATGCCCATACATGAGGGTTAGCGCATATAGCTCTGACACGGCCCCGCAGCATCCCGCCCCGTCTCACCTTACGAAGGAGTCGATCGCAACCGACTAATGAGCCGCAATTCTATATAATATTTATATACCTGACCGGTCTTTACTAGCCTGGTTAACAGTTGGGATGGTTCTCAACCCATTCAACTGCCCGTATAGTGGACCTTTGTCCTATATAATATTTATATACCTGACCGGTCTTTACCAGCCTGGTTAACAGCCGGTATGGTTCTCAGCCCCTTCGACTGCCCGTATAGTGGAACTTAGTCCTATATAATATTTATATACCTGACCGGTCTCTACCAGCCTGGTTAACAGCCGGTATGGTTCTCAGCCCACCCGACTGCCCGTATAGCCCGATTGATCTCAACCAAATCGGGGTAACATGCACACATAACACATAGGAAGCACATGCAACCCACATTAACACATTGGGAAGGGGGAGAAAACGTATAACAAAAGCTATGCGTGATCCTTTACATACTAAGAATGGTCCTAAGGGGTTCATACTCCTTTCACCTAGGTCAGCGGGACACCAATTCAACTAGCATACAATATATAAGACTCATACAACCTACGAACGGTACCCGAAACATCAAACTAGACATAGGCACGATAGACGGAGTCCGTTGGGACACCACGGGGGTCGGGGAAACATCAAACGGGGAAGTCGGGGTCCCAAGTGTGGGAATTTCCAGCGGGAGTCGGTGTCGGGGGGCCACCTGCGGCTGCCCGCTGTAAACACTGTTTCGGGCAGCGGGTCGCGCGGGTAGCTGCCCGCCCGCGGCTACCCGTTGCCGAACTGCCCCTTTTGACCGCGGGTAGGTGGCGGGTCCCCTACCCCCACCTACCCCCACTGACTCATTACCACCAAAAACGCCCGGGAACCTTCGTGGAACCCGAGACCATGCTTAGACACTTTCAAACGCAATTGATAACACACGTAGACAATTTAACGGATCAAAATCAAGAATCAAATGGCACATAACCTATCATGATTTTCTAGACATAATAAACACCCAATCATGCGAAATCCCACCCAATATACCGAGAATAATACCATACGAATTCCACGATATAACCTAGGGTTCTAATTATTTTTAATCCAACAAGAATACGATTCGTCTTCTAATTACAAGATTCGTAAGAATATCACATAAGCATCAAGAACGCCAACAAGAACATCAACCTAGGGTTCTAATTACTTTTATATCAACAAGAATACGGTTCGTCTTCTAATTACAAGATTCGGTACAAATAACACATAAGCATCAAGAACGCCATACAATTATCAAGAACACCATATAATCATCAAGAACTCCACATAATCGTTAAGAACACCATAGTTATCAAGAATCTCCCGATGTAACACCCCGTGTTACGGCCTTCAATCCCGGATTAATTATTTAAATAATCCCGTTAATAATAATTAAATATGATTTAATTATGTTAGGTTTACCTTTAATTAATTAGTAAAGGTCCACCATGAACCGTGGACCCTTGCCTAAATTAGAGTCCTAAGCCTATTAGGAATAAAGAAAGTAAACCCTTTACTATTCAGATTCCAATTAGGAATCCTAGACCTAGTTATCTATTAGGAATAAAGGAAGCAGGCCTTTTACTATTCAGACTACGATTAGGATTCCCTTTAATTAATTAATATGGTCCACTATGGACCATGGACCCTTATCCCTAAACCCAATCCTTAGTTCCAAAAGGAATAGAATTAGCAAGCCTATAATATTAGTTCCTAACCAGGACTCCTAAATATATAAAGGGGACTTAAGAGGCACCTAGAACCCCCCACCACAATAAACGTTCCACCACCCAAAGTGCTCCAAGAATCCCCTTAGAAGAAATCAAGAAAGTAAGAAAGCTTAAAGAAAGACCCTTCATAGCCAAGGAATTAATTAAGGCTAAGAGGTAACCCATGTCTCAACAAAACCTATTTTTCATAGCTATGATTCCCCCTTAGGGTTTCCCCCATATTATTGTGTATTGGCGAGATATGATGATTATTATTGATGTTTGATGTGATGATCCCATGAGGGATCTTGATGATCTTGATATTGGGAGATTCTTGATGATTATGGAATTCTTGATGATTATATAGAGTTCTTGATGATTATGTGTTGTTCTTGATAATTGTGTGATGCTCTTGATGTTCATGTGTTATTCTTACCGAATCTTGCAATTAGAAGACGAACCGTATACTTGTTGATATATAAAGTGATTAGAACCCTAGTTGTATCGTATGATCTTATTCTTGGATTATCGGGTGGGGAAATCGCATGTTTGGGTGTTGATGATATTAGAAAAGCATGATAGGTTATGTGTCCGTTCGTTTCTCGTATTTGATACGTTAATTGTCTACGTGTTGTTATCGAGCTTGCGTTGCAAAGTTGTCTAAGCATGGTTTGCGGGTTCACAATGGTTCCCGGGCGTAATTGTGTGATAAGAGTCAGTGGGGGGTAGGGGACCCGCCACCTACCCACGGCGCAAGAAGTCGTCTCCGGCAGCGGGCAGCTGCCCGCCGGCGACCCGCTGCCGGAACAGTGAAACGGCGGCGGGAGCCGGCGGTGGCCCCCACCCACCGGCCTACCCGCTGGAAATCATCCCCTCTCGGACCCGGCTTCCCGTTTGATGATCCCGGTCCCGTGGTGTCGCAACGGACTCCGTTTATCGTGCCTTATGTCTAGTTTGATGTTTCGGGTATCGTTCGTGGGTTTATGAGTCTATTATATTGCATGCTAGTTGAATTGGTATCCGTTGGCCTAGGTGAGAAGAAGTATAGAACCCTTAGGACTATCTTAGTAATGATGGATCACGCATAGGTTTTGTTATACGTTTTCTCCCCCTCTAATGTGTAGATGTGGTTGCATGTGCTTGCTAATGTGTTATGTAGTGTGTTACCGCTAATTCGGTTGCGATCGGATTGGTTATCCTGAGGCTGGCGGTTCAGAAGCTGGCTGGCGGTCAGATTGATTCTCTTGGGCTGCGGGTCCAACGTTTGGTTGCGATCAAATGTTTCTTATACGAGCTGGCGGTTCGTCCTCATTCCTTGGCTCGTAGATGACATTCTCGGGCTTGGGGCGGTCCACTGTTTAGGCTTGCGATCAACACTATGATGAGCTATGCGGTTCATCGGCGGACTTGGCGATCGACCCCTCCGTGTGCGATACGGGGAGGGTGCTGCGGGGCAGTGTCAGAGCTATATGCGCTAACCTCATGGTATGGGCATGCGAGTTGTCCTGTGGCGTCAACAAAAGTGTGTTATGTGTTGTGACATGGACGAGTTGTGATTACGAGTGTCTTGGGGGATGTGACTATGGGATTTATATTGGGGATTGTTCATGTTTGGTTATGATCATTTGTTTATGCTCTGCCTTCTCTGCCTTATATCTGTTGTGAACTGCATATGCCTCGTTATAACTGTGCTTATGTCTGGCTTATCTGTCAGTCATTCCCGGTTTTTAAAGCTAGAGTTCGTAGAGATATATCTTCATGCTCAAAATGGTTTTCGTATATCTATATATATCTCTATATGTATTGTATTTCAAACGCGTTGGAGTGGGTTACCAGCATCTCTCGCTGAACACGATATATTTGGCTTTCAGGCACAGAAGATTAAGTCACTGGAGTGGCGCTAGAACTTAGAAGTAGATAGTTTCCCATTTTTGGCCTGCGTGCCACGTTTACGTATTAACACTTTGAGGATATTAGTTAGTTAGCCTGTGCACTTGGGTTCTCTAGCCCAGGTGTGGCATAGCACCCCGAATCGCTTGTATTTATATCTTGGGATTTAATAAGATTCTACTTTATTATAGTTTTAATATGTCTTGAAAATCTGGGTGTGTTAGCAGTTGGTATCAGAGCTTAAGTTTGCACCCCTAGGATAAGACTTCTTAAGACCGAACATTAGGACACTAAGGCTTGAACTCTTAGTAAGTTGGATAATAGGATCCAGGAAATGCTAGCGACGCGGTAGTGAGATTGTGAAACCTAAGCACATAACCTCGCCCTCACTTATTCCTGCTCTAACTTAAAAAGGAACCTCACGCCCTAACGCTTCACATCAGGTAAGGGTGCGAATAGATAAGCTTTTATATCCACAACTGGGTAACATACCCTTACGCGATAAGTCGCCTCGTCCGTAACTCCCGTCAAAAGACTTGACAAGTACCCTGACCAAGAAAGGAAAGACTTGGATGACTACTAAGAAGATGCGTTTATAGTCAGGACTGCTAACAGGGAAGGACTTCAATACGGCACGAACCCGCGGGTAACCACAATAACCCCGAACAGAACAAATGACATGCAACTTCCGACAAGCTTGCTTATATCGGCAACCCGGGTTGCGGGCTACACAAACCAGGAAGGAGAACCAGGACACCTATTAACAGTAGCGAAGGAAGACACATTAGTCGAATCTTGCTGCAAGGTAAGTATATCGCGCACCTTGCGACGCCCACCACCAATTTAAAATATCATCGCCCTGAAACCCCAGCATCTTGATACGCCCTAATTTGTTGAAAACTCCCACCCCGATCCTTAATTACCTTAAGCAGGGCAAATGTCGCAACGCCGTCATGCCTGCTCACCCTTTGTTGGCGCTTAACCCAAACCCTCGGAAACCCTAATTGTATTGGCCCTTACTCCATAAGTTATATCCCGCCCACTCCGTTCGGAAACCGCAT